>NW_017732195.1:713316-730005 GCF_001890085.2 Hipposideros armiger
ATGGCAACCCACTGCCACAGGGGCTGCAGCCTATGCCGTCGCCGGCGACTCACAGCAGCCCAGCTCCAGGTTGAGCTGTTGTTCAGCATCTTAGCAGTAGAGGGCAGTGTCACTGGCCCTCATATGTGGGATCCGAACCGGGGCCCTCTGGCGTCCCAAGCCAGTTCTTAACCTTCGCACCACTCGGCTGGCCCACATTTTTTTTTTAATTGGGGAATTGGGGAAGGGGAACAGCCAAGTTGTTGTCCTTCAATCTTAGTTGTGGAGGGCGTAGCCAGCTCAGCTCCAAGTCCAGTTGCCATCCGGACACATGTAGGCAGCTTACGGCTGCTCAACTCAAGGTGCCATGTTCAATCTTAGTTGCAGGTGGGTGTAGCCCACCATCCCATGCTGGAGATGAACCGGAAACCTTGTTGCTAAGAGTGCATGCTCTAACCACTGAGACATCTGGCTGTCATTTGGCAGCTCAGGGCAGCTCAGCTCAAGGTGCCGTGTTGAATCTTGATTGCAGGTGGGCATAGCCCACCATCCCATGTGGGAGTCGAACCGGCAACCTTGTTCTTGGAAGCATGTGCTCTCACCAGCCGAGCCATCCTGCCACCTGTTGGCAGCTCAGTGGCAGCTCAGCTTTGGTGCAACTCACTGGCCTATGTGGGAATTGAACCAGCGACCCTACGCTCAGAGCTCGCGCCCCTAACCAACTGAGCCACTCAGCAGCCCCTGGGTTTTACATTTGAGTCTCTAATCTATTTTGTTTCTTCTTTTATACGGTGGAATAAGTGGTCCAGTTTCATTTTTTTTGCATGTATCTGTCCAGTTTTCTCAGAATCATTTATTGAATAGACTGTCTTTACCCCACTGTACATTCTTGCTTCCTTTGTCAGAGATTCAATGACCACATAGGCATGGGCTTATTTCTGAGCTCTCTATTGTGTCCTATTGATCTATGTGACTGTTTTTATGCCAGTACCATGATGTTTTGATTGCTATAGCCTCGTAGTATAGTTTGATACCAGGTAGCATGATACCTCCGACTTTGTTCTTCGTTCTCAAGATTGCTGTGGCTATTTGAGGTCTTTTATGTTTCCTATAAACTAAAGATTATTTGTTCTAGTTCTGTGTCAAATGCCATTGGTATTTTGATAGGGATTGCATACAATCTATAGATTGCTTTGGGTATTATGGACATTTTAATGATGTTAATTCTTTCTATCCAGAAGCATGGTATATGCTTCTATTTATTTGTACCTTGTTCAATTTCTTTCTTTGGTGTCTTTTTTTTTTTTTAAAGATTTTATTGGGGAATTGGGGGAGGGGAACAGTGTTGGGGAATCAGGGAAGGGGAACAGACAAGTCGCTGTCCTTTTTTGTTCTTTAGTCTTGTTGTGGAGGACGTCGCTTCACTGGCTTATGTTGGTATGATCATTGCGCTCTCCCAGCTGAGGCAAGTTGGTCGCTGGCCATTGGACAGCCACTCACGGTGGCTCACGGCAGCCCACTGCAGCCCCACTGCAGCCTACACCATTGCCGGCGACTCACAGCAGCCCAGCTCCAGGCCAAGCTGTTGTACACCATCTTAGCTGTAGAGGGCGCAGCATCACTGGCCCTCGTATGTGGGATCCGAACCGGTGGTCCTGCTGCTCATAGCTCGGGCTCCCAAGCCAACTCTTAACAAGCCATTTCACCGGCTGCTGTTTGGTGTCTTTTGTTGTATTTTTGGGATGCACTTGTAAATGGGATTTTTTTTCTTAATTTCTCTTTCTCTTTGTTATTGGTATATAGAAATGCAGCTGATTTCTAAATATTAATTTTGTATCCTGCTACTTTACTGAATCATTTATTAACTAATACTTTTTTGGTAGACTCTCTGGGGTTCTCTATATACAGTATCATGTCATCTGCAGATAACGACAGTTTTACTTCTTCCTTTCTAATGTGGATGCCTTTTATATCTTTTTCTTATCTGATTGCTGTGGCTAGAACTTCCAGTACTATATTGAATAAAGGTGGTGAAAGTGGAAATTCGTGTTTTGTTCCTGATCTTAAGGAAAATGCCTTTCATTTTCCTCCATTGAGTATGATGTTAGTTGTGGGTTTGTCATATATGGCCTTTATTTTGCTGAGGTATGTTCCCTCTAGTCCCACTTTACTGAGAGTTTTTGTCATAAATGGAATGCTGAATTTTGTCAAATGCCTTTTCTGCGTCTATTGATATGATCATATGATTTTTATCTTTCATTTTGGGTATTGTGGGTATTGAATCAACCTTGCATCCCAGGAATAAATCCAGTGTGATCATGGTGTATGATCTTTTTAATGTATTGCTGAATTTGGTTTGCTAATATTTTGTTGAGGATTTTTGCATCTGTGTTCATTAGGGATATCAGCCTATAATTTTCTTTTTCTGTAATGTCTTTGTCTGCTTTTGGAATCAGGCTAATGGTGGTCTCGTTAAATGAGCTTGGAAGCCTTCCCTCCTCTTGAATGTTTTGGAATACTTTGAGAAGAATAGGTGTTAACTCTTTTTTTAATGTTTGGTAAAATTCACCTGTGAACCCATCCGGTCCAGGAATTTGGTTTGTTGGGAGTTTTTTGATTACTGATTCGATTTTCTTAGTAATCAACAGTTGAAACAGATTTTCTGTTTCTTCTTGATTCAGTCTTGGAAGATTGTATGTTTCTAGAAATTTAACCATTTCTTTAGATTGTCCAGTTTTTTGGCATATAATTATTTGTAGTATTTTCTTATAATCCTTTGTATTTCTGTTGTGTCTGTTGTCACTTCTCTTCACTTCTGATTTTATTTATTTAGGTCCTTTTTCTTTTGTTCTTGATGAATCTAGTTAAAGGTTTATCAATTTTGTTTATCTTTTCAAAGAACCAGCTCTTGGTTTTATTTATCTTTTATATTGTTTCTTTAGACCCTATTTCATTTATTTCCTCTCCAACCTTTATTATTTCCTTCCTTCTATTTACTTTGGGCTTTATTTGCTGTTCTTTTTCTATTTTAAGTGTAAAGTTAGATTGTTTATTTGAGATTTTTCTTGTTTTTTGAGATAGGGTTGTATTGCTCTGAATTTCCCTCTTAGGTCTGCTTTCACTGTGTCCCATCGATCTTGGGCCAAAATAGTTTCATTTTTATTTGTTTCAAGGTATCTTTTGATTTCTGCCTTTATTTCATTATTGACTTATTCATTGTTTAGTAACATGTTATTTAGCCTCCAGGAGTTTGTGTGTTTATCAGTGTTCTTCTTGTAATTGATTTCTAGTTTCATACCATTGTGACCAGAGAAGACCCTTGATATGATTTCAGTCTTCTTAAATTTATTGAGACATGTTTTGTGGCCTAACATGTGGTCTGTCTTGGAAAGAGTTCCATGTGTACTTGAAAAGAATGTATTTCGCTGCCTTGGGGTGAAATGCTTTAAAAATATCAATTAAATCTATCTGGTCTAGGGTGTCATTTAAGGCTGCTGTTTCCTTGTTGATACTCTGTCTGGAAGATCTGTCCATTGGTGTTAATGGGGTGTTAAATCCCCTGCTATGGCTGTATTACTGCCAGTTTCTTTCTTTATGTTGGTCAATATTTGCTTTATGTATTTAGATGCTTTTAGATTGGGTGCATAAATGTTTACTAGAGTTATATTCACTAGTTGGATTGATCCCTTTATCATTATGTAATGTCCTTTGTCTCTTATTATAGCCTTTGTTTTAAAGTCTATTTTATCTGATATACGTTTTGCTACCCCAACTTTTTTTGTTTTGTTTCCATTAGCATGAAATATCTTTTTCCATCCCTTTAATTTCGGTCTCTGTGTCGTTCAGTCTGAAGCAGATCTCTTGTAGACAGCATATGTAGGGGTTTTGTTTTCTTATCCATTCAGCTACATTATACCTTTTGATTGGAGCATTTAATCCATTTACATTTAAAGTGATTATTGATAGGAACATAGTTATTGCTGTTTCATTGTTCATATTTATGTTCTTTCTCCTCCTACCCCTCCTCCTCCTCCTTAAAGAAATCCCTTTAACATTTCTTGTAACGCTGGCTTGGTGGTGATGAATTCCTTTAGCTTTTTCTTGTCTGGGAGGCTCTTCATCTCACCTTCAGTTTTAATTGATAGCCCTCCTGGGTAGAGTAGTCTTGGTTGTAGATCCTTACTTTTTATCAACTTGAATATTTTGTGACAATCCCTTCTGGCCTACAAAGTTTCTGTTGAAAAAATCATCTGACAGTCTTATGGGAACTCTTGCAAATAAGTAATGGCCTTTCTCTTGCTGCTGTAGGAGTCTTTCTTTATATTTAACCTTGCCATTTTAATTATAATATACCTTGGTTTGGGCCTGTTTGGGTTCATCTTGTGTGGGACTGTCTGTGCTTCCTAGACTTTTATGTCTATTTCCTTCACCAGGTTAGGAAAGTGTTCAGTCATTATTTCTTCAAATAGGTTCTCAGTCCCCCACTATCTCTCTTTTCTTTCTGATACCCCTATGATGCAAATGTTGTTACACTTGATGTTGTCCCAGAGTTCCCTTAAACTGTCTTTATTTTTTTTAATTCTTTTTCCTTTTTGCTGTTCTAATTCTGTGTTTTCTGCTTCTTTGTCTTCTAAATCTCTGATTTGATCCTCTGCTTCATCTAATCTGCTGATGATTCCTTCTAGTGTATTCTTCATTTCAGTTATTGTATTCTTCATTTCTGGATGTTTCTTTTTTTTTATGTTTTCTATGTACTTTTTTATGCTTGTTATCTCTTTGTTTAAGTTCTCACTAAGTTCATCTGTTCTTCCCCTAAGTTCACTGACTATCATTATAACCAGTGTTTTGAACTCTATATCTGGTAGGTTACTTGCCTCCATTTTATTTATTTATTTTTCTGGAGTTTTTTCCTCTTCTTTCAACTGGGGCATGTTCCTTTGTTTCCTCATTTTGGCTGCCTCTCTGTCTTTGTTTCTATATATTGGGTTGTCGAAAAAGTCATGACGTATTTTTTTCTACGTTTTTCATTGCAAAAACCCAATATTAGGTAGATCTGCTATGTCTCCCAGCCTTGGCCAGGTGGCCTCATATAGTAGGTGCCCTGTGGAGCCCAATGGCACAATCTTCCCAGTCATCTATGTTGGGTGCTCCAGGAGTGTCCCTTGTGTGTGTTGTGTGTGCCTTCCTGTTGTAGTTGAGGCTGAATTGCTGTTGGCATATCAGTGGGTAGGACTGATGACTCTCAGGCTGACTGGCTGTGAGTATAAGCTATGCCCACAGTGTATAAGCTGCTGTGTGGTGACTGAACCCATGGAGTGGGATTCGCTCTAGTGGGTTTGTGTGCCTGTTGAGACCACTTTGGGTATGCCAGTTTATGGGGCTAATCGGGTAGTGCTTTGTTATTTTTGGAAGCCGGCCTCTGCATGTGTTGGTTGTGGGGCCCCTTTGGAGTGGCTCCTGTGCAGGCCAAGGTCAGCCACTGCCTGTGACTAGCCCATGCTACCTGGTAGAAGCTACAGAATTATCTGCAGCTAATCTCTGCCTGTTTTGGACCTGGAGGCAAGTGGGAGAGGTCACGCTGTGAACCTAGGCTGGCTGCCACCAGTACCATGCCCAGGGCACCTCAAGCCCTGAGGCCACCTACTGGCCACTGAAGGCTCTGCTGCTGAAAGAGTCTCAGGCGGCACATGATTTGGATGACATTGGGTTTCAGGTTTCAGAGAGTCACCTGGGTAGGGAGAGTGGTGTTCACCAGGGTAATGCAGATTCAGGTTTGGTGCTGTGTTGAGTCTGGGGCCACTCACAAAAGTCTCAGGGCACACTGAGGCCAGCTGCCACCCTCCTTGGGCCTGCAGACTCCTGAGATTTGTCCAGGAAAGACTGCTGCTTGGGCCGGAGCTTGATGCCCACCACTGAAGGTGTCTCTGGCGGCATGCTAGCCGAGACCAATTGACAGCTGCTGAAAAGCCTCCTGCCATGGACGGGGTGGGGCTGGTTGCTCAGCCACCGAAAGTGTCTTGGGTTGTATGCAAATGGGGTGGGACATGGTCCCAGGGAGTTACTAGTGGATTGAGTGTAGTTCACCAGGCCAGTGCAGATTCAGATTTGCCGTGTTGGGGAGGGCTCAACACATTAAAGGTGGTGCCCGCCTGTAGGCTGCATGGGAGGAGGCTTCTATACAGGGAACATGGCTACAGCCCCTCCAGCCCTCTCCCTGCAGCCACACAACTCAGTCTTCTCTGGCACCTCCTGAGTCACCGTCCCTCGGCTGGAGCTGAGGGTGAGTGCGCAAGCGAGTGAGTCTGTGTGAGTACTTTAAGAGGACGGCTGGGTTTCTAGCTATCTTCTGTCTCACCAGGATGGACGGAATCCCCTTGGATTTTCAGTCAGATTTTGTGGGGACTTCTCGCTTTGGGCCTGTCACCCTGGGCTGGGGAGCTTGGTGTGGGACTTGGGCCCCTCACTTCAGGAGGGACCTCTGCAGCCAAGAAATCCCTCCCGATTCTTGACCACTACACGCAGGTGTGAGGTGAGCCCATTTGCATCGCTGCGCCCCCTACCAGGCTTGATGTGGCCCCTTCTTTATATCCTTAGTTATGGGACTTCTATTCAGCTAGTCTTCAGATGGCTCTCCAGGTTGACTGTTCTATAATTTAGTTGTAATTTTAATGTCGTCATGGGAGGAGGCGAGCACAGCATTTAGCTACCCTGCCATCTTGCTCCTCAATCCTGTACCACACCTTCTTTATCCAACCATCTGCTGATGGGCACTTAGGTTGCTTCCATATCCTGGCTATTGAAAATTAGGCTGTAATAAGCATAGGGGTGCAAGTATCCTTTCGAATTAGTGTTTTGGGTTTCTTCAGATAAATATCTAGAAATGCAATTGCTGGGTCCTAAGATAGTTTTAGTTTTAATTTTTTGAGGAACCTCCATACTGTTTTCCATAGCAGCTGCACCAATTTACAGCCCTACCAACACTGCATGAGGGTTCCCTTTTCTCCACGTCCTTACCAAAGAGACATATACTTATATGTGTAAAAGCTTGTGTCCATTTGTTTATTTATTTACTTGTTTAATTATCTGTCCCTTTAGGGGAATGGGCTTTGTTTTCTTCCCCACACAGCGCCAGCATCCTGAACAGTGTCTCAGACATCCTAGGTGATCAATAAATATTTGTGGCATGAATGACTGAATGTTTAATAAATAAACATTAATAATGTTGATAAATAAAGTTATCTTCCACAATTCTTGAAAGTTCAATATGGAGTAATTTAAAAGGTGAACCGCTTAAAAATAAATTATGAAATCAGCACTAATTGTAAAAATAACAGCAAGAATCACAGTGTTTTTAGGCAATTTATTTTTTAAAGTTACTGAGTAAAACAAGATATTTTATATAGCTCTAAAATTTTAGGACTGAAATGAGCCTTAATATATACAAACATTTGAAATCAGTGTTATGGATGATAGTCTTAATTTTTGCTCCAGCATTATTTCTTATTTTACGTATAAGTAGTTGCTAATGAAAGTGCATAATTTTTAACTGTGGTGTTTGCAATCTCAGGATAATTTTTAGTAAGAAGTAATCCAAAAACTCAAAAGAAGAATACTAGAAAAATTATTAATCAGAGTTGAATCTTTAAAAATTTTATCTGTATGCATTTTTTTATGGAAAAAAAAAAAAAGAAAACAGGCGATGAAAGCCCTGAAGATCTTATCCATAATCAGAGTATGACTTGAAATGTATTTGCAATGCTGGATGTGATTGGCCCATCTGGTTTAGTCTGTAATTAACCTGTTATATACATGTCTGCCTGAGTCTCCCCTGCTATTTACATGAGTGTGAGCCATTTCTGTTCAATTTTATACAAATGTCTGGACAAAACTGGTTCACATTTACACATCCCCAGTGCAAAGCTACAGACTTCCTAATCAATGAGACATTTACTAGACTATATGTAGAAACTGGAGGTAATGTTTCCAAGTTTTATGCCAAATGAGTTTATTTAGCTGGCCAGTGATTTCCACCAGGGTCAAATTTGATATTGACTGCATTTGATTGCTTATTGTTTTCTCTTAATTTAAAAATAAATGCATGTTAATTTAAAAAAATAGATTCACTTTTGCAGAACCACTGAAGAACCTCTACAAGAAACTCACTTAGGGATAACCCTGCTTCAGTCCTGCTTTCTCATGTATTCATTTTAATAGGAAATAATCTTTCACTCCCCCCTTAGGTCTGGTTCATTTGTTCGTTCTGACATTGAACCAATAATTATGGATCGGCTGTGCCAGATAACTCTTCTAAGCTTTAAGGAAAAAATAATGGACAAGAAAGCTAAAACCCCTACCCTCTTTGAGCTCATATCCTTCTGAGGGAGAAACAAACAAAAGGTCGGTGATAATGGGTATGTGGTGATGTGGCAGTGACTGGCCGGTTACTTCAGAATGGAAGTTCAGAGAAGCCCTTTTCGAGGTGATGACAGTTAAGCTGATAAAGAGGAATAACACTGTAGGCAGAGGTAATAGCAGGTGGAAAGGCTTTAAGGTGGGAATGAACTTGGTGTGATTGAGGAACCAAGAGAAAGCCAGCGTAGCTGGCATAGAGCATGAATGAGTTCTCAAGTCTTTGCCAGAGCTTGTATGTGAGAGGAAGAGTTTGGATTTTATTCTCTATGAAATGAGAAGCTGTTAGGGAGTTGAATGACCTGATTTGCGCTTAAAAGACTTTTAAAACTCATCTTTTAGAGCTTTACTCAAAACATAGTTACCTCCATGTTTCAGATTTCTCTTATGCTACTATGCCATAATGGTCCAGTTATTTATTTGCATGTCTACCTTCTTTATCGTCTTCATTTTTGTATCTCTAAAATAACTCAGGGCCTGTAGGTAGACACATGAATGAAGAGGTGGATTTGTTACATGGGTTGTCAAGGACATTGGTAAAGACTGTTGCTGTGCCCTTGAAATTTCATTGAGAACATAGACCCCTTTACTTATATCAACTATCATTTCAAAACAAGGGAATAATATGTATTTGTAGTTCTGTGATATAATTCAGGTATTCAGCTTTTTGACTTCCATAAGGGTAACACTTATAAAGTGATTCGCAACCATAATTATGTATCAGAAATACCCACCGGCCAGACCTCTCATATCTAATGAATCAGAAGCTCAGCAGGGGAGAAGGCAGAACGTCTATATCTTAAAACAGCTTTAGGGCCGGCCGAGTGGCGTGATGGTTAAGAACTGGCTTGGGATGCCAGAGGGCTCCGGTTCGGATCCTACATATGAGGACCAGTGACGCTACCCTCTACAGCTAAGATGCTGAACAACAGCTCAACCTGGAGCTGGGCTGCTGTGAGTCGCCAGCGACGGCGTAGGCTGCAGCCCCTGCNTGAGGAGGCCTCTTTGCTTGTCGGTCTTCCTTACTCTCCTGTAAACTCACAGAGAGCAGGTCCCAGTGCCTGACACTTAAAAGTGCTTTTAATAAATATTTGAATGAATAAATTAAGACTAAATCCCGTAAGGTTCAAGGGATTCTCACCTCTGTTTCTCAAACCACAAGAGGGGGCATTATTAGGCACAGGGTGGTGTCAAGATGGGGAATGGAGGAGACAATACCTAGTGTGCTTGATCTTCTCAGTGAAATCAAGCGGTAAAGTATATAGTAAGAGGAAAGTATCCTCAAGTAATCTCGAGTATGAGCTAATTAGCTATTGAAGAGCTAATAAAAAGCAAAAGATTATTAAGCATGATTATATTTTTAGCTTATGCATGCTAGGTAATTAATTTGTTACCTGAGAGCTAGAATTTTTTGAATAATTAAGAAGATCCGAATGGAAATAAAGATAGTAGGAAAATTGTTATTATTGAACATAGAAATAAATCATAACTATTACAATTGTAGCCCATTTTTCCAAATTGTTTTTATTTAAGTATTTGAAAATATAAATATATTAACATATTTCAAAAATTTTTAAATATGTAAGAAGGTTTACAGTGAAGACTCCTTCCCACTGTTGATCCTCATTTGTCTAGTCCTTTCTGGATAACTTCTGGTAGTATCCGTCTAGAGTTTATGTGCATATAAGCAAATAAAGATACACATTCTTATTTTGCCCATTTTTATCACAAAATGTAGCATGCTGCATATGCTATAATGCACCTTGATTTTTTTCACTTAACTCATCTTAAATATCTTTTCATATCAGTAGAAAGCTTCCTTCCTCGTTCTAGCTTATTTCTTTATAATGTACAGAAATACATTTAACTAGTCTGTAACGGCACTGTATTTCCCCATGTATAAGACGCACCCTTTTTCGAAAAATTTGGGGTCTAAAAACTGGGTGCGTCTTATACAGTGGTTGTATGAGTGCAAAAACAGGCGCGAAAAAAGTGGGAAATGCAAGTAAAAAAAATCTACAACCACTGTATAAGACGCACCCAGNTGAGTAACTCTGCTATGCAAGTCTTGCTGCCGATCAAAAGATGGGGGTGAGAAATCGCTGACCAGGGATGAAGAGGGGTGTTTTCTGGAAGTTGTGAGGTCTACCTGTGTTTGTGAGCCGGAAGGGGAGGGAAATTCCTAGTAGCCACAGGGAAGGTAGATGAACTTCCTGTGTGTTCTATATATTGAGACTGTATGCAATATATCTGCTGGCTGGATTTAAGTTACTTTTATTTAGGTTGAAGTCACGGTTACTTGTTTCAGTTCTACTCTGTGAAATCAGTAAACTAAAGTATTTAGGAAAATGTATACAGGGGAGCCTTTGAGATTTTGCTCGCTGGGATATGTTATCAGTTTGGTTTAAATAAACTCATAAAAATTAAAAAAAAAACAGTATACACATTTAAGAATGATTAATTCTGTTAAGGTTTTGAAGGGCAGTTCTATCATGTGGCACATATTTGAACAGTTTGGGCTAACACATAGTAAAATTGCCACAGAAACCTTTCCGCAAACACTTGACTGATGTGCAAAGCTCTTGTTTTTCCTGCTTTCTCTAAGCAACAACTCTTTGTAAATACTGGAAGAGAACAACCAGTACCTTGTTTGTGTTCATTGTTGGTTTTCTATTCTTGAGTCAATTCAAAGAATAGTAGCCTACAAGTTACTATGAGATTCTTGATCTGAGGTTTAGTTCACATGCTGTGTGGCTTCTGTCTTAGAAGTTTGGATAACATCTCACCTACATACTTCTTCAGTTTGAAAAGGAATAAGATGGCTTTTGTTTTTTGATCCCTCAGGTGCCTGCTCTAGTTACTAAAATGAATACAATGGATTGTCTGGTCCATGTCCCCTCCTCCTAAGAGATCTTAGGCTGCTATAATTTGTCATAAGTCCATGGGAAGGAAGCCAAAGCCACACTTTGGCCTTACTGCTCTCCCACCCCTGTTGAGTTCCATCCCTGGCAAGTTTCAGTCTTCTTCCTGCATATGTCCAGAAAGTTTTTGACCTTTCTTGTTCACATTTCTTCTCAATTATTAACCTCTAGATACATCAAGAAAATCTTTCTTCTCTCACATTTGCTCTGCCTCCAATTGCCTCGGATTTGGAATCAGTCCTAATCAAAATGCCAAATACTGAGGAAAACAATGCATTTTAAAGTGGACTTAGATATAATAAAGTACCAGTCAAAACATTTGAAATAATCCAGGGTTCACTTTAAAGTCATTATCAACATGTTCATTGACTTCCTCATGTTTTTTTAACCTGGCCTTTCCTCAAGTATTAGCATTGAGGGTAGATAATATTTTTTTTGGGGTGGGGGTGCTTTTCTTTTCTTTTTTTAAAAATTAAATTTATTGGGGTAACATTGGTTAATTACATTATATAAGTTTCAGGTGTACAATTCTGTAATACATCGTCTATATATCACATTGTGTGCTCACCACCCAGAGTCAGTTCTCCTTCCATCACCATATATTTGACCCCCTTTACCCTCTTCATCCTCTCCTACATTCCCCTGCTTGATAATTTAAGATAATTTAAAAAGATAATTTAAAAAGCAGACACACTTATTTAACTGTTTAGTTTTTGAAATAATGTTTTCTATTACATTTTATTTTAGATATATGATTTTAATGATAATATGGGATATATTATATTTGGACTTGCCTAGGAAACTAACAACTATAGGATTTTATCTTTGGGAAATCATTTGCAGAGATCTAAATATTAGCCCTTGTAAGTAAGCTTTTGGAATATATTTAATTTGCAAGTTAAGGACTTTCTATAATTGGTAATAAGTGTTAAGAGAATTTACACACTGATTCTTGTTTTGATATAGTGATTCTGTCATCTGGGTCTTTATCATGAATGAAGTTATGTTCTTTGCCTTCTAAGCTTGATCAAATTCAGTCCTTGGTTTAAAGAACACACTCTTCTCTTTTTTTTACTTTCCTTTCTAAATTTGGAATGTTTTATGAAATAAAAGCCGTACTATATCCGGAAGTAAGCAGTGAAACTCAGCACAAGGAGTTTTTAACATGAAACCATTCCATTTGAGAGTATGTATTACTCAAGCAATATTCTGGAGTGAGTCTGTTTTTGTGCTTTATACAGAGACTGTCTTCTGGCAATGAATGATAGTGTTATGTTTACCTGTGCCTTAGACTAAGCTTCTGTGATACTCGGGACTCAGGTTTTCTTGGGAACAAATATTTTCTCTTTTTCCCCTTTAAAGGGTCCCTTTAGACTTTTGTGTGCTGAGAACATTGGCTTAGTGTTTCCTTGGCTTGTTTCATAAGGGGCTGGGCCAGTTTAGTGAGATGCAACCAGCTTAGCAATGTCTGTGTTGGAACATGAGCTCTCTTCAGGCAGGAAAAGCCTGTGTTACTGAGATGCTGCTAGCAAGAGATGTGTATTTGTCCTGGCTGTAGCTGTCAGTTCTGGAAGAACATCTTTTCAGGCTGATTATGAAAATTCTGGTTCCCATCAAATTAGATGGGAAAACACACATGGCTAATGTTGTCTGCAGTTCTCCTAAATGGCCCATCAAAGAGCTCCCTTGGTTTCACTCTAAGTACACCCACGAGAGTGGTGGAGAGAGTATTTCTATTCTAAACTAATTCGCAAATAAATAAAATACAGTCCACTGTATATCAAATCCAAAATTCAAATTAAAATGAAGAGAGATGTCACATGAGAGTATTTCAGAGCAAATATCACCTCAACCCAGTCATTTCCAGACCTGGTTTTCATAAGGATGCCAGATTTATTTTTAGGGCAGAAATGAGCGATGGAGATAAAGGCCTGCCATCAGGTCTGCCTTACTCTCTCGTATGATCAGTGTTGCCTCCATCTTTGTTAAGTAGATGCATCGTCTTATGCTTTGCAGACCTCATAATCTGTGGTTTATACTATACTGAAAACTTGAAGAATGAGAAGAATGACTTCCCTTCTTTTACAGTGTGTTAAAGACTTTTGGAGATAAGATCCATTTATTCTTGCTCTGTTTTAATTAGACTATTTAGTGCTATAGATTTAAAATAGACTGAATAAAATACCGGTTATTTTAAATATTCAGCTGCATGTTTGCTTTGTAGTCAGACTTACCTATCTAATTTGTAAGTGATTGCTTAACAATGAATATTTTTATTTCCGTAAGCAATTAGAACAAAAGTAGAATAGTTGTACATTTGAGAAATGTTTGCCTTTTTCCTATTTTCTCTCTCTTTTTTTTAAGTTTTAAAGTTGAATACAGATATTGTTTTCTCACTCACTGGTTATAATGGGAGGAAATGATTAAGAAGAAAAATGTTGCTAAAAATAATAAAATTAAACATTTTGTTTGTGCTTGTGTATGACAATTCAGACTTAATGCTGTCTTCAGGAAAAAGCAGTTTATAAATTAAGTGCCCTGACATTTAAGAAGTCTGAGAACCAAAGTCTTGGGAGCCAAGGAAACGACTTGAAACATTCTGTTTTAATTCTTTGCAGAGTTTCTCACCTCATAGTTGTTGTTGTTGTTTTTTAATAGATGTTCATTCAGTAGACTTCTGTGGTTCATTCTTTGCAGGTAACTGGTAATTGCTTTCCTTTCCTAAAAACAAACCCAGCTTGGTCATCTTATTCTTTTGTTCATGAGAAGTTCATATGGGGAAAAATGGGTACTTCATCAGTTCTTATCTGGTACACATACTTTATTGGAGAGACGTGGACTCTTCTGATATTTTGGGATCTTCTGATATCTTGACAGTGGATTTGATAAAATGGACTAGTGCCTTGATTCTATGGTTGTTGATACTGAGGCACCAAGAGACTCAGAAGGCTATTTAAAGAGGCGGAACTGATGTAGGGTCAATATCTATGCTCCAAAATGAGAGGGTTGATCTGAATGATGGTCTGTGTGTTATGGTTTGGGTACATAGCAATCATGGGGGATGTTTACAACCTCATGTTTTGATGTTTGCATATGTAGACAGACTTTAAGGCTAAGGTGTCAGCAATAATAACAGTTGTGAGTTCAGATTCCCATGGGTATAGGGGGTCAAAAGGAAAAACAATATTTGGGGACCAAAGTTTATCTCCTTTCTGTGGTTCCTGCTATAGAAGAGCTATGTGCTAGATACAAACCTGAGTACTTTACATATATTGTTAATCCACTTAATCTTCCCAACGTTCTTATGAGGCAATTACAGTTATTTTCGCCACAGGTAAGGAAAGGGAAACAGAGTTGATATAATACAGCTCATAAGTGCAAGAGCCTGGATTTGAACTCAGGCAGCTTGGCTGTGGACTCGGGGTACCTAACCACTACACTCTGTCACCTACTCTCCAGATAGATGATCCACATTCTATGACCACGTGACCAGGGCCTACTTATTCTCATATAAAGTGCCCTCTTTCTATCCGCTACGTGTTCATATCACAGTCAAACATTTTTTAAGTGTGTGCTATGCATCAGGCACAGTGTTGAGTCCTGCAGATACAGAAGAGACAGAAATCCTGCTCTCAGACTTACAGCCTAGCCAGGGCGACAGACTACATGAACCACAGAAACACGTGATGAGGAACTGGGGTAAGAATTGCAAGGGGAAGGGGCAGGGAGCTTTGAGAACATGAGGGGCCTGATTTCATCAGGTCACCAAAAAGGCTGCCCTGCCAAAGTGACTTAGAGCTGTGGCCCCAAGGAAGGGGAGGAGGTGGTGGCCATCTAAATGCTACCAGGATGGTAAGAAGGCTTGAATTGAGTCTGGTCCCCTTTACAGCCCTATGGACACTATCGTTCAACTTCTTACCGAAGTTGCAGACTTTCCTGTGTCTTTGTATGTGTGTAGGTTCCTGTGCAAATTGTGAGCAGCAAGTAAATACCCACTGATCTATGAGGACTTGTCTTCTGTTCTGTCCCCTGCTTCCTGCCTTCCATCAGGGGTTGGGAGTGGCTGAGTGTAGCTGCACAACAGACACAGCGGAAGTGGAAGAGTGAAAGTCTGGGTCAGACAGTATGGCTTGACTCAAAATACTTCCTATAGGCGAATACAAATCATTGAGTGATAGCTTCTGTTTTTTAAATAGTTTCTTTCTTACTTTCTCTTTCAGCAAGCACATCGTTGAAGAATTGACTATACCTAGTTTGATAGTCTCACAAGACTGGGCTCAGAAAGTTAATTTCACTAGCTCCCCTGGGCATTATCACTAAAGTTGTAGTGACATATTTTTAAAATCTCTTCGCTAATTAAACCGAATTAACCCTCTAGGGTGGATGCACTCTTGAGTATTGTGGGGGAGAGGGAGATTCCCCTTTCCCTCCTCTGAATTTTTTTGGCTGGCCGAACAGGAGGAAGATTGACAAGAGAAAATCAAATGTAATCTTGTGCACATGGGAACCCCACATACATGAGAGGTTCGGAGATAGAAAGGGGGATTGAAATATGCAGTACATCCTCAGCTAGGGATCAGGTAAGGTGCCTTGGGGCTTCAAAGGGTCACTGCAGGAAGATAAGAAGAGCAGACGTTTTGTAAATTGACGTTTGCCCTGCTCTATGGATATGTCAAAAAAGTTACCCTGATACTCTCATATGGGCAAGGCCCTTCAACCGAATTTTTCTATGTAGTTAATAAGAGGATGGAGGGGAGAAGTTTTTCTTGAGCCTGAAGCTAAACTTGCCTTTAGCGCAAAGTCATCTGCATACCACTGAGCACATCTTGGGGTGGCTTGTTCTCGATCTCCACAGTATCTTACCAGTTTAAAGCAATCATTTACTAAACATATATTTACTGAGCATCTCTCTGACAGGAGGCATTGTAAGGCGAATAAAGGTTTGGAAAACTTGGTTACTGCACTCAAGGAGCTTTCTACTTTAGTATTAAGGAGAATAATCACAGCAGAGCTGTGAGGGCCCATCAGGAAGTTGTTAGGAGCAGATATGGGGAACCAGACTGCCTGACTCCACCTCATCCACCATAGCAGTGTGACCACCTGGAGCAACTGATTCTCGGCATTTCCTGTGTAAAGTGGAAATGGGGATAAAAATGCCCCCTCCGCAGGGTGATTGAGGATTAATGAGTCAAATTATGTAAAGTGCTTAGAATAGTGCCTGGCACTGGTATGCACTGTTTAACCTTTTGATTTTATTATCATCATAATTATCATGGTCATGGGGCTGGTTGAGTGGCTTGTTGGTTAAGAGTTGGCTTGGGAGCGTGAGCTCTGAGCAGCAGGGAAAGTGGTTCAGATCCCACATGGGCCAGTGATGCTG
>NW_017732195.1:732395-734089 GCF_001890085.2 Hipposideros armiger
TCTCCCTAGTCCTCCCCCAGTCCTATTTCTCAGACACTACTACTGTCAACAGTTTGAAGCCACCTGACTTTGAATATCAAATGTAATGGCATTTAGGAATTTGGAAGAGTAGAAATCTTGTTTCCCAGGTTTGTGCTTCTGTTGCCTGTTTTTATATTTTCAAGCAGATGTGACATGTACAGTTACTGTGGCTTTGGAGTCAGATCTGTGTTGGAATTCTGACTTCATCCGAGAGCAGCGGTGGGAGTTTGGAAGGTTCCTTACCTTTCTGAGCTTTATATTCCTCAACAGCAAGGCTTAAATGTTGCTTTCCTTCTAAGCTTTAATTAGGTCTCATCTGTTTCTCTGCCTGCTTCTCTTTTCAATAGGAGACATATCTAAGACGATCTGACATAAGAATCCATGACATATTTTCTCCTGGAATTTGGTATTTTAATGACCCCAGCATGCGTGCATTCAGCAATGCCCTCATTTATTAGAACATTTCACCACCCTCCCACATACCTATCATTAGGTTGTAAAAGGTCATTGCGTTTACCTGCCCCTGGAGTCTTCCTGGAATTTAGATGGCCTCTGTTGGGTTTCACTTTGCACTTATTAATAATTTAGCACTGGGATAAAAATAAAAACAAAGCCTCTCATCTTACAGTGTGAGAACATGGGTCATGTGTGCTAAGTCATGCAGGTAAGATGAGTAGCGAAACCCTGTGGGGTAGCCAGTCTAAAGAAATATTGCCTCCTTCCTGCAGAATGACTGCATCACAATGAAAGGGAATTAATGTAATTGCTCCTGAGGTGGGAAATGTATTTTTGCTTTTCAAAGGTTGTTGTATAAGCTTTAATTATCTAATCCAAACACAGAAGCTTTCTCCAAGCAGCTTTCCCTTGTAGCAGGCAAATATTGCTGCATCTTTAGGCTTGAAAATCACTGCCTTATAACCAACTCTATTTATATTACATAACCTACCCATTAGGGTACAACACAATCCTGTTTTAATATTGGTTACCGAAATGGTTTTTAAGCTAGGGTTGGCAACTCGAGATGTATTCACCATTTGTACAGTCTGGGCCTCATGTCTAGATTATTCTTTTATAGTGGTTTCATTTTCTGTGCTGTTTTTACTTCATATTAAATTCACTTTGGTTGGTGGGTGCTTTATCAGACCTTCATGTTTACTTGTCAAATGAATATGGAGCTTTCTTATTAAAGATAGAAGTGTTTTTTTATGACTTTAGTTTTCTTTCTTTAGAGAATTCAGAATTGAGGTGTTTTCTAGTCTTGAAAAGTGTTAATAATTACATGTAATCATTGCTAGTGGAATAGTTTAAAGCTCAAAGAAACTTCGTAAGTAGAGAGGAAAGCTTCCTTTGTAAGACTTGAGACTGACATTCTTGCCACTGAAATGCATAGGGTTCAGGCAGAGGGGATTTTAGGAATCAAATTTGATTCAGACTATAGAAGAAAACGATCAATACCCTCAGCTCAGAATTAAAATATTAAAAAGGCACTTAGACTGAAACTAATTCTAAAAAATGTGTATTTCATAATAAAAAATAATTAAAAGAAAAAAGATTATTAAATCTAGCCATTAAACAGCTTTGCTCTATACATAATGAGCAATGCTATTGTACATATTTTCTTTGATATTTAAACTATTGAATTTTGATTGTTCATTATGTAAAATGGGAAAAAA
>NW_017732195.1:738927-742256 GCF_001890085.2 Hipposideros armiger
TGTATTAACACTTTTATTTAACAACTGGAAGCCTTAAAGGAACTACCATTTAAGTGTAATTGTTTTATTGTTTAAAGTTTTTTTAAAATGAAGAGCATGTTGAAGGCTTGCCATAAAGTGTGGTTGTATCTTTATGTGCCCTCTTCACTAAATGCCTGTGTTCCTTTGTGCTATATATTTTTAGTGTCTTCCTAATGAAGGGCTACTGTGACTTTAAATAATGCTGTTCATCAGGGTTTATTCATCTAACAAACATTTATCTGAGCCGTCTCTTCTGTAAAGCCTCTCCTCATTTTTCTTGAGAGGCTTGGCAGGTCCTTGGCCTGTAATTCCCTATTACATTTTGTATATTACATTGTATTCATGGCCCATTATATTTGCTACATACACCACTAAAGTAAATGTGTTGTATTGTGATCATTTGTTTGCATGGCTGAGTCTCCACCACATATGGCTGACTCTTCTCTTGGGCTGTTTTTCTTATTTGTGTGCCAGGGAATAATATGCACATGAATTTATTTATTGCTTTTCTGTGCCAGTCACTGTGATAGACTTATAGATCATTAGGACAACTAGATACCTGTTCCAAGGAACTCAGTATACAGTTTGTGAGTGTGTGGCTGTGTAAAAACAATTATAGTGGTTTATTAGGAGATAGGTATTACGGGAATACTGAGGAAGGAGGTTTAACCTTAGAACTGGGGTTTGGAGGAGATGTTGGGGTAAGCCCCATGAATGCCTTTCATGTTAGGATGAAAACTGGAGAATAACAATCCAGGTACTGATTTGAGGTGCTGTAATTTTTCATCTCTATGGCATAGGTTGTTATTTATAATGGCAGGTTAAGTAGGATACTATGTAATATGATGTTTACCATGTAGGTACATTATTATAACTGAAAGGACTATCTGATTGAGTTTGTTGAAAATTCTCTAAAGAGGAGGCAAATTAAAAAGAAGATTTGGATAGCTTTACTACCTATTCTTTTCTTTTCCAGCTTTAATGAGATATTGACATACAGCATCATATAAGTTTTAAGGCATACAGCTTAATAACTTGACGTACACATATTGCAAAATGATTATCGCATAAGTTAACATCCATCACCTCATATAGTTACAATTTTTTTCCTTTATGATGAGAACTTTTAGGATTTACTCTCTTAGTAATTTTCAAATATACCATATAGCAGTGTTAACTGTAGTCATCATATTTTATGTTGTATCCCCAGTACTTATTTATCTTATAACTGGAAGTTGTAAGATAACCTTTACCTAATTCGCCACCCGCAACCCCATTTACTATCTATTCTTGATTACATTAAGCTCTGTAGACTAGAGATAGTAGAATTTCTGGCTTGCTGTGACACTCAGAAGTGTTTGTTGTATCGTTAGTGTTTGCAAGTCAGTATTTGGGTATCCCATTTAATTGTAAAGAAGTTTTGTCAAAAACTACTTTTGACATGTTCGAAGACTAGCCAATGAGCTTATTAGGAGTGATTTTAGCTGAAAATTAGAGGAAAAGGGCGTTTTTCACCTACTTTAATTCTTTGAGTTCATCCATCTTTAGTGTTGGTTTGGAAGTTGACCTTCAAGGAAACAAGGGACCTTCCTGTTCTGGGGCCAGAGTCCACAGAGTTTGAATTNCCTGCATGCATTTTCACCGTTTCGTTGTGATTTTATTGCATGTTTAGAGAGCACCACAGACTTTCTTCAGAGCAGACAGAGAACTCAGTAGACCTCATGTGGGTATTGTGCTCACCCTTAGATGTCTTTCAAAGAAAGCACTGAATTACCTCATGGCAGATCTCCTCTGAAGGACACCAAGGCCCATGTTGGTCTCTGGTGAGCGCACAATACAATAATGGAAGTACAGTTGTTCTGCTCCCACACGGGAAAACTCTGCCATTCCATCTGTTCAGTGTGCCTTGCCCTGGATGGCCTCTTGATGGATCTGCCTTCTGTCTCTAAGCTCTTACTCATCCTTAAGCCAAAACGCTACAGCTCAGTTGCTGTCTAAAGATCAACGTCATCACCATGACACTTGTACCTCAAAATGGAATAAGTGAAATGCAAGTTTGGTGAGTAATTATTAGTTTTGTGTCATCCTTTGGTGGTATTCTAAATGTTGCTATTTGTCTGTTGTAGGTAATCTATTTGAAGAAGACACCAGAAGAAGCCTACAGAGCACTGCTGTCTGGCTCCAATCCCCCCTATCTTCCATTCAGGTATAACTGCTTGTGAGACGGGCTGTAGCATTTTGCTAAACCAGACCCATAGCTACTTGAGAATTGGATTATTTTGTTTTGTAATTGTTTTAAGACTGTGACCAAGATGTTAACGTGGAATGAAATGAGATGGTAGTTCATATTATTTCCTTTTTTCAGGATTTTTTTTCTCCCTATCTAGTAAAAATAAAGTGGCCTTCTCCTTTTAGGAAATAACGTTTTTCCTTGAATCCTTTCTATATCTTGACAGTTTAAGCACAAAGAGGGCCAGATTTATGAGCTAATAACCATGTCAAGATTTGTTAGGTTTCAGTAATCTACATCATTCATTCATCCATTTCTTCTTTCATTTCATGAGCATTGATTGAGCTCTGACCAAATGTCAGGGGCTGAGAACGTAGAACAAGACCCTGGAAGTATCTTCCCAGAAGTAAATGCTTAGTAAGGACCTTGTATCACCTGTTTAGCACACAAATCTAGCTTTTGTCCTGAGGAAGGCTCTCTTGTCATTACAGAGTTGGAAAAGAACATTTTGTAAGTATTACCTGAAGAAGGTCTTTTTAAAATTTGGGGTAAACTTGAGTTTGTTTTAAAAGTAGAAGGGAACCGCCATCAAAACTCTCACAACACTTATCTCTGATAGAGTTGTGAATGATTTTAATATTTTTGCCTTTTTTGCATGTCCAAATCTACAAGCCTGTGGCTTGCTTATTATTGTTAACAATATCATAATTACCAATAGTGAAAGAAAGGAACAGGAAAGACTGAGGAGGCCTCTTTGCTTGTCGGTCTTCCTTACTCTCCTGTAAACTCACAGAGAGCAGGTCCCAGTGCCTGACACTTAAAAGTGCTTTTAATAAATATTTGAATGAATAAATTAAGACTAAATCCCGTAAGGTTCAAGGGATTCTCACCTCTGTTTCTCAAACCACAAGAGGGGGCATTATTAGGCACAGGGTGGTGTCAAGATGGGGAATGGAGGAGACAATACCTAGTGTGCTTGATCTTCTCAGTGAAATCAAGCGGTAAAGTATATAGTAAGAGGAAAGTATCCTAAGTAATCTCGAGTATGAGCTAATTAGCTATTGAAGAGCTAATAAAA
>NW_017732196.1:0-1079 GCF_001890085.2 Hipposideros armiger
AAGAAGTCAGAGCAATCCCAAGCCTGGAAAGGCATGAGAGTGATAAAGTAGGAAGACTACAGTGTGTCTAGGCAGAGAGAGCTGGAATTCGTTTTATAGTATTTCCCGTGTCCCCAAAGCTTCAAGGACACCCTTGCATAGAGGCATGTGAAGATAGTGCAACCTGATTAGGAACACAAGATAGTATTCCTGTGACTTGCCCAAACTGGTGACCAAGGACAAGTGGGATAATGGACAACATAATAGCCATCAACATAGAGGAATAGCACCAATGGCCTCAGATACTCCCCCTCCCATGCCGTGACACTAAATAATCCCTTATGCACACACTCCACCATCACCCAGAAACTGGAATGCAACCTGAGGAAATGGACTTGATGAAACAAACACCGAATTTTCTGTGATTGCCCATAACTCCCTGAGATTATCCAGAATGGTACAAGATTAAACTCCTGCTACCTAGTGCCAAAAGGACTAAAAATCGATATTTATTGAACTATAGAAAAATAAACACACATATCTTACAGTCTGTGCCTGAGATACGCGCCTGCTGTATTCTCAATCCCATCCTAGAAATCTTAGCTATTCCTCTACCCACTGCCATAGCATCACAGGAGAACCAAGATGTAATGTAAGGAATAAACCATTATGAGATATACAAATAAATATACATCTAAAACCACCTTGCCATTTTCCACACCCATAGAGGGAAAGCTACATGTAGATAACACAGAAATTATTTATTCTGGGCTATGGAATGAGTGTGGCACTTCAATATAGATAAACCTAATGTTCTAAGAGTTTATTTCAAACAAAATAGCAAAGCCATGTTGTAAAGTCTAACTCAAGAGCTGGGAAACAGCCCTGCTCTTGATCTGCTCCCTGAAACCCACCCCATTCCAGGAAGAGATGGCTGGGCAGGGCTGCCTCTCTGCTCAAGCTGAAATGTCAAAGGTGCTCCTGCCAAGATACATATTATGTGTAAATTAATAGTAAACAGAGTCCTTGGGAATGTCAACCAAATAAGAAATAGTTCCTGTTTATAACTTGGAGGCAACACTTCCTTGAGATGATCACAA
>NW_017732196.1:2954-4035 GCF_001890085.2 Hipposideros armiger
CTTATGTGATTCATAAATCCCCAATATTATATGTCTATGTGCTCCTAGGTTTGAAGACTTAAGGGTTAACAATTTACAAACATGAAGGATGTGAGATATTCAAACAGGCTATCTTCTGAATCACCACGTGACAATTCTGCTGATTTTGAGCTAAATTTATTCCTATAGTTATTCAGTATGCTTGCCCAAAATAAAGTAAGATAAAATCAGAGCATATGTTAGAATTTCAGCCAAGTTAACTGTGTTCTTCATAAATTCTGAAAAGCTTGTCCACCAACATCAGATGCTAGGAATGAGGAGGAAGAAAACCAAGAGAGAGAGGAAAGAATGTAAAATTAGGAAGCACAGAGATGTGCAACGACAAAATGGCAGAGGAAAAAAAGAAATCAGGAGGGAAAAGAAGAAGATCAGCAGGTCTTCTGCTTTGGGAAATGCGTGTTAAAGTACACCATGAACCATGTAAGGAGGTCAGAGGACGTTCACTGCAGGATCTATGGAGGACCCACGAAGAGGCAACAATTTCTCCTACCTTTTAAGTATAAAATCTAATTTTTTAAGGAATCCTTTACCTTTTAGTGAAAATAGTAGTGTGGGAAGTCCCAAAACAATACTTTGAGTACTTTCTACATTACAGACAAACCTGGGCTCTTCCCTGAATCGCACTGGCCTTGTGAGATGCCCACAAGACCAGTAATGTAAAAGTTCAAGGTCAGTGCACTTGCAAGACTCAGGGGAGAAAAGCTGCTTCTTCTATTTCCTGTCTTGCAGAATCTGGCCAGTTCCTGAAAGTTCTACACCCATTTTCAAGAATAAGCATATATATAGTCACGGGATGTGGAGTACAACATAGGGAATAGAATCAGTGGAATTGTAACAGCTATATACGATGTTAAAGGGGTAATAGATGGGGAAAGGGGGCTTATCACTTTGTGAGAGTGTAAATGCCTAACTATTACATTGTTTTGTACACACAAATCTAATAAAAAAATGAGAGAGAAAAAAAAAGACTAAGCATGTTCTGCCCTCATGTAGATATAACCCAAATGTTGCCATAAAAGAAGTAAGAGACTTTGGAAAGTAG
>NW_017732196.1:4995-17127 GCF_001890085.2 Hipposideros armiger
AAAGAATACCCTCATATACTGTTGGTGGGAGTGTAAAGTAATAAACAAATAAAGTAATAAAGCATTTATGCAAAGTAATCTATCAACATTTAAAACTTACGCACAGTTCTCTTAGCAATCCATTCAAAGTATCTATCTTTATATGTAAGGTGTTTTTTGAAATAATTTTCTGAAAACGTGGTAAAAATGTAAATGTCCATTAAAAGACAATAAATCATAATTCAACAATAACAAAAATCAATATTTATCTAGTAATTACAAACGCCAAGAAATTTCTGAAGTGCTTCACATATGTAAACTCAGTTTGTCTTATCACAGCCCTGTGAGGTGAGTATAACTATTGCCCCATTACAGATGGAACTACGGAGGCAAGAGAGGATGAGAAACTTGCTCAGAGTCAAAGTTGTAAGGGGCACAGCCAGGTTTCAGACCCAAGTAGCCTGATACCAGACCAGTTGGAAATAATATTAAAATAAAATGGAGTAAACACCTTAGGTACTGATATGGAAAGATCTACAAGGCAAATTGGTCCCTTTAAAAGATGCAGGCAAAATTAGTATTATTTTTTATAGAACCAAAAATGAATATACTTGATTATCTACATAATAAGTAAAGCTATATGTTTTATTATTTATAAAATATGTGCATTCTAGATGGTTAGAGAAAGCTATCCTTAAGAGTGAAAATGTCAGTGGGAGAGGAGGATGAAGAAAAACTTCCATTTTTAGCTCTACCCATTTCTAAAGTGCTTGAAATTGCAAAAAAACAAGAATGCATTCATGTGTGTTACTATTACAATTTTTTAATGTTATTTCTCTTTTAAAAAATAGTGGGGTGGGAGTAGGGGGGTGTATATGGAAAAGTTTGTCCTTACAGCTGCTCCTACAACTGTGTTTCTGGCTTTCAGTCACATTTTTCCCTCTTAAAAGTTGATCCAAATATCTGTTCAACTCAACCTCCTAAACTTTCCAAAATTGTTTTCAGCTCATAGAAAAGGCTTTAACCTTCAACCTCTTTAGCTTTGGCCCTGTTATGTTTATGACTATTTTTAAATAACCAAATTTTTGGTTGCTGTTGAAAGACATTGAGAAGATCATTTATAAGAGGAGAAACTTAAACTGTGGGCCTTGAATCTGGACTAAGAAAACCTGGCTCCACATCCTCAGGCCATGTGGTTGTTCGGCCAGTTACTAACTGGAATGATCTACAGCTCAAACAACAGGGATGAATGCACATTGGTGGTTTATGTGCAAGGATGGGAGGCTGCAGAGGAAACATGCAGACTGTCAGCACCGAACAAGAGGAAGACTTCCTAGTCCACTTCCTCCTACGGGATCTCTTAGAGTCACTTAGATATTTACTCTAAAAGAACAAAGTATATTTTCCTAGGAAAAAAAATACCTTATGTGGACTTCCACCACAACATGCAAGAAGCACAAAGCTGATGCCCACAACTCTTACCAGTGTGATGAGTGACACGCCCCCTCCATCTTCCTGGCTCCCTTATATTGATTTCAGCTCTGTATACCATCAGTACTGTCAGCTTATAGTCACATAGACCCATCTCTAAAGAACACACCACAGCTCACTGGTTGCATTCTAAAATCTAGGTTTAACTCCCTAGTTTGGAATTTAGAGATCACCTTCCCGTGGAAGCAATGCCGTCAGTCAAGTTGGGGTTCTCAGGTCAGTCCATAAATATGGAGTGTCCTGCCTTTAGCCACAGTGTGATTTGAAGAGGTTTCCAGTTTCTTTTACCCTGGGCCTTTCAAATCAACAGTATTAAATTGTAGTTTATAATACTGAGGCTGCTACCACACACTGAAACAGTCAACGTTTAATTAAGACTGAAGTGTGCAACACTGGGGATGGGCAAAAAGTTGTAAATGCCTATGGGTGGGCTGGCAGCCATCTGTTTCCAGGACAGGAAATACGAATGGGGGTGGACTCTCCCCAAAGGTGCTTACGAGGGCAAGAATTACATTTGGAATACCTCATTTGCACATCAGGCATTGGCCTCTCACCTGGAACAAAGCCACTGGTTCTGGCCAAGGCTATGAACATTTCATACCTTGTTACTCAGAAATCACAACTGACATATTTCCTAGTTATTGCAGGAAGTATAATGGTGTTTTTACACATTCTTCCCTTTTTCAGACATATGTTTTTTCAGCAGTAATCCCAGCCCAATAGCAATTAAAGTACACTAACTTACATTAATTTTTAAATGCTACTTTTTATGCAGTTTCATTTGACTCCTTGCATGAGCCTCATCTTCTAGATGCCCCAAAATGATCAACTAAACATCTTACTAGTAAAACAATAACCTCAGCGCAGGCCTGTTTTATTCAAACCATGGCATAGATAGACATGTAGCTAAAAATAGAAAAATAAGCTATTCTAAACAAGAATATGTGTCTCTGAAACAAATTTTTGAAAACTGTTTAATTTATGTTTAAAAATAAGGGAATGAAACATACTGCCTGAAGGAAGACATTTACTGGCTCCCTGACAAGGTTAAGCAAAATCTTTCTTACAATTCATTAAGGATATAACCTTAGGCTGCATGTGGAGAATGTAGGTGCCTTAGCAGTAATCACCCCAAATTATCCAAATAAAATACTGTTTCAGCCTTACTTCAAGAGTCTGTATATGACATATAATCTTCTCTGAAACAAAATGGCTGCCTTTAATTCTCCTCCATCACTGAGCTACAGAGACTATGCTTTCACAGATCATTCGGTCAGTCGTTTTCCTAACAAAAAGCTGGGCTGGGGAGGGGCTCCTGATATTGCCCCTAGGGTTCCCAAAGATTTTGCTGAGCTCCCAGAAGGACCTGGATATATCTATCCTCTCCCAGAAGGACCCATGAGATGAAAGATCTCAAACTAAACTCTCAAGTCAGGAAAGTGATA
This sequence comes from Hipposideros armiger, assembly GCF_001890085.2. Lineage (NCBI taxonomy): Eukaryota > Metazoa > Chordata > Mammalia > Chiroptera > Hipposideridae > Hipposideros > Hipposideros armiger. The sequence continues at coordinate 7,911 of NW_017732196.1, forward strand.
GTGCTAGGATCTGGCTTCCTCCAGTAAAATCTATGCTTGGGAACATTCACTCCAACTACCTCTAAGGAAAGGAAGCACCTGATCAAAATGAGGAAAGCAAAGTGCCGTGGTAGGTACCTGACATACAGAGATCAGAAGCATGGCCTGGACCTCCTTGCCAGCTGAACATCGAGAGCCAGAAAGGTCTGCGAAGCAATGCGTGCGTTTGGTTTGCAATGCTTCTCCCATGTCTTGTCACCTTCAGAAAGAGACCTGGGATCCCGTTTATCCCAGTGGAACAGTGATTCCCCAAGACTGCTCGGGCAATAGCAGCACCAGCATCCCTTGAACACCGTTAGAAATGCCCATTTTCAGACCCACCACAGGCCTATTAAATCATAAACTCTCAGGGTGGCCCAGAAATCTCTTTTGATAAGCCCTCCAGGAGTTTCTGATGCAAAGTCCAGTTTGCGAACCACCACCGTAGGATTAATTAAAATCACTGTAATATAGCTCCTCTCCCGAGACTTAGTTATAAGCAGAGAATGAGAGATCTTTCCTCCTCCAAAAGAAATGTCAATGATCAGCAAGCCAAGGGGGAGTCAGGAGGAGACTTGGGGGGCTTTCAGCCCCACTGTACCACTATGCATCCCCATTCACTTTGGGTTTCCAAACCTTGGTCACGGGTACCAACTAATGTCAGAAATGGATCTGATCCACCCCAGAGCCTAAGTGCATGCTAGGCAACTTTCTGCTACTTAAACATCCCCTTCCAACTAAACAAGCAACATTAATAGTAGTTGTAATAAAACATACAGATCAAGAAAACTCACCAGACTTCCTCTCCAACACAATTAAGACACCACTAAACCTTCACAGCTTTCCCAAGCTAGTGGCTATTTATAAGAGACCACACAAAATTCAACAACAACATGTTAGTCAATATATAGGTAAACTTCAGAGCAAATGCTCTTAACAACTGAAACTCTTGGCTCCTTATAGATCAAGAATATTTAAACAAGTTTTCCCCCTAAAAACTAATTCTCAATTTTCAATCCTCTAAAAGAGACCAATGACCTATTCTTGGACATCGTAGTCCCTCATTTTTAATCAAGCCCTCAGAATTTTTCCACTTAAAAAAAAAGTCACTCATTCAACAGAGCTCCAATATACCACCAATGGCTGTTATTTTGCTTCCCAGCGCTGTTTGAATTTCAAAAGATGAGGATCTGAAAAAGTAGTCGCAATACCAAAAGCATACCACAAAAGATCTAAACGTCAGATGAACAGCAGAAAAGATCTTTCTGCACAAAATACACGTGTGCATAACTAGCCTACTGCTGAGCCTCACCTGCCTATCTGAAGCAAAAGGAAAACTCAGGCTTTATATGCCTATATCACTATTCATCCCTCAGGCACTCAAGAAACCAGTTCTGTGTCTTCTGGAACAACTCTTCTTGTTGGAAAGTGAGTAGTGCTGAGTAATCAACATTAGTTTCTCTGTCTTAGTTTGTGGTATCATATCCTTGTTGCTATTTTTCAGCTTTAAAACCTAGTCATCGTAAATCTAGCTACTTCCTTCTTTAGTGATAATTAGCATTAGTCATAAGTCAAAAATGATTCCACATAAGAAGCAAAATAAACACAACCCTTCTTACCTTTCATGCCAAACTTGGAGTGTCTTGCCAACTTCAGCAGAAACAGCATTACCAGCAGGAAAAACCCGACTACAGATGCAATTACCACCACAGCATAGACCTAGAAGAAGGAAGGAAAAGCAGTTGTGGCCTTGCTAATTAGTTCCCTATATCTAGATGTGAGGATGATGAGGATGAGGATGATGATGATGATGATGATGATGATGATGACAACGACAACGATGACAATGATGATGATGATAACAGTTAATATTTATAGAATGCTTACTACTTGCTCTTCTAAGAACTTTATATACATCAATTCACTTAATCCTCAACAATCCTATGATGAAGTATGTAGGTCTTATTATTATCCCAATTTTACATAACTTAAAAGTTATAAAAATGGGTATTTAATTGATATTATATACAGACAGAGATATATGTAATAGATACATGCTTAGATATATGTACTATATCCATGTAGAAATATATATTAGCTATATGTATATTTCTATCTATCTCTTCCCATCTACCTATCTATCTACCTACCTATCTATCTACCTACCTACCTACCTACCTACCTACCTACCTACCTACCTACCTGGAGAAGAAAAGAGAGAAAAACATGAATGACAAAATACTGATAATATTTGAAGTTGGTGAAAGATACAATGGGATTCATTTTACTATTCTCTCTACTGTTGTGCATGTTTGAAAAACATCCAGAATAAAAATATAGTTTTAAGAAAAGAAAATCGGCTGCCTGCTGGCCACCCTAGCTAAAGCCATGTGATGACCTTCCGGAAAAGTATGCTTTAGAGAGGGAACAGCAAATGTTAAGGCTGTGAGGAAAGAGTAAGTATGGAGTCTGCATTAAAAAAAAATAGGTGGGAAGCAGTGAGGAGATATGGGACATGAAGTCAGAGAGACAGAGACAGACAGGATATGTAGGGCCTTTTTAGCCACCATGAAGAGTTAGGCTTTTATAATAAAAGTTTTTTTGCAATGTATTGGGAAGACTCTCAGAACGATAATAAAAGAGTGATCTGATTTGTGCTTTAAAGAGTCACTTGTGCTGCTATGTGGAGAAAGGCCAGAAAATAAGAGTGGGAGAGGGGGACACAGGAGAAGGCTGTGGCAGTCATCCAGAAATGAACAATTATGACCACCTCTCTCAGTAAAAGGCCAGAAAGTAAATAATCCCAGCTTTGCAGGCCATACAATCTTTGCTGCAACCACTCCACCTGCCATTGTAGCACAAAAGTAGCCATGGACCATATGTAAATGGACATGAGTACATTCTGATAAAACTTTACTTATAGACGCTGACATTAAAATTTCATAAAATTTTCATGTGTCACAAATCAATCTTTTGATATATTTTTTCAAACCACTTAAAAATGTAAAAAACAAAACAAAACAAAACAAAAAACTACTCTTAGCCTGCAGACTTCACATAAACAGGTTATGAGCTAGACTTGGCCCACGGGCAGTTTGCCAATTCCTGGGTTAGCCTTCGACTGTGGCAGTGGAGGTGGAAAGATATGGATAGGTTTGGAATTTATAAAGAGGCAGAGCTCACAGGACATGCAACTGGGCATGTGCAACAAGTGAAGAAAGGAAAAAATGGAGAAAGCCTGCTGGGTTTTTACCTGAGCTGCTGACAGCCTACCCTGCTGCAGAACCCTGGAGCCATGTGACCCTGGGGCTCTCACAGGCCCCTTTCAAAGTCTCCTCACTGCGCAGTAAATCTAACCACCTGGCACTGTGTTTCAAAACCTGGCACAACCAACTTCTCCAACCTTGCCTCCAACTGCCACCCTTCACATACTTTAACTTCCAGTGAAGACCGTTTGCAAGCTCTTGTTCACACACCCAAAATGCCTTCCCTTCTGTCCCAGGCATCCTGCACAGACCATGGAAAATGCCACCTGTACCACAAAGACTCCTCTGGTTCTCCCAGCAGGAACAGAACACCTGCCCCTCTATTACTCTGCCTCTATTTGTGGTTTAGGTGCTAGTATTCACATCTCAGGCCTCTGACTGAACTATAAGCTCCAAAAAAAATGGACCTGAGTTTCATTCATACTTTTTATATTCTTCTGCATTATACCTTTACATTTGGTGGGCAATGAAATTTTTATTAGAATATTTAAGGAAACAAGTATGAAGATGTGTAATACAGGAATAATTATACATGCACCTGAACGAGAAAGCTGGCTTCTTGCTCTTCTAGCAAATAACCTTTAAAGGGACAGGTATTTAAAACAGGAACCACTAGCAATAAGTCAGAGTCTATATAGCTACCTTTATCAACTCTCTTAAACCTTTCTTTTAATTCCTCCAAACTTCAATGACCAATTTGCATCCTGAACACCTGAACAACAGAAATGTCTTGTTGAAAGATTTGTGCTGAAGCAGCTCCATTTCCTCCAACAGGTAAGCATCGAAAATGCTCAGAACCAACCTAGGAAACAACTCTTTATCCCACTCACCGAGAGATGTTCCCGCCCAGTTTTATCAGCAACATCTGTGGAAGGGATTTCGTTACTCCTGTTCGTGGTGTCATCAATGTCACTTGCTGTAGTCCCATAATCTAAAGTGGGAGACAGGAGAAAGAGAAGGAACCATGAAGTTGTCATGAGGCTGCCAACAAACTCGAGGCCACAGGACAACCCAGAACAAAGCCAGACAAATCACAAGATTCCAAACCACTGACAGCCTGCCTGGGGAGGAACAGGACCCAGCTGTTGGGTTGAATCCATTGTAGCATTGGGACTGCACAATGCTAAAATTGTACTCAGCCCAGATCTTTCCATCATTGTTTTGTTGGTCAAATTCTAAATCAGGTTTACGGTTTTTCTTTGCACTTAAGAATATATCCCTTTTTAAATGAAGTATTTAATATAAATACGAAAGAGAACCCATCATCTAAGAGTCACAGGTTTATAGACCTGGAAGGGTCTTCAGAGATCAAGTCTAACCACCAGTTTTACAAAAGAAGAACGTCAGCAGAGGAGAGCTGATTGACTAGTCTAAGGTCAACTGTAGCAAGAAGGTGGCAGAGCCTAAGAATGAACCAGACTGGAAATTAGCAACACTGATCCCAGGGCAGATGCATCTTATTTGGATAAGAGGCAGCCCTTCAAGATGGAATGTGGAATCAGCAATTGATAGGGAACTTGGGTCCACATATAAATTTTTTTGGAGAGTTCTGAATCACCAATATTTCAGTTGCAGCATTAACATGCAGGGAATTGTGCCAATACAATATTTAGAATTGTGAGGATATGTTCCTCATATCACCATGTCTCAGATGTAACTGCCATCTTCTGAATCAATTTTAGTCTATATGGGTCAGGATGAAAATGAATGACTGAATTTTTGTGGGAAAAGTTTCTATTAGTAATTACATATAAAAGTCATAGAAAACATGTCAAGCTTATTGCAGACAATGTTGTATATAAAATGTTTTGTATTTTTATTCTAAATAGATATGGCACCTTCAATTTGCATCCTGAACAAACAACCTCATTAAGTCAGCCCCAGCTAAACTTCCCTCAGTAGAATTATCATGCTAGCCCTGGGGTAACCAATTTAAATTATATTTTTATTAGCAGAGTGTTCCTTTGAATATGAATGAAAAGTAACAGGAAAAGCGTCCATTTTCTATCTGTTTGCTGTTTTATTAACTCCAGAACTACATTCTCACAATTTCCATTTTGAATATATTAAAACAATTTCAATCAAACACTAAGACATACCATTTACTTGCTTATTTTTCCCTTTTCATATCATATCTAGCCACTCATGCAAAATTAAATCATTAAGGTATCTATAGTTTAATATCATAACACTTTGACCCAAAGACCCAAAGTGGAATCTGAGGTCAAAGGAAAGATGACCTTAAGTCTTGAAGTTACTTGCAAAGGAGTCCAAAACATAATTTTAAAATGCAAAATCACAATTCAAACATATTTCTCTGTAATACAATTTAAGATACTCTTCCTTTAAACCATATCAAGAGAAATAAAAACAAAAATATATAAATCACAATCACAAAATCATCCAAACCACAGCTTGAAGGAAATATAGCTTAACATATATAAAGCAGGTAAAGACAATATAATTTCCCAGTTAAAATTAGCTCAAGTTAAATACACACATATAATAAACACATAAACACAGAATCATGTTATAGACAAATCAATTGTCAATGTGTATATAAATATATAAAATTAAAAAATAGAAATCCGTATAAAATAAATGTATAAATACAACATTTGTAATCCATCTGACTTTTAATGAATCTTAGATTTTAAGCCAAGTCTTGAAATTTAGCCTGCCACTTCCCCAGACAGAGGCCTCCTGGTCATGAAAGTGGTTTGCAAATCTGTTCAAGATTTTCACACCTACCAAAACAAACCTGGCATTCAATTAAAATAGCAAAGTATAGATGAGCTATTCATTTAAAAGTTAACATAGTGGCTTTTGGGTTTTCCCCTTCTACATTCCTAAGAGAACCCCATGTTATTCAAGGGGTTCGAGTACATCCTCCAAGGAAGCTGATCTAACCTCCAGGGGACATTCTAGTTAGTCAGGTGTTAATCCATCCACTAATCATGGAGGCAAGAATGGGTCATGACCCTACTGGGTCTTGGATCAGATACCAGGAGGGCTATGTGGAGGGTGCTAGGAAAGTTCTCTTTCTTCTGGAACCCTTTCAGAAGGTTCTCCCTTTCCCCCATCAATATGAACAGCAATAGCCCCCTCTGATGGCCTCATCTAATATCCATAAGAGAAGCTAGCCTTCAGAGAAGCCAGCACAATGGGCAAGGCAAGGTAGGGATGAAAAAAGCTTTGGGCCCCTGATGCCATGGACGGATGAGCTGATGGTTTAACCCACTCTAAAACATGCCCTTTGAGGTTCCTGTCTGTGAGCCAAAGTTCCTTATTATATAAGAAACATAATTTTCAATTTGGTTTACTTTGATAACTAGAAACTGATACACCTCCCTTTTCTTGGTAGCCATGGCTTTTAAACAGGTAATTAGTTCCCAATTATGGAAACAAATTGTCTATTAGAGCAGAATGGATTTACTACTTCCAAGAACCGAGCATGAGAGAGAAAATGCTATTTACAGGCACTATAAATATCAAGGGAAAATGGCCATCAATATTGAATGATTTTTGAAATATTATTTTGGCCTATGTAATGCTTGAAGTGTATATTTAACTGAGCTTACAAGTGTTCTTTTAGTTGATTTATTTCATGTAAGACAAACATTTTGAAAAAAAATACAAAATAAAGACAACATGATAGCTACCTTCATAAATGACCTCAGGATAATTTGGGTCTGCACCTAAAAAGCAAAACAAAGCAAAGATTTGTTAAGTATGCATTCAGGTTTTTAAAAAATACTAACTTATACCCACTAAAATGAGCTACATGTGTATTAAAGTTTTTAATAACTGAGTAGATTGTTTTATAGGACAGGTAAATAAAACCTGAAATTCTCAGTTTGCTTCATGTTAGTTCTGTTCCCCTCCCTAGTCTCACAACCTCCACCCCTCTAAAAAATAAAATAATAAAAGAAATAAACAAATCACTTTAGCTGGAAAAACTTCAGCAATCAATGAACGATGACCATTTCTTTTTGTTTGTTTGTTTGGTATTTTTTTACTGTTCCTATTATACAGTTGGCCTTTTTAATTGCAATGTTGGTATTTGTAGCCCAGAGACAGATCATTTCTGTATGACTTTTATTATTCTCTGATGATCTGGGAGTTTCTTTCAAACGATGTTTTGGCAGGTCCATTTGCATTCATGACCACATTATTAACCAGTCTGTATAACAATATCTAAAGCACAATTTTGTTCTCTACTTGGTCTTCAGGGAGGTTGCCAAGGCTGAATAAGCCTTTTTTTTTTCTTTTTTGCCCTAACACAACACAGAAAAGTAAGTGTACGTTCTCTATTGACATTGTTTATGTATAAGAGATTATAAATTAATATGTCTGACAAATGCAAAAAGTATACCCACTTAATTTTTTTGGATGACTGTATTCACCAAGATGATCAGAATATTCTGTTGTAAAATATTCCCATGAGAATTTGCAACAACATTTTAAAATATTTTTACAAGTCACCATCAACAAGAACTGGCGACAAAAATATTTCCTACTTAGTCTCCATTTAGAACTAACTGGGTGTCTACAGGAAAACCTACTTGAAAATAAAATTAAACTTTGATATAACATTTAAGTGATGACAAAATGAATTTCCATGCCTACTTCCTGTGCTTTTAGTCTTCACTTACCATGTGAAAAAATAAAACTTGTACACCATAAAGGTTACTCATTTCTCATTTCACTTCCGAACCTTTAGCAGAAAAATATTATTTAAAATAAAGTGAAGCCTGAGCCAATTTTCTGCTCATGTATTCCTTAGTGAATAATTAAGGTTAGTCTAAATGAACAAACAAATAAAAGTAGCCCTAATCTTCAAATTAGAATTTTAACACAGCTCAACTAGAAGTACATCTATATTAGCAGGAGAAAAATTAAGTAGATGGTTGTGCCCTTCAATTCAGGGATGCTGCCTACTACTGTGCAGTCCATGCTTTGTACAACTCTAGGGGGGACCGTCCAGACTGTAGTCTATGTAAAAGGCACTGCTTGAAATTGTGCAGTGCACAACCTGTGCAGCCACATGTAATGGCCCAGTGTCAATTCACATAGTCATCAATGCTAGTAAATTTCATTTATATTTTGAGTTTTATTATCCCAAACTCCATTTCAGAGTAGCTTTGAGTTGCCATATGTCAACACGTGTTGTCAGAATTATCTGTAGCTGATGTGACATTCCAGAGAAGGACCTTGAAGTCCGCTCTGCAGTGTGAGAAGTAATACAGTGAATAAAGTAGCAGGAAATCCCAGTGGCGGTTCTGGTGACAGCATTTGCAGAGCACCCACCTATCTGCTGAAGTCTTATCCCTTGGCAAAGTACCTGGACCAGATGGGGTCCCCTCACTGCCGAAAAAAAGGTTCTATAACCCCAAGTGAGCAAGTCATTCTTTGAACTGCTCAGTAATCCATTACTTTAAAAGACCTCACTCTGGTCCCCTTCTCATTGTGCCCTCAATACACAGTCTAAATCTGCAAGGCCACCTGCCCACTAGAGTCCACTCTTCACTTCTAGACCTCACTCCAAGTCCCCAGGACCCAGAATTACTTCCCCACAGGCCCCACACACACTTCCTAGGACTGGCTAGCCTTCCCTCTCCATCTGTGGGCCACGGGTGGCCATACCACCAGTACGAACACGCTTTGACCCAAGACCCAAGGGAGGGGTGAGGACTGATCCAGGACAGACAGGCTGGGGTGTCCACATGCACACTCATTATCTCTCATATACCTCTTGCTGTATATTCGGAGAGCAGGGGCGATGGACAAGGACCAGCTCTACCAAACCGTTATGTTCCTGCCTGGAACTCCAAGAGTCTGAGAAGTCAGGCTCTTCCAGGTCATTATATACATATTGAGTGGAGGGTAGCACCTATTTTATTTAACAAGGCATTAACTTGATTTATATTTTT
>NW_017732196.1:17619-83509 GCF_001890085.2 Hipposideros armiger
GTTAGTGCATAATCTGTAAAACAGGTTATTTTTCTAACTTATGATTCATGTCAGTGCACGCCTTTGCTACCAAATTTACTCGCAAAACCATTAGTTCACATCTAAACTTTCTGAAAAGCACTGTATTTTCCTATCTTCATTCCCCCAGATGTATGAGACGTACTGTCACTTTATGTTAATTGTCAGGAATAGTCAAATTTAGTGCAAGATTATGAAACTTGCAGAAAGACAATGTGGTAGGAACAATGACTGATGGCATTTTTTTCCCCTCCCTAGCATACTGGACTATGTCTGATAGGGGCCTACTTGCCACAATAAAGGAATGCCTCTTCATGTAAAAAGGTGTGGGAAGCCTGGCATGTGGGTGGGTACACAGGCCTACAGTTCATGAAAAATAAGGGTCAGTACTCTAGCTGACCCCAGCTCATCAAGCACAGCATTTCCTTTCTAACAACTTCTCAGTCAAGCGAACCTCCCATGATGATTACACTCCAATAGCGAGGTAGCTATAAACATCATTTTAAATACAGACACAGGAAGAAAATGACCACTTCCTTTTTAGACTTCTGGCAATGGTCTAATTTTGAAAATATCCTGCCATTTCTGGTTCCTTTTATTTTGTTTAAATATGTTCATTATATAGTGTGTATGGTAAAGGTAGAAACACCTGTTGGAGATAATCGGGACAAAAAGGTGACTGAGGAAAGGCAAATTCTAGCTCTGAGGGAAAAAGCCAATGGAAAGAGAAGGGTTATGCTTCCTTGAGTACTATGCTAGTAGCTCTCACCAGGTAAGGAATCGCAAATGTGGGCAGCAGGAGGTGGCATCAAGCCCTAAAGCTTCCTGTCAGGACTCTCCGGAATAGAATAGGGGAACTCCATTCACCCACTGGCATTCTGAACAAGCAGCAGACCCTTTTCTCCCTCTGCAGCTCGCTCAAATGCTGAAGCTACAAGTCCTTGCTAACCCAAAGGAGATGGGCGCCAAGCAGGAATGCCAACTTATGTGATGTTCAAGTTCTATTTTCTGAAGAGTTTGTTGAGCATCTCCAGGTGCTATGCTCACTTGCACTTTGCTCTTGATCTAAGGCATGTTATCTGGAACTATGGGAAGAGACTAACAGGTCCACAGCTCAATCTGAAGCATTCCCAGTGAAATGAACAACGGAGACTGTATTACAGCCACACATGCACTCCTGACAAAGGTCTGTATTGAACAGGCCATGTCTGTACCTCCCAGAGAGGACACATAGGGCACTTAGGCTTCTAAACAGGGATAATAAAATCACTTTTTCCCCCAACAATACCGAAGCAAATCACTTCACCATCCTCTTAATTCCATGTTAAATGATTTACATGAGGGCTTTTTTTTTTATAACTTCCATTTTCTAATCTGTTATGGCTCATGAGTAAATCTTATGACTTTATGTAAATCTTCATGAGTAAATCTTTATGACTTTTTATCTGTAAGGCTGTACAGTTAAAGGAAAAACACATTTGTAAGATTTAAGAAAAAATTGTGAGAAGATAGGTAGCCTGACAGTAGGGTTCACTTTCCATCCTGCTGCAAAGATAAAAATAATGGCGGAGGCCAAAAGACACATCTGTTTCCCTCCTTTAAGCTTTTAGCCTCTGATGCCCCCCTTCCCCCCAAAAAAAAAGAACTTTTCTTTCAATTCTATTTTCAGACTCTTTCGTGTGATCTTGAAAAATATTTCAAAGAATTCCATGATAAAGCCATAGCAAAAGGTTCATTCTTTTCAAATAAACTGGCCTTTATCAACAGTGTTTTCTAACTCATGGTGGTCCATCTTTTGATTTCCGGATCCTTCTCTTCCCTTTCTGAACCGCGAGGGAACCCAGAGCCTGAAAACATTGGGGTTCAGATGTCTGAGTTTCATTTCAGGCTTAACCACTAATGTACTATACAGCATGGGGAGCCGCTTCACTTTTTCTGTAACAAAGGAGTCTTCCATACGACAGGAGAAGATAATAGCATTGGCTTGGCATCTCCTCAGGAGCTTCAGGAAGCATAATTAATTAACATTAGTACTCTTGAGACATAAAGAGCTATTTAAGTATAAATCTTAATTATCATGATTATTATGAGTCTATGGCCCAACAAGACTCTTCATGGTTATTTAAGGGAGAAAAGCAGGTAGAACTTTATTTCCTTTCACTCCCAGGACAAGAAATGGGTCCTGATAAATGGCTTAAGCGGCAAGTAGTCGGGGTGGGAGTGGGGGGCTCTATTTTCTCAATGTGTAACATTTGGAGGAATTTCCTTTCTCTCCATTCTTTGGTTTAAGTACACCAAATCTAAATCTCCCAGTTTGAGGGCAATTCTAAGTGCTGCAGGGAACTCTAGTTCATCCAGACGTCATGAATCTTTTGATAAAACGGCACGAATGAGAAGCTGTGGGGAAAACTCTTCCAGTATTTATAGTTTGCTCCTGACGCGAATTTTGCATAGGAGACAACTGCTCCCGAATTAGGAAGCATAAGTCACTAACTCCCACTGCTTGTGTGAATGAGCATTCTTGAGCTGTGACATTCTTCCTGAATGAGTGGGCTATAGAGACACTCTTTATGTGCTGCCTAAAGAATGGGAAGCTTTAAACCATGGGCATTTTATCATGTAGTGCTCTGGCTAGGTTTGTTCCAAGCCTAAATGATTAGTCACTAGGGCAACGATTTCCACAGGAAAACCTGCTCTTGAACAATCTACGTGTTCACGATCATGGAAATATCTGACCATGAAAATTCTTGAAATGCATGCTCTCTGATTAGAAGATACTAATAAAGGCTCCAGGTTCCTTCCTCATGGCACCACTCATAAGCAATCTCTCTGCCATTAGTTTCTGCTTAAAATTCTGCTTAAGGAGACACCCTTACCACTTCTAATCTCCACCAGCTCTACACACACACGTCTGTGCTCGTGAGGAGGCTTTTTCTATATGTAGGATTGAATTCCAATGACAGCCACATAGCGGATCAATTTCACCTCACACAAGTCTTATTTTTGGCCTGTAAGCTAAATAGGATATAGCAGAATCTTAGGAGAATTCTCAGATAACCACGCTTTGTGTGTGCGTGCCTGCACTGCAGTCTCTACTCTTTATTCACTCTCCCAAGCCTCTGTAAGCCACCTACTAGATGCATCCTTTTGTCAAACCCAAAGAGAGTGCATCTCGGTGCACCAACTATTCTATATTTTTATCATCAATACTACTAATATCTTTGAGGACTCAGTGTAGTGATCTTGATGGGTGTCTGACCAGTTCTTTCAGTGGCTTCCTCTAGGTTCTGCAGAGCAGGACAACCCTCACTACTCGAAGTGTGGTCCAGGGCCTGCAGCATCAGCAGCATCTGGGAGCTAACTGGAAATGCACAGTCTTAGGCCCATTTCCAGACCCATGGAATCAAAATCTGCATTTAATAGAACCCCCCAAGAGATTTATATGCTCATTAAAGTTTAAGCAGCTCTGGTTTATAACTCTATGAGAAATCTAACCAAAGGCAAAAGGCCCCAGTGGGCATAAAGGATGGCAATTTTATAATGAAACATAAAGCAAACCTAAAAATAACTAGATACCCAAATATTGGGGGGAGTGGGTACTCTTTGGCAATGGATGGACAAAACATTAGGGGTAAGGGCAGGAGATGTGTTTTTGTCCCCAGTGTCATATCCCTGGGCCCTGTTCTAAATGGGGAGGGGAGGGAGAAAGAGCGTAGACACCAGAGAGGGCTTGCATCTCCCCACTCTCTTTAGGAACCAAACTTTGACTTAGTTTTCTCCTTATAGCACCAAGTCTAGAAAGTTCAGGCAGTCAAGAGGCAGAGTCCTAAGGTTCTCTTCTCTGGGCAAGCCCAACCTTCTACAATAGATAAGGGAGGTCAAGGCCAGCACAGTTCTGGGCAGAAAGTTTCCCCCTAATGGCTACAGAGCATAAACACAAAGGAAGATGAGGAATGGGTTCCTTCGTTGTCATTCTCTCAGTGCCTGCCTCCGGAGAGGATAACACAGCAGAATCCACAAAAGAAATGACTGAGAGTTGGATCCATGTCCTTTGAAACGTCTTGATTCACACTGGGCTTTAAGAGGTGCAGAGAAGAAAGAACAAGGAAAGACTTAGAAGTTTCTTTGGGGAGAGGTGTTGCCCTTGCTACCACCCCACGTGGGGCTTCCGCAGCACCACTCTGAGAACTTGAACTTGTTCCCTGCAGGCAGAAGGCTTGGAGGACAAGTGCCTGACTCCTGTCAGAGAAGGGTAAAACAACCTGTGGTGGCAGGATGCAGGTGGCATTTGGGCGTGACCTGTATACCCAGAGGTGTCAGGACAAGGGATCATGAGGGCTTTCCATGGGCCAGATGGAGGCAGCATGGAAGAAAGTCTGTGTGGGGGTCTCAGGTCCTGACAAAAGGTCTCCCTGGAGGAGCAGAAGGACCCCAATAACACAAAGCTGTATCTGGGTTGCTGAGGAAGGAGTTGCTTCCACAAGCTGGAATAGAGATATGCTCTGTCATGGGCACGGCACGAGAGGGGACTGCGGAGAATGGAATCTCCAAAGAACCCATGAAGGGATCCAGGACAAAGGACCATGAATCAGCCCAGAACATGCCCACATCTGAAGAGACAAAGCCACCAGCAAGCACCCTTCCCTGCTATCTGTTCCCCATGCCCACCCTCTTCCCACTGAACAGTAAAGGGGTTAAAGCCTCATTAGCAAGCTCCATCCTCCACCCCCATGCAGCCAGCCTGAACTGGGAGAGAGGAGGCTGGCCCTTGAAGCAAGTCCAGAGTTTTGATTTCTAATTTAGACAGGACATGTATTTCTCAACTGAGACATTGTCTGCAACCTAAAGTGACCAAAAGATGGTCTGTTACTCAGCATGGAACAGGAAAATCTTACTTGGGTCCAAGCTCTCATCCAGACCAGGAACTCTCACCCTTGGTTGCACACTGGAGTCCCTGGGGATCTTAAAAATAAAGTCCAAGCCTCATGGGGAGCCACGGAATCAGAATTGCTGGAGGTGGGCCCCAGGAATGTGTATCAAACATGAAATAAGATAAGATAAAATATAATTTAAAAGCCCCACTTGGTTCTAACGTGTAAAAAAAAAGAGCCAGATGCTACTATTTCCAGCACCAGAGAAGATTACTTCTAGTGAATAAACTTTAAAGGGACAATGAAAAGCAAAAATGATATAAAATTAGTTTGATAGTCACAAGTTGTGCTCATCAGTGTTCCAGAAAGATAAACACTGCTGTTCTCTAGATTTCATTTTGAAGCTGAAAGTCACCTTTTGTGCTTTAACCATAACCCGACACTGGACAGGGCTGAGTTCACTTCTAAACATGGGATCGGAATGATCAATCCAGTGTTTAGAAAAGTCTTTCCTCCCTTTCTCGGTCACTGGCCAGGTTGCCAGTGATTACCAGATGGGAAGGCACTAGCCTGGTATCTGGGATTCTGCTGGTGTCTAAAGATCTGGTAACACCTGTCCTTCCTCATGAGCACCCCGGCTGGCTCTGGTGAAGGAGTCTGCAATGTCCCAGCGCTCTGGAAAGCCATTCTATGGGGCACTTTACTACCTGCCTCATCCTCACCCCCTGTGGATGGTATCCTCTTGGCCTGACTGATACTGGTTCCCAGACTCTCTGCCTCACGAGTAGAAAGCAGTGCTTGCCACCATGACCAGTGTTTCCATGCCATATGGTGTTAAAGGCAATCAGAGCTGTAACTACATCCAATCAGCCCGTCCTCTTCCATGCTCATCCATTTTTTGTTTTAGGGACTCTTTGTTCATTTGTTTTGATCACTGCTTTCATTTATTTTGACACTTTTCTTCCCTAGCTCCAAATAGAGAATGAATTCCTAAGCCAGGTGACCATCCCATGGAAATCTCGGTTCTGAGCTGAATGAGGAACGCATACTCTCAGGACAGCAAAGCCGCCATTTTAATTCTTCTGGCTTTGTATGGTAATACAAACTGGCTTCAAGGTGATCCCTCCCAGGATGCCTCCTTCCTTGGAAGCCAGGAAACTCACAATGTTAAAACAAAGGAACTTTGAAGTATATAATACAGCATTGTTGACTATAATCACCATGCTGTACATTAGACCTCCAGAACTCATTCATATCTTTAAAAGTCCAGATCTAAGTGTTCTCACCACAGAATAGAAATGATAATTATTTGATGTGATAGAATTGTTAGCTAGCATTATAGTGGTAGTTGTATTGCAACATATAAATGTATTTAATCAACATGTTGTACATTTTAAACTTGAATGATGGTATATGCCAATTATATCTCAATAAAAATAAGTAATTTTTTAAATAAAATAAATAAATTTCAAGGGATATTTTTAAAAGATCTCATCAAAACAGCTGGGGGAACAAATAGCTGAAACTTTTTATCAGAAAGATTTGTGAGTGCTAAACTTCTTCATTCATTATTATATGATGACAGCAGAAATACCGAATGACTATAAACTGAAACTTGACCTGTTGTCCTTACTTGGAATGTACCTTTAGACCAGCAGGGAAATTATATATATTTGCTATTTGTTTATTTTTCTTTAGTTTTAAAGTGGGTAAGAGGGAAAGGAATCAATTCTAAGAAAGGCCATTATCTGTATGCTATGGCTACAAATCTTGTAAATACCCACAAAGATTCTATCTCACAAGCCAAGTGGGGTCAAGCTCTAATTGGTCACACTGGTTTATGGCCCACGAGGGCCATTTATATCCACTGTTACTCTGGCCAAAGCTCTTTCATTTCCACTTTCATTTATTACTCCTTGATAGCTGGTCCTTGAGTAAATACTTAAAGAGAAAAAACAAAATCAGTCTTTTCTAAAGGCAGATGTTTATATTTTAAAGAGCTGATAAAAACTAATAAATTAACAAGAAGAGGAGAGGAAAGGAGAGTACATCTTTATAAAATTGAGCTTAATTTTTATTTTTGATAAATAATTATTTCTTTTAAAGGGAATGTTTGAGAGACGGTTATTCTTATGCCAAAAAACAATTCCTTCCTATCACTTGCTAAGTTAAAACTAATAGAAATGATTGATCAATAAAAATGAGGCCACACGGATAAAGAGGAGTTAAGCTCTATCAAATATTGGCACCATACAGGAATGTTCAAAACAAAATACATCAAAATCCTACCTAAAATAGAAGCTACTGGCTTTACACAGACAGAACTGTGCATATATCAAAGCACACAGACCACTTCTAAAACTTTTAAATGCCTGACCTTTACCCTGAATCAAGTTCACTTCCAACAGTTTCAAAAGGCAGTTGGCAAAATTCAAATAAAGTCTGAAGTTTAGTTAACAGTAATGTACCGATGTCAGTTTCTTAGTTTTGACAAATGTACTTCAGTAATGCAAGATGCTACCAATAGTAAAAACTGAGCGTGAGGTAGCTGGGAACTGCCTCTAGGTCTTTGCAACTTTTCTGTAAATCTAAAATTATTCACAAATAAAAAGTTTACTTACAAACGAACAATAAGCAGTTGTCCCAAAGCAGTCTCTAGATTTAACTAGGAATCTGTATTCCCCCAAACATGCAGGAAAAAACACAGTGATCTAGAGATTTACTGCTGCAAATGTAGCCAAGCAGCTAACAATTAAGAGGAAGATTTAATGGGAAAGGTACCTGCCAGGGGTATCTGCATAAGGCGTCCAAACACAGCTTGTTTATATGCTCCTGAAAGGCTGTTTGTAAATCAACTTAGATAATTCAAAACTATATTTTGAAGACGCTAAAGAAGCTTGTGCATTTAAATAGCTGTTTAATAAATACCAGGGTAATTGGAAAACTTATTATGTAATGAGAATGATGGCGTTCTCATTCACTGTTTGGTGAAGGTGGCTTTGCACACATCACCTCTGTTCATGGGGCTGCCCTGAGAGCCACACAAGTATATGCCGCCCAAGGAGCCCCTGCCCCACGGACCTCCAAATTTCTGTTTTCCCTTCCCTCTGCCAAGGTGACTTTGGTTAACTCAGAACTATTATGGTGAGGAATTTAATTCACGTACAGGAACCAACATCCAAACACCTTTGACCTCCACAATGGCAACAGGTATTTGGGCAATAAGATCAAGCAAGTAAGAACACTCCACTGAACAACGGTTATCTGAAGCAGGTAAATGCATGACAATTGTTCTTGCTGTTACTGCAGCTCACACTAAAATTCTCCTGCTGGCCACAGAATGGACTCCTGATGTCAACCATCCTTTCCCCAACCCAAACCATTGGTCAGATGGTAACTATCACGAATTTTAGAACAACAATTCAGGATCTGATTAAAAAAAAAAAAGATGCCTCAACTCAGTCAGTCCAAGTTAGCAAAACATACTAGGGTGCCAGTCTCTCATCCATGGATGAGAGGGTAGGGCTGAATTCCAAATGATAAGGGAGCTAGAAAGTATATCTTAAATAGTTCAGGAGCCAACCAAACACAGTTCATCTGCTCACAGTTTTGCATGGGTTTTGCCATTGTCGGTACAAGACCTCATTAAACATTTGAGATTAAAAATACTATGTGAATATCAGATTATTTATCCCCCCCATCACTTTCTTGGGAAGCATATGAGTCTCTGCCCTGTGACTTGCTTTGGCCAATGGCACAGACTAAAGTGACTATGTGCCAGTCCTAAAACTAGGCCTTAGTTCTAGCTGTCCTCTTGTAATCTATACTCACCATAGGAAGCAGATCTCCTATATAGCTGCTGCTTTTTCTCTCTGCACCCCAGAATAAAGATGCATGGGACAAAACCACTCAGCTGAACTACAGGCCCATTAGCAAGACTAAACAATGTTGCTGTAAGCCGCTGGGTTGGGGGTTGGTTTATTGGACACATGATTTTGTCCATAGTTGGGTGACAGACCCTATCCTCTCTCCAGATGCAAAAGCATCAGGTACTCACCATCATCAATTCCAGGCCAGCCCATGAAGTGAGCAGAAATCTGTTTCTCATCCTTCCCATACTCGTTCTTGGCGACTAACTTGTAGTCGCCATTGTTCATGTGAGTGGGATTATCCAGCTGGAGGCAGCCGTGGTACTCCGTATGATTGGTAACATGGATTTTAGTGCAGATGTATTTGGACTCGTTCAGTATTGCCCCGTTATAGAACCACTGAAGCGCTGGCTTGGGGTTGCCTTTCACAGTGAATGGAATGCACCAGTGGTGGTCTGAGGTTGGAGATTCGAGAAATGTGATAGTTGGAGCAACTAAATTGAAAAAGAGAGAGTTAATAGCATCAGAAAGCCCATAATTTCTCCCATCTCCAGATTTCTGTGTCATCGATAGGGGATTTTATGCAACCCTTGTTTGATTTAAGAAAACACATGACCAGCAACCCTGGAATCTATCAGTATTTTGTATCATCATCAAGGCCGATTTAACTCCCTACAGAGAGTTTCAGAGACATGCCTTTCTCAGGTCTGCTTAAGACCCTTAAGACCCATGCGTCACAGTCATTTTTCACATCTATCCAGTGTGGGAACCAGCTCCAAACAGAACCCAGAGATTTCTGACAGTGGAAAGGGTTCAACTGAAGTTGACTTTAGTTTGTATGTCTTGATACTATGTAGATTCATCACCAAAACATTGATGGATACTATTTTTACAGTACTTCACTAAATATGACAAATAATGACAAAAATGACTTTAGAAATCTTGCCTGCAGCCATAATATCACATAAGTTATCTACAGCAGATCAAAATGATCAATGTGGTAAATGATGCTACCGATGTGGATTGTTTATTACAAAGTATGATAAATTGCTATTTTTCACTGATTGTCAATAGTCAATGCTCTTTAAAAGCATCACATTTCATTATAGTACAGTCCATTTTTGCTAGGATTTCAGATGTCAATGTTTTGATCCTTTAAATGTCTGAGGTCGTATCTAAACACACTAGAGATTCTTTTAACATTAAATATAAAGCACTTTATGCTTTGGGGAAGCAAACATTATCAAGTAGCATCTTTAAACAGAGTACTTATCCTAAGTGAAGGTATTTAAAACCCCTCATAATTGTTTATTTTAATGTGGTCTGACTTTGACAATTATATAATCAAGAAGTAAAACAGACTTTTAAGACCCAATAGCATCATTTTTCAGATGAAGAAACCCAAGTCCAACGAGGGTCAGTGACTTGGTCAAGGCTACTGAGCAAGGCAGATCTGAAACAAGAAATTCAGGTCTCCTGAGGCCTAATCTGGAAGTGCTACCCGCTCATTCACTTCTTCCTGGTTGTATGATCCTCACACAAAGGGGAAAAATAAATCACAGCCTGCAAACCAGTACACTCTGAGTGGGGTCTGGGAAAGGTCGTCTTAGTTGTTCATATTCTCTATCCCTTACTCCTTCTACTCTTTATCTAAACTTTGATAGATGAGGTTAACTCTTCAGACCATGGTGACCACATATATATTAACCTAAACTGGGACAGTTTGGACTTCAGTCTCCTTATTTGTAGGTTTGGTATAAACACGAGGATGGCAATGGGGTATGGACCACTTACCTTCCTCCCACTAGCCCAGGCCCCCATGCCCAGGCCTCACTTATTTCTTCCACCATGCTCGAATGAGCGTTGGTGAGGTGCTGATTAAGGACATAAAGTTGGAAGCTGGCTGTATATGTTTGGGGATAACACTGACTTCAGTAGGTCTTCTGGGTAGGTCAAAATAATGAGAAATTATGAATATAATACCTACTTGGCATAGTGGTAGTGCTGACAGTGATTTCAATCATCCACGCCAACAATCACATACTGAATGTGTGCTATGAGTGAAGGCTAACCAGTGTATCAACACCTATGTCTACATGTGGGTAGTGTGTAGTCATACATACACACATGCACACTTGTGCTTTTCTCACCCAAATCCTAATCCAAACAGAGTAAAACCCTATTAAATTATATCATGCCAGGTCAGGGTTTGCAATGATGTGAAAGGTATATGTGATTTTTACTGAATACATGTTCCCACTGAACACACAATCTGGAATGTTAAGATGTGTGTCATGTTGTTTATCATACTGGAAAATAGTGCACACATGCTTAAGAATCATTAATATCCTCTATCATAATTTCAATGTATACAGAAATTTAAACAACTATAATAATCAAGTTTTATGCAGGAGATAATTTTCAATAATTTAAGTAGGACTCCTCCAACTTTCCCACAGAAATGTGATGTCAAACTGATGAGGTTTTGTTGTATCAACAGTACAAGTAGGTGTTTATGAACAACCAACCCAATACTTTAGCTACCACAACTTTAAAACTTCATCTTGCTTTTATACAGAAAACAAATTTAGAAACTGGTTTATCAGAATTTAAACTAAAACAAGCTCAAAATATGGCCTATCGAGAGAGAGAGAGAGAGAGAGAGAGAGAGAGAGAGAGAGAGAGAGAGAGAGAGAAAGAGAGGGAGAGATTGACAGAGAAAGGCACAAGAGGACAAGCTTAAGATTCAAAAAGAAGCTTGAGGGAAAGACAACGCATGAGCAGCCGAGATTAGCAGAAATAGAACAAGTGAAAGAGGCTGATAACATTTCTTAATTAAGTATGCACAAAACACTTCATAAACTTTTTTAACACACTTAAGCAGCACCCAAAGTGCCCCAGCAACAAATGTAGGTGTGTCCATGATCATTTGCTAATTAAAAGCACATGCCGGTCTGATTACGTACAATGCACAGTGAGGTTCACAGAATCTTGATCTTCTCCTACAAGATTTTCAGCCACACAAGAGATTTGCTTTCCACTGTCATCAGATGAAATGTTAGTTATCCTTAAGGAGCCCTGTGTGTGGCTTGTTTCATTCTAAAAATGAATTAACAAAGATAATATTTATTAGGACTGATCCCAAAGTGACAAGATTTGGGGTTTCTTCTACTATCTAGAGAAAATAATTGATGACATTGGAAAATGTTTCCAGCCTAATCAGTCACAGGCAAAGGAGTAAATCAGAAGTTACTCCATTTCTCTAGATTTCAATTGTTTAATACACAAAGTTGATTTACTCCTTGAACTCCTACCTACCTTCCTCCAAGGGAAAAGGGGAGTCACTCACCTTGCTCACGATGACAAAAAGTTCACTAGAGACATAGGAACTCTCCAGTTTATTGGGTTTACATAACTAAAATGCAAACCTGCATTAGTCTTTGTTAAATAAGAATAAATAAGAAGGAAATTACACCAAAAACTCATCGTACATGGCCCTATAAAATATTATATGATCATCACTAGGTTAATACAATCTCAAGTTCTGAGACACCCTCGTCTCTCTATGAACACAGAGCCAATCACAAGCCTTACCAGATGTTTGGAAACCAGATTACCAACATCCCAGTACAAATTTGGAACTGGATCGCCTGCAACACTACAAGATAATGTGATAGACTTTCCTTCCTCCACAGTGAGGTTGGGTGCGGCCAAGTTTGCTGACGGCAAACCTGTGAAACGAGAAAAGTAAAGGAAGACATATACACATAGTTAAATGCATTATCAAAATAATAGCAATAAATTAAAAACTCTTTATGCTTTAAAATAAATAAGTATTTACTTTCTGAGACAGATTTATGTTGATCTGAAAAAGTTCCAGGTTGATAAGCTTTACAGATTTAATGTGAACCAAAAATGTGTGATAATAAGATTAGAAAACAAATTGTACACATTTCTTGAAAATATTATTGCAGAATAACTTTTCATTAAAAAAAGAAAAACACTAGTCTGTAGAACTATGTTTTCTACTTCTTTTTCTGTTCTACTAGTTACTACTCCAGTATTTTGCACATAAATAGACATTGTATCTGTGGACCATCTTCTCTCTCCCATCTCCTCCCCTCCATTTTTTTATAGTAAAGAACAAAAGAGTGAGAGGCATCTACATTTTTTGCACAAATCCATTTCTTGCAGTAAGTAACTCATAAATCTAACCCACTACCACACCTAGATTTTGAAAGAGTCAGAATTAGACTATGGAAAAAAAATGTAGTTTCAAAGCATTTTTCCAAAACATGAAGCTCAAACCATCACAGCATTACAACATTTCAACGCTATATAAGTCATACTTAAATATCATGGGTAAAATTGGTACCCTATTTGTGATATGATGAAAAAAGTTATATGGATGCTAATTCCAATGAAGTGTTCTTTTGTGGAAAAAACGCTGAGAAAGTATTTATTATCAGATAAAATTCTGAATCTTATAAACATTTTTCAATATTTCAGAGGACCTTCATTTTTGTACTTTTACATTTCAAAAGCTAGCTTTCCTTTATTGATGTTGCTATCACTTTATTAAACTATCACACCTATTGGGTGTTTACACTGCTTGTAACCACATAGGAGTCATAGTATTTTTCACATGCAGGCGGGTCTCACAGGGTGTAACAAGATGTCAGGTCCTGCCAGTCAAGCTAGTCCCTTTCTTGGTATCAGAAACTCTGCTTAGGACTGCATTCACCCTAACAGCTGTGTCCCACAGAACTATGACACATCATTAACTCAGGAGTAACCGGAGGTCAGAAAAGCTAATTCATCTTCAACAGCCATTAAATTGCAATTGACCCACCCACCCAGCAGTATCTGACCCATCATCTTCACAATACTATGAATAAACCCTTCCCTTATGATGCAGT
This sequence comes from Hipposideros armiger, assembly GCF_001890085.2. Lineage (NCBI taxonomy): Eukaryota > Metazoa > Chordata > Mammalia > Chiroptera > Hipposideridae > Hipposideros > Hipposideros armiger. The sequence continues at coordinate 31,297 of NW_017732196.1, forward strand.
CCTTACTGACTAAGCCATTATTCTTTGTTACTAAAACCAGACTGGAACAAGATTTATATAGCATATGCCTCATGTACTCCCCCCATTGGCAGAGGACTTTCCAACAAGATCTGGCTTCCAGTGACTTGTGTGACCTCTTCGGAACTTTTCCTTCCTGTCAGCATCCAACAGAGAGCGATGCTATATCTTTCATTGGGTTTCAAAAAGGCCCCTAATTCTTTAAGTTGTACAGGACAATGAAGCATATACAAGTGACCAAGAAGCAGCACGGTTAACAGGAATGAGCACTAGGCCAGGAGTCCTAAACCTGACTCATACTATGTGGCCTTGTGTTAGTAATTTCCTTTCCCAATGTATTTGCTCTTAATTTCTATAAAGTTAAGCTGTTCAAATAGCAGATCTAGCTCTGATTTCTTCTAGTTCTAATATTTGGTGACAGCTTCCATGACAATTAAGCTTCCCAATTTATTAAGAAGTGTGTCAAGGCAAGATATAAGATTTTAGTGAAAAATCTCCTTGAAGTCAGTGGTACGATCTAGTTGACTTTTTTAAGCAATGTATTTTTTTTACATCAAGATCTATAGTCACATAGTTTGAAGAGTCTATAATTCTACGAAACTTGTTATAAAAACATTCAAACTACTGTGTGAAAAACAGTAGCCTCACCTCACCCATGTGCCACTATTTCCTGTTCCAAAGAGGCACTCATTTCACCTCTTTTAACTTCTTTTTGGGGTATTGATCTCTATATCACAATGCTTACATTGCTACTTCTCGATTTTTCTGTTGTAATTTTACCTGCTGACCTCTCACGATGGAAGACGAAAACTAAGCTCACTTTCATACAGAGGGCCAGCCTTAGCACACTCAACATACTCTGTCTTCATATCTTTGCATGTGCTATGAAGTTAGGTTGTCCAGGTGAAGCTTATTATAAAAATAAGCTTCTAACAGCTGAGCCATCCTACATAACTGTTACATATTATCAGTTTTAAGATAGCATTAATTATAGAATACAACACTGTGATATGTTCCACTAAGACAAAAAAAAAAAAAAAAGAACGCCAACTCAACTATGATGCAATGCTTTCTCACCACTTAGATCTCCTATTATGCGGATGTTGCACCTTCTGGACACTCCATCAAATGTTTTCATCCTTTCTTTCCTGTTTTCTGTATTTTTTTGTCTATTTGTTCTATTTACAGGGAGATTTCCTAAGATTTATCTTTCAAACCTGCTTTTGAGGTTTTCATTATTCTGTCATATTTTTAGTTTCCAAGGCTCATCTTTCATTCCTGGGTGGTCTTCTATTGTTATAGCACCCAGTTTTTCGTTCATGGGTGCAACATCTCTTCTGATCTCTATGAGATACTAATGATAATTTCTTTTTAATTTTTCTTCTCTCCATATCAACTTTGTTTCTTGTAACTTTTTTCTTTCTCTCTTTCTTTGTGTTTTTCTTTCATATTATAAGCTTTTCTCAAATAGTTGGTCATTCTTGGCCATTTACACATCCATAAGAACTAGGCATTAGAAGCACTGTGTATTTATTAACCATCCACTTCATTGTAGGACAATATTATTGGCCTATTTACTGGGTACTCCCTGATGTCAGTATTATTAAATCATTTAGGGGAAGGGACTGGTCAAATTATTCAGATAATGTTCTTCCACTGTCCTGCTTGGGAGAGGAAGAAGGCTGGAAATAGCACTATACAGTATGTAAATGTATCAATTTCTTGTGGTTCTCACAGCTTCAACTCTATCTGGAGTTCCTGATGACATTTGTTTTGTCCTCTTTAGATAATAAACCTGAGAAGGGAGGGGTGCAGTTACCTGGGACGTATGAAACAAAAATGGGATTAATTGCTTTTTAACATATTTTCAACCAATCTCCTATACTCTCACTTCCTGAGCCTTGTAGCAGTTCTGCAATATAAACCATGTTTCCCCTTTAAGTCAGTTACTACTCATCCATCTGCTTCCCAGCTTGATATCTGTGTGTTTTGTGGACTCCTCTGTCATCTTCTTTGTAGATATATATCTGCTGTATATAGATAGATAGATAGATAGATAGATAGATAGATAGATAGATATAGATAGATAGATAGATATAGATATAGATAGCTGCTGACTCTGGAGGGGCCATAGAGCCAGGGCCTGCCATGGTGCTTGTCCTTAAGGTATGATCTCCCCCACAGCCAGACCCCACCAATGGAGCTTGGAGACACCCCTCTTGGTACCTCAAGTATAAACTTATGAGATGAATTTCCTACCTTTTATAAATGTACCTCATAGTTTGGAAATTCTGAGCAGAAAAAAGTCTTAAAAAAAGAAATTCTCAGTAGAGAATTCTATGCCATAATCTTAATTTCCCCTATAAACTCTAATATAGTGGGGTTGTTTTTTTTCTTCAAGTCTAAACTTATACGACTAACAATTCTAAAACTGTTTGTCTAATTACAGTAACAGTAAGAGCATTTTGGGGGCATTCACTGAACCAGATCAGATACTCTTATCTAATACTTTAAATTATTGTTTTATTTAATCCTTACAACCAATCTTAAAATTAATGAAGACTGAATTTTGGAAAAGTCAAATACATCTTCCAAAGTTGCCCAAGTACCTGTAGTCCTGAGTTTTGAAGCCACAGCTCAGTCTTCACAACTACACTATCCTACCTCTCCAGACTGCCTATACCCTATTTAGCACAGACCATAAATACCGAAACATATCTATGATCTAGGAATTTGGTTCCTTAAGAAAATAATTATGTGTCTATTTATGAGGGAAGAGTGAGTCTCCTTTATTTATAGAGAAATTGTATCACCCTGTCAGAGCAGTTTCCAAAGGAATCTGTGCAAAATTGGCCAAGTCTAGATCTTTTAAATGTAAAGTCTTCCACAAATGAGTAAGCGTCTGACTCACGTTAATTCTACAGCATTAATATGCTGGCCAAAGACTCAATAATGGAAAAAACAATCTGTACTTGAAATATCACTTGAGGTTTAATTAGCACAATAAAAATGAATTGGGAAGCATGAATAGCCAAAGCAGGCTAAACCATTTGCCAGGCACTACTTCCTGGCTTAATCAGATTTGAAATCGGCATGAGTACAAAGCAAAGCTCAGCAATGCTTCCAAGAGCGTCTAACACTACTGTAATGGGATCCTGATCTCAGCTTGAGAGACTTCTTCCTCTGCAGTCTGAGAAACCTCACTGGAGATAAGAGATGACCAGCTGCCCAGGCAACAGACACCTGTGTCAATGTCTCTTGACCCGGATATGTTCAGGAAGGACATACCAGCCTGTAGACCTCAGCAGAAAATCATCAACCATCCAGGGAAATGGCTACTTTTCTTTAGACCAAGGCTTCCCAAACTTTCATGCACATATGAATCATCAGCAGATCTTATTAAAAATCTTGTTGCTTCTTTTCCAGTATGTCTGGATTGGGGCCTGAGGGTCCCCATTTCTAACAAACTCCCTGTTCCACAGACCACACTTTGAGCAGACAACAGGTGTTGGACAATTGTTCACTAGCTTCTGTGTCTATGGCTATTATTTTAAAGCCTGTCAGGGGCCTCAGCAATCATCCAGTCCACCAAACTTTCCCCAAAGTGTTTAGTGTGTTCTTTAGAAATCTAATTCTTTGAGATACCCTGTATTTAAAAATGATGAAAAATCAAGATTAAAAAAAAACAAAAAACACACCATATAGAAAATTCTGTAACTCTGATGTTCACTATGCACATTACCACATTAAAAGCTCTGAGAAGTCCTGCTCGAAAGGAACCATTTAACTTTCATTGATTTTATATTCCCCAAGCTTACATACCATTTCTTTGGTGATATCTTGTTGTGGCTTTGTTGCTTGTACTTGAAGTAATTTAACAAAATATAAGATACACATATATTTAAATTCAGATATAAAATATGTTTAAACCTAAATATTCATATTGATGATAGTAATAACATTAATAGTTACTATTTATTGAGTACTTAATATGTGCCAGACCTCATCTGATATATTTTCCATTATTACCTTATTTGTCATCCTAAAACACTCTAGAAAATAAGTGTCATTAATATCTCTATTTCCAGATGAAGAAGTTAAAGCTTATCAAGTGTCACAAGTAAATAGCTCTGAACGGGAGCTGGCCCTGGCTTACATTTGTCTGTCCGTGGCCTTACCAAATACGTTGATTGGCTCTGCTCCCATCCATTAGCACACATTTCTTGAGAGTTGACCATATTGGTTAGGTCCTTTGATCACTAATTCATAGTATGCAGGTTCTCACTTTTAATAATTAAAGAAAGCTAACCTCTAATCATTTTGTTTTATTATTTAGGCTTTGCAATAAACGAGATGGGTCAAGGGTGGGTTTTATTTTTCAACATCCACCTGTAAGTCTTGATTGTGTTTTTCTGTATTTTTTTTTTAATCTCATTTGAGTGATCCTGAACTCTGCTCATTTCATGTTGGGTCATCACTCCATGTGGATAAAAATATCCAAGAAAATTATGATCTTGTCTGCTCTCTGTGTTCTCTCCTCCCACTTTTTATCATCTTGGAAGATCTTCCAATTTCTTTGTCTCCTAATGCGTACATTTCACTACCAGAAATGAAGCCAGAATAAGTCTGACCTATTTACACCTGGTTGCAAAAATGACAGAAAATTAGCAAAGAGAACTTCCAAGCTCAAATTGAATACTGTGCTTCTATGCTTGTGTGAGCCGTGTTATGACAGTGACAGCAACCACAAAACTTCCAAACACAAAAATGTGAAGTAGCTGACAGGTGAGAAAAACAGCTTTATTTGTCATTCTAAAGAGATAAAGAAAAGCGCTGATCCAGTATGTGGTTTGCCTTATTTTAGTAGATGAAACCCAATCTCTAATCAAAGTAAGCAAAGCAATAAACTAGGTTTTGTTTATGTTTTTTAAAAAATCAATCTAGCTGAGATGCTAAGAAAATAATGTTTTGTACCAATCTAACTTCCACATAGAGTACTAAGACAGCATTTCCTTTTAATCCTCTATGAATACTAACAAAGTAGAATTTCTACCAGTCTATTTTCCTGGTTTGAAACAAACAAAAGAGTAAGTATCAATATGCTAAACAGATGTGTACTACAAACTATGCTGGAAACCAAAACTAAACCTTAAGAATAAACCATTAGAATCAATTTGCCTGAAGGAACAAGGACCCTCCTCCCAGACACCTGTGAACTGACCTTTCCCATCATAAGTAGGATTTTGTTGATGTGTCTTAAGGAGTCTCTACACTAAAAGTTTGAAGGTTGGAAATGTGGAAAATTGAAATTGTCTGTATAAGTAACAAGGAAGCCAAAGGCAGAACTGATTTCAACCCATGAAACCATTAAGGGTGTTTTACATAGTATAATAACTGCATCGTCCTTCAACCATCAACTGAATTACCACTTATGCTCACTGCTGGGCTAGTTAGTTATTAGTAAAATGGGTTGAGGGATTGTTTTGATATGATCCAGAGAAATAATGCCTTTCTTAAATATATTTGCCATCTACTTAGAACAGAACATTTCATCCACGACTAACACTTCCTAAAGAAACTGTGTTCCAGAGTTTGGCTTATAATTATAGTGTAAAAAAATTAAAGCATGAAGTACACTGTTCCTTAATAATCCCATTCAGCCAAAGGAAATGATTAAAGCGTTTTTTGAAAACTAACTACTGAAGATCAAGCAAAGTGTATAGAAATTGGGTACAAAAATTTTAGAAGATACTATGTGATAATTTCATTGAAAAACACTAAAAGCAGTAGCAGGGATATTTTTATGTGGAATGATAAACAACCTTTCTTCCTTGGCACTTGTGTGATTTTGGTTTTTGTCTTCAAAATCAGCACTCATAGCACCCCTTTTTTTCCATTTTATGTGGAAATTTTATATGATCATATTTTGTTATCTTGCAGTTAATCAAGTTTTTTTAAGGTTAAAAAGGACCCTGTGGAGAAACAGACCACTACATGTTTCACAGTATAAATAAATTTATAATAATTCACAGCAGGAAGGGACCATTAGGAAAATATTGTGGGGCATTTTGACTGTGCTGCTAATGGGAACAACGCAGCAAAACTTCCCAGCCCCGCCTGCCATGCTCACTTAATCACTAAGGGCAGAAGGAAAAAGAGGAAAATGAGATTCTTTCAAAATCCAATGATAACAACAATTTCAAAGGAAACTACAGAATGCTAAAAAAATATATGGTATAATTTGGCTAGAATAATATAACTGTTTAAGTTCTCTTTTACTTAACTGAAGTATCAGCACCATTATATTTAAAATCCGGTCCAATCTGATCATTAATGTAACATGGTCTGTGCATTTATTAATTGATAAATTCAGCAAACATTCATCAAATCTCTACTATGTTCAAGGCATGCACTAGGCACTCTGAAAGATGCAGAGTTGCATATAAAATGTAGACAACTTGTTCACCATATAATACCTACATGATGAAACACTAAAAGGGGAAGTTTTTTGTGTGTTTTTAATTACAGTTGACATACAATATTATATTAGCTTCAGGTATACCATATAGTGACTAGACATTTATATACCTTACGAAGTGGTAACCCCTGTAATTCTAGTACCTGTCTGACACCATATAGCTATTACAGTATTATTGACAATATTCCCTATGCTGTACTTTAGATCCCTGTGACTATTTTTATAACTGGCAATTTATACATCATAATAAAGAGAAAGTTTTTAAACAAAACCCACCTTATAAAATAATTAAATCCTAATAGCTCCTTTTTATTGATATTAAAATATTATTGGTTGCAAACTAAAAGTAATGGCCACCGTTATTGGCAAATCATTGGTTTACAATGATGAAACACACAAGACCATATGCTTATGAGTAATTCTTAGAGTTAGCTAAAAATTTGATTAAAAAAAAAAGTGGAAATGAGATGAATTCAACATACCTGTGGCTTAATTAAACACAACAGGTACGTTTTAAAAACTTGCAAAGCATGAAACCCATAAGAAGCCACTTACTATGAATCCATGTTTTAAACAAGATCTAACTTGGAGATATTAGCATATTACCTGATTTCTTCAACATGGAACTTCAGAGACAGAATTGAAATCCAAAAATCTAGTGTAATTTACTGTTCAATTTAACTTCTCTTTAAAGAACCAAAGTTGGGAAACCATCATGGAGAAAATTAATATTGGGTCATCGGAAAAGTCATGATGCATTTTTGCAATGAAAAATATAGAAAAATATGTCATGACTTTTCCAATAACCCAATACATGACCAAGCCCTAAACTGAAGTCTCACGCTCTCATCTCAAATCTCTAGAAATTGTGTAAAAGAAATTTTTAATCCAGAACCATGTTGGAAAACAAGAAAGCATATTATTGATAGATAAGAAACTATGAAGAACCCCTGAACAAGAGAAAGCAGGGAAATAAGATTAAAGAAAAACAGAGCAGGTCCAAATGAACACATAGTATGTGCTAGACAAAACAGGGAGGCTCTAGGCTGACCCAAGACTGAAGGGGTGAACTAAAGAACAGAGTAGAACCCCACCTAGGCCAAGCCACAAGGTCATTGGTTAACAACAGGAGAAATAAACTTTCCACATACCTGCCCCTACCTTCCCACCATGGACACAGCATCCAACAACAGCTGTAGTTACCTCCAAGTGGAAGCAATGAGTGTGAGAGCTTTACAGGAGAAAACCAGTCATGCTAGGTTCTGTGACACCCTAGACATACAGTGACCCCCAATGTGGAAAAAGCCATTTCAGTCATAAAAACCAATCACTAGAGATTGCGGAAATTAAAAATTAATTGTTATAAGAGAAAAATTCAGTAGCTAGAGAAATAGTTGAGGGGCAACGTAGAGAGTAAACCAATTCTCCCATAATGCAGCATGAAAGGACAAGCAGATGGAAAGTGTTACAGAAAGATTAAGAGGTTGGAGGGAGGAGCCAGCAAAGTAATTATTCATCTAAATAAATTAGAAAATTCTTCCAGAACTGAAGACGTGAACACTCATATTGAGAGGGTAACACTGCATATCAACCAGAATAAATGTTAAACACAGACACAGACACACACACACACACACACACACACACACACACACACACACACACACACACACACACACCTAGTTACATTGTAGTAGAATTTAAGAATAATGTGGATGAGGAGAAAATCTTAAAAGCTTCTAGAGGAAAAAGAAAAGCAGAGGTTACCTATCAAGATATAAGCATCAGGTTGGCCTCAAGCAACTAATCAGCAAGACTGAATACAAGGAAAATATGGTACAATATCTGCACTATTCTAAGAGAAAACTATTTTGAGTCTAGAATTTTATACTCAGCCAATACCATTGAGAAGAAAAAATACAGGCTAATTTTCCACCAGGCAAGAACATGGAGATTTTTTTAATTTCTCTGAAAAAAATATTAGAGAATATACTCCAGCAAAACAGAAAAACCACCCCAAGAAGTAGGATACAAAAATCAATGGTACACAGAGAAATAGTAAATCTTCAAAAAAACCAAGTAACAATCTAAAAAAATCCCAGATGATAACAATGTGAGAGGTCAAGTGAAGAAGTAAAGATAAGTAAAAGACTCTTGTCCTGTTGAGGGTTGTTGCCTTACAGCTTAATCCTCGACCGTCCCCCACACCAACCCCTGACCTAATGAGGTCATGAGGAAGTGTCTTGGAATGCTGATACCCCGCGGAATGATGTCAGTTATCTCTCTTGTTTTCATGGCCGCGGCACAGCTGCACCATCCTGGGGGGTTGTGTGTGTAGGAGTATGAAGGCACAGCAGGTGTTGGAATACAGTAGGGCTGGTTGATGGAAATTAGCCATAAGGCACTTAACACACGGACTTTAGAAAAAACAAGTTTCACTTCTTTGAAGTTTCTTAATAAAAGTTACACATTGGCCCAATTCAGGGCTCAGTTCAAGTGAGAGACTGCAGCCCCCTGGCCTCACTTTAACTCTATAATTGACTCTTGCGTTTCTTTAACCCTGAGCAGCCTCTCTCACTCCCCACCACTATTGCTGCGCAGGACGTGGCAGAGGGTCATATCTAGATACTTACAGAAAATATTGCTTAAATATGTGTGGTATTATACATTTATAAAAACAGAAACACAATTTATAACTTTCAAGAAATGAAGAAAAAATAAAACAAAGAATACTGTCAATGGAAGAAAAAGAAAGAAAAGGAAAACTAGACAAAGGACATAAACAGGTAATTGAAGAATAAACACAGTTCCAATAAATATAGAAGATACTTGATAGTAATCAGGAAAATGTAAACTAGAAAGTGATGGCATACCATTTTTTAGAAAGACAAAAAAATAAGTTTGCTAATATCAAGGTGTATACAAGCTTTGCTGGGGTGGCTATAAATTGGTACAACCATTTTCTAAAGTTCAAACCATATAAATAAAAAACTCTTGCTTCCTACTCTGTACTCTAGAAAAACCTTTGCCTCTGTACATCTTTATAGTAATGAAAAATGGGAAATAAGCAAAATGCTCATCAATATGGAAGATTTAACATAATTAGGGTTTTTTATTATGAATATCAAGCAATAATTAAAAAGACTATGATAGGTCTATGACTACTGACCTGAAATTGTTTCAAATAAGAAAAAGACAAGTTTTATGTGTGATACAGGAAGTTTTACAACAAAATGTATCAATATTATTGTACAATTATAAATAAAAAACACTTGAAAGAAAATAAAAATTAACAGAGAAATAACAAAACAGTCTAAGAATAGGAAAGTGGTAGAAAAATAAGTCTATTTATTCACCTTTTATAAGGTTGCCTTTTGAAAAACATTGTTCACATTGAAATTGTAAATGTTACCATGAATGTAACAATTCAATCCTAATCCATCAATCAAGTGTCTGCTCTCTGACAGTGGATTCAAAGTCTCACTCTCATACACACAATTCATTGACTATTTTGTATGAAACAAATAAAAAATTACTGAAAATTGACAAATTGATCAGGAAAAATTAAGACCAGTTCACTGGTACCCTACTGCAATCACAATTGTCTATCAACAACACATATGGTGGGAAGCATTACAGAAATGCTGTCAAGACAACATGGCCAAAAATTAAAATTAAAAACTAGAATTGGTTTCAGGCAAGGGCAAAGCAAACGTCTATTAAGAGGCAGTTTGTGAAATCAGAGCAGGAGTCAGATGCTTTCTCTTTTTCCCTCTCAGTGGTTGCTGAACCAATGTGGTCGCAACAGCCACGGGGATTTGGGAGCTGGCCAAGAGGCCAGGTGACTCAAATTTGATTTCTTGTCCCTCAAGGCAATTTCTCTCAGTGGTGCAAATTTATACCAGAACAGAGGAGAGTTACCTTCTTATCAATCACAAAAAGATAAAGATTAAAAGTTGTTTCCAGTGTTGGCTAGCAAAGAGAGCTGAGGGAAGTTGGCAAGGGACAAAGCCTGATTCCCCCATGATGAAGCCAAAGACCTCCAGTTATGACAGAAAAATCTGTGGCAAGGGTAACTGCTGTCTTCTAAGCCCCTTCGGGGTAAGAAACAAACACTTATCTTTCCTTTTATTAAATTCTCATTAGAAATAAGCAGCAGTATATTGTCCTTAAATAAAAACGGATCCCAAACAGTAGGGTCCTCTGGAAACAAAGAACAGGATGTTTGTGGTTAATATACAGATAGATTCCTCTTGGACAAGAATCAGGTTCTGCATGGCTTTCTGTTGAGTCACCATCAGCCACTCAACCAGAAGATCATATATAATTGTGAGCTGATTAACTGGTTGACTAACTGATTACAATTTCAACAGAGGAATAACATGCATATGCATACATGGGTATTCTAGAGGTGTGTCACAGAAGCCCTTCACAGCAAAATCCTAACAGGCACACTTGGATTCTCTTTACTTGTAAACACACTGGGCCCCACAGAGAACTGTGATTTTATTATATGGTGCCCTTTTAAATTCTGGAGGTATAAATGCTGAGGAGAGGAGAGAGGACAAGTCAAGGAGGAGGCTGTAAACCCAGACATGGAGGAAAGCAGGTATAAAGGCAGGTTTGCAGTGTCCCATCAAGAGACACAGAACATCTGGCAGCAAGACAAGTTTAAGGGTATGTGCTGCATTGAATTGCATTTTCTTGTGCTGCCAGGACACTTTATCACCTTAAGATCCTTATGTCTATATGGCCTACGTGCCAACCAAGTATCTATGTGACCAGTGAAGTACCACACTCTTGGCAGATACGTTTTGGATGGATGGATGGATGGATGGATGGATGGATGGATGGATGGATGGATGGATAGGTGGATAGATTAACAAACAAATGAACAAAGAAACAAAGGAATAAAGAGTGTACTTTTTTTCTCCATGAACTTTAAAGTCATCCATTCAAAATTAATACTCTACTTGCAAAAAAATTTCAACCAAGTTGCTCTCAGCTGATTTCTCCACACTGCCCACAAATGTTGCCCAACTCTCTGGAGATATCACCAGCATACTATATAAAATCCAGGTAGTGGTAATCTTCCCAGACTCTGCACCACACCAAGGCAATTAGAATAATTAATAGCAAGTACAACCCATTGACTTAAAAGTAAATTACCACAATTGGGTATCTGCAGGTTCACCAGGGGGATATTCTTGCTGCTTTCATTTAGGCAGTACAAATCCTGAGTTTCTGGACTGGATTTAGTCTCCTGAAGTGTCTTGATCCACATAATATCACAGGAGCATGTAAATGGATTGCCCACCAAGATCCTACATGGAACAAAAATGAAACCCAGTTAGGCTTCGTTTGTAGTCTTAATCACATTTGTGGTCATGAAGCACCTACAAAATTATGAATTCTTTCTAGCCAGCAATCTTTCGAAGTCATACCCACCTTTATAGCATAACAGTACTTATTATTCATTTTTCTAATACTTACTGAGTTTCTGCTATGTGCAAACACCACTGTAGAAACTAAAGGATGCAAAGTGATGTAAGACCTTTTGGAATAATAGGGACACAAGATAGGGACAGAAATAGCTGCAATGTAGAATAGAAAAAGATGTCTCATATAAAGGGGTGGGAAAGGTGCCATATAAAATTTAGCACAGTTCTTGTACAGTTATTAAGAAGATCTTAAGTGAAGATGTCATCAATAAATTTTCAGGAAGGCTAACCTATTTATTTCTGGCCAGGCTAGAGATGGAAGTATTATTAATTAATAAGCCCAAGCTTCAGTGGGGGAGGGTGGAGTGGGGGTCGGGGGGCCGGAGCAATTTCACCTTAATTTAAAATGAGACTGTAAATACAATGCTAAGGCTAAAGTGTAAGAACTAATCAGATAGCACTCCTAGCTTTCTGCAACCACAGTTCAATCTGACTGATGCAAGAGTGTTGGCATGAATGTGAAAGAGAGAGCCTGGAAGGGAGCTCTTTAGGCCTCCGGCATGCATGCACACGTGTGCACACACGGACGGACGGACACACACACACACACACACACACACACACACACACATCAAGCTCAGGGTAACTGAGCTCCAGATTGAGCCTCCTAGCCCACTGTGAGAAGGTCTGCTGAGATAAAGCCACCATTCAGCCGTGCTGCCTGGACTCCTATGGCAAAGTGATTGGTAAAAGAGGAAGGAGTCAAGAGGAAAATAAAAACCACAAGAAAAAAAATCTTTATATGCTTATTTATAATACTCAGTGGCCTATTTAAGATGAATTCCATTTATGGTAATGAGCCTTTAAATGAGGCCATTTAAAATCGTTACATAGGCTCTGCCTGGCATTAACCACAATACTTAAGATTTCCGTGAGGACAGGACCTGAGCTTTGCAACATCATTTACTCCTGTGGTTTTCTGGTCGCGTTCTAAGAATCTCAGGGATCCCTGGAGACTTTTCCTGGAGCTTCTTTGGGGAAAATGTGGTCATGGCAGACTCGTTTAATGTGTGTCTGCTTGATCGCCTTCAAGTATCCCTCCATCACCAAAACAAGATTTGACGCTACTGGATATGGCTTGTAATGTGGAAGAGATCCACAGTGCTTAAACCTCAACTACCCCAAAATGTTTCCTGGCATTTTGAGTACATGAAAAACTAAAAAATCTTTCTGAAAAGAAGGCAGGATGGAATCTTCAGAAGGATAAAGAAGTGAAATGATCTTAAATTATAAATATAGCAATGTTTGTATGACTATACAATGCTGGCAGACAGCTGGTTTTTTCCTCTAGTTCACTGTGCAGACTCCTTGTGCAGTGATTGTTATTACACTTATTTGTTTAGGCTTCTACCTCTCCCACTGGATGGCAGAACCCTAGAACACAGAAAACAGTTCTCCTTATATCCCCATGGCCAGTGTCATGTTAGTTTGATTTCTAACAGGCACACAATTAACATTTGTTGAATGAATTCATTTAATAGGCTGCAGGGAGAATATTGAGACACATGAATTTGGAATCAGAGTTCTAATTTTTAACACATCAAGAAAATTTTCTACAGCGATGCTTAAAATTTTTAGAATATCTTACTCTATTTCATGTATCTTCCTTAAATTCAGTTTTTCATGCCTATCCTTGTGTTAGAAACCTAGTGTTTCAATTGCCTGAATTCAGTTTATTACAAATAATTGCCAATCGCCAAGACTTCAACCATGTCACCCTGATTACTACCTATTAACTTGTTGTTGCTCCACTTGTGGCATCTTCTAATCTGCACACTTTCCTGGTGAATAGGGGTATATCTTTCAACTCAGGCAACAGTCTAAGCAAAAGTGTTGCCTTATATTCGAAGGCCTTGTCTATCTGGGCCCACCTCTGCCATGTAGAGCCTCTGTTTTAGGGTTCTTAGGGCACCTTACCCATAGGAACATCAACAGTTTACATTTGCTTCATGGTGATAACACAAATTTGAACACATTTGGAAATGCTGGTTATTAGCCATCAACACATTTCAATATTTTTCTTATCACTTTATAACAAAGGAAATTGGGGGCATAGGATAAATATTGAATGCAGTGGTAGACCTAGATGAAAATCTTATAAGAATGGGTAGTCAGGGAGAAGGACAACCTCTCCTCCAAAGTTCACTAAGCACCAGCAGGCACTGTGGTTGGTGGATAAAAGCTTGGGTGGTTTTCCCACTGTTATTTCCTCTTTGAAAGGGTTTGCTTTTCATTAGGACCTGGACATAACGGGAACCAAACAGATGCTATGAGATAGTACGTAACCATTTTAACACAAACCCTCCATCTTTTTCTCTTTCTCCCTCTATTAGAAAATAAATCATTTGTGCAAAAACAACATTTAAACTCATCAAAAATGATATATTACTATTGAGATTTCTAATTTGTTTGTTTGTTTGTTTTACTACTGAATCACATCTTCATGAGGGAAAAAAAGAACAAGTAACCAAAACTTGAGAAATCATTTTTCAAGAATTTTGACAGAAAAAAAGATCTGCAGCATCATTCATTTAAATAAAAATACTTAATTACCCTTTTCCTTAAAATTTTTCCCCCAAAATGCCACACAAAATCATTACTTACAGCGCAGACAAGTCAAGGTGACGGAAATGTTTCCTAGACAAATTCGTCAGCTTATTTCGGGTAAAGTTGCTGAAAGGAATCAAAAACATTAATGTGAATATAAAATCTACATTTTAGGAATAAAGTATTCAAATAGAGTTTTTTGTTTTCAAAATATAATTTTATTTGATCATGGTCCATGCCTTGCTTAGATCCAATAATCTCTTTTTTTGACCTGAAGTGATAGCTTAGTTTTTTCTGCATCTCCTACAGTTCTTGCTTGGGATGGGGCATAGTTTTCATACTGTCTATTTTTAACCTCTTTTTTACCTAAAAGCTTTTTTCACATGCCGATTCAGAGCCAAGTTACATACCTCCTAGAGATCTCTGACCTTTTGAACAATTAATAGGAAAATTAAATTTAATTTAACTGAAAACCATAAACTTGCTAGGGAGAAAGGTGTTTTAAAACTAATGAGCATCATGAATATTTTGAAATCATGTGACATACTAAACTCTGAATATTAACTGGATTTAATATATTTTTATAGGATAGAACACACCTATGGATTGATAAACTCTGTTGAGATTGTTTCTATATGATTTCTAAATAGCCAGATAATTCCATAAAGAGAACAACAAAAAATCAGATAAAAAGGAATATGTCAGATTTTATCTTGAACTATCCTAGTGACATGTCATTTTAAGGTTTGGATCAACCAATGAAAAGACATCATATTTGTGAATGAAAAAATAATACTGAATTTACTGACATGTTTCAAATATGTAGTTTTATTCAATGGACAGGAATTTTACTTTCTAAGAATCAGTGCCATGAGACCTTGAGTTGGGAAATTCTGAGCCATAATCCTGGCAGCTGACTCCATCTGTGAATTTGTTTACTAGTTGAATTTATTTTAAAAGTGTCCAACGATTGGGCCTCTAGACATGTGTTTAGTAAGTAACATGAATATCAAACAAACATCAACTTTTACAAAAACAGCCAAGCCCTCAACAAATGGCCCTGAACCTTTCAGTATCTATTTCCTCAGGAAAGTGAGTGTTGGGCTGAGAGTCAGATAAGAATGGGAGATCTGAGGGGCCAGTCAGTGATCCTGGGCCCTTACCTGAGGCTGCTAGTCTGTTGTGTTAGCTCAACAGAATAGTCTGTTGTGTTAGCCCAACAAAATCACTAGCTGAAGTATCCTGGTGTATCTCACCAGTCACCTTCAGAGAGGAGTTTAAACCCAGGAGCTAATGCATGAGTTAAGGCTAGTTAGTTGATGAATAAAGAAAATGCCTCATAATTCAAGAATGCCTGTGTCCACTCCCTGCTTTACTCTCTATTGACATTTCCACTCACCCAAACCCCTACCTTCACCAGGGTGTTCTCTTCCTTCTACACTTGCATCTTCTCTTTTCACACTGTGTGTAAAGTCCTCTCCCACATGAAAAAATACTCCACGAGGAAGTTAAAAACTGTGCCCACATAAATCTTTTCTTCTGGAATGTGATTAAGAAAGTCTCTCATTGGAGTATAATACATTAAAAAGTCAATCTGCCTGTCTTCTCCAGAGTTTTGGAGACACAAATGTTTTTATCTTCATCAGAAATCCCCATCCTTGGGGAGGGGGTGAACCTGCTCTTCCTCCCAAGAACAAGGAGAGAGGAAGTAAAGAAAGAGGACACTTATTGTCAAGATTCTCCGGTCAGATAGCGAGCCCGCACCAGGAACAGCTGCCCCTGTCCAACTGCCAGCAGCACAGCCCAGGGCGGGGTTATGCTCCAAAGAACAAGATGAGTTCTATGAACCATACTTATTATTGGGGCCAAAAGCCAAAACGGAGGAGGGAGGGGGGGAAAAATCAACAATCCTCTTACTGTTTAATTATAGGACTTTGCAAAAGAGCTAATTAGCACCTCTGCAAAGCTCTTGGAAAACACAAATCCTGGGTTTTCTCACAGTCTCTGTGTTCTCCGGGGTCAGGAAGGACTTAAGGCACCAAAAAATGAACTCAGCGACCAGTTACGGGGGCCCTGGAGAGTCACCATGCGATGCTAAATAGGCAGAGCATAGAGGTAGGAGTGGTGGAAGTGAGAGACACTTTGAATTTCCTTAAAACTCAATTTGAATTTCCTTAAAACCCAAGTGAAGTAGACTGCTCTTCTGCACATTTTGATACTCCTGGGGAAACTCACAGAGATAGTCAGTACATCCCAGTGATAGAGAGAAGCAGCTTCTGATACACATTTCTTTCCCAAATCGCTGTCACCCACTGTGTTGATATTCCAGGTAAGAGCACAGTTTACATGTGGGAAATCAGGGGAGAGAAAGCCAATTGCCCCAAGTCCTCAGTTACAAGCAGAGGTTGGGACTAAGGTCTGGAAAGGTAAACATTTGACTTCACTCCCTCCTTCCTCTCTGCCATTCTCAAAAGCCAACTATTTAATTTCATTTCATATTTTGGTGATTAGGAGCCTCTTTCATTGCATGAATATATGAAGCTTACTGACATTCCACAACTTCTTCATAACTAAATACTTGCCTGCCTTCATTCTGCCTTACTATGTAAACATGCCTACAAGTATCAATAGAGTTTTAACAGTTTGTCCAATGATAAGGCCTCCAGACTATTGGTTTTTAAAGAAACTATATAGGATATGTCCATCTCTTTGGTTTCCTATTTACAAATGGTACCTCTATGGAAGACGGGGACAGATATCTGGACAGATACAACACAAAGAATGTTATTAAAATTATCCTACCATGTATCACCTTGAAAAAAATACACAAGGTGACTTTTGTTTTTATACAAATAGCATGCAACAAGAAAAGTAAGGAAACTATGAGCTATAATAAAGAACTAACTACTTCTATTACTAAAACTACAATTTGCCATACAAAAATCAGAACATCAGGGCTTAAGCGATATGGTAAAACAGCCAGTGAAAAGTGGTTGTTGGGTAATTCAGGTCTAAAGTCAGCTGTAATGAAAATACCAGAACTTAATCACTGAGGTCATTAATTACATTTAAGTGATTGCATTAGAGAGCATCTTGCCTTTTTCTTCCATGCAACTTCTCTCTTGTTTATGCTATCAAGGCCTACGCACACATCAGACTTGTGCCGGCAAACCAACTACAGAGATGATGCCAAAAAACATTTAAATGAAATGTGTTAATAAAGTTCCTTAGAGTTTTATCACATTTTTGCCAAATGTTTTTTTATCTGAATTCTACAGACTTTATTTTTAAATTGATTTCATCATTAATGCCACCTATAAAATATGGAGTCACTGTATTGGCTTTACGAAATTAAGGTTTTCCATAATATCAACCAATTTCCAGAAAAAGTCTAGGCAATCTGCTCTAAGAAAATGCTTTCTTTTATAACTAGCATGAAAACCAGTTGGGGAGCTGTTCTCCTCCCCCCCCCCCCAAAAAAAAAAAGAAAGAGGGCAAATGTTACAAGAATGGCTGACTCTCGAATTCTAAGGATGGCACAAATTTTATTTCCTATACTCTTTTTGGAAGAACACAGCCTGGAGTGAGCCCAGAGGTCCTAATTCTGGCACTTTCAATCTGTGGACCCGAGAAGTCCTACCGCTTCCTCAGTCTGATTTTATGTCCATGAAATGGGAATTAAAAAGATCTTCCCTACCAATTTTTAGAAAAATCAAGTGAGATAAAGTGAGGTAAAGAGTCTTATAGGTAAACTGGAGACTATGAGACACATAGACATTATTGCAGAGAGTTTGCAAAGCACAAAAGGGCCGATAAATGCAGGCAACATTCCTCCAGAAGAAGGTCCCACTGAAAATTCAAGGCACGCGCACACCCATCTGCACTTAGGAGTGGGTGATCCTCTGTTTAATGAAGAAAACCCTTAGGAAGGCCACACCTTATGGACTAAATGCCATCATCTCACAGGATTTAGCAACAAACAACCTAAGGCTCCCGTTGTCCTCATTTCCATTTGACTTCAGTTGACAAAGTCTTAGTGTGACTTCAGGTAAAGCATTTGTTATTGTTAATAATCGTCTGAACCTTTGGCAGGTCTCATGATTTATTTTTCTCCACTTTTATCAACCATGACAGGTAGCTTTGGGAACAGGAAGGTTCAAAAGAGGATCTATTGTAGCAGGGAAAGCACTAGTAATTTTTAGCTCCCTAAAAAAGGCCACGGCCAAGTCAGTTCCTTTCAATTCCATTGGTTTGATGTATTCCAGGGAACGTCATGATTCCAAGGAAAAGAATCAAGGACGCGGTACCAGAACATAGTTTTCACATCAGACTCCTTGCTCTTGGCCTACTGCTCTGTCCAGAATGGAAATGGCCCAGAAACTCATGAAAGGGAATAATCAAGCTGTTCTCATACCCCTGTGAAGCTATTCAGGAATCAAAGCTAGTGTTTCTAAGCTATTGTCACAGCTATACCAACTTTTAAAAAGGGGATTTGGAGTTGGAAAAGAAGGAAAATAAACAGAGGGGGGAAATATTCAACAAATTGGGTCGTGGAAAACAAAAATATCATCCTTTACTTACATGTGCTGTAAGTTGCTATTTTTCAGAAATGCTTTGTGAGCCACAAATTTTAATCCAGAATCCACAATTGTCCTGTGAAAACACATCATTGCATACATGTTAGGACTAACTGATGAATGCCTGTCTAACTATAATAGAGCATAAGAAAAAGTTCTGAGATAAAGTACACAAGTCCTAAGTACTCACAGATTTTTCAGTCCCGTGTAAGCTTCAACATCATCTTCGTTGATGATTTCTAACCTTTTCTGATTTGCAATGTAACTGCAAAAAAAAAAAGCAAAGAGTGATAACCAGTGACTCAGAATGTAGGCAGTACGTAAAAGAATGGGTAACTTCCATCCAACTTCACCAGGGTGCTCAAGGTGATTCTTCCCCACCCAACCTAATCACACCATTTAAAAAAAAAACACAGCTAGTGGAGTCAGAATGTGATTGAGGAAAAAAAAATGATTGATCAAGTTTCACAGTCAATGACAGGTTCACCAGGTTTCACTTTTTTCTTAATCTTTTGTCAGTTTTTCAACTAACAATTTTGGTTTGCCTCCCCTTTCATGGCTTCTCCTGTGCATAAAGGTGAAAATAACTTGGAAATTCATCCACTACCTCTCAAAAGTGTTTCACTCTTATGGTGACAGCCACAGGGATGCTGGCATCATCACACGCAAGACAAATCACATCTTCCCTCACGTTCCAAGAGAAGCAGTCACTCCTTCCTTGTGCCTCCTGAAACGCTGAGGCACATTCCCTTGCTCCTTTTTTTCTCTCTCTCCCTTCCTCCTTCCTCACTTTCTCTTTTCTTAGCCCAACATCCCCTCTTTCTGATTTTGTCAGTAATTATCACCAGTTTTTCTTTTTAGGAAACATTTCACAAACTCTGCATGACCCAAGTATACACTCTGTAAGAACCTCCCTCTTCCCCCACCCTCCAAACCCTCCAGTGTAGGAATAAATTGATGAGTCTGGCTGGACAGAGAACTCCATCCCCTTGGCCATGATGATTGACTTAGAGATGTGCATGTGACCTCAACTAGGCCAGTGAGAATCTTTCCTACGATTAAACACATGAATGCTGAGACAAAGAGAGTTTCTATCCTCCTCTGGGATCATAGCTGAAAGATTACACAGGCCTTGGGATTCCATGAGAAATTTTTCTGCCACAAGGAAAGAGACTGCCCAAGACTAAAGTCAGCACACAGAAAGAAAGAAAGCTAAGAGAGATAAAGAGAGACAGAACCCCCAAAATGCTACTTGAGCCTTTGAATCCAGTCATTTCTGAGGTGAGATGTCACTAACAGAAGTTTGATCTGATTTTCTGTCACTTAAAACCAAGAAAATCCCTAGTAATACAAACACACAGCTATTGGAAACTGCCTCCATGGAGTTTCCTTGTGCTACAGTTATTTGAGAATCTGTCTATCCAGCTTTCTTAATCACAGCCTCTTTGAATACAGCCGGATCCTGCTTTATAGTTCTTAATATGAACCACAACATCTTGTAAAGTACCTTTCACCAGTTAGGTATTCAGTGAATGAAGGGAGGATGGATAGATGGGTGACGGATGGATGGATGGATGGATGGATGGATGGATACATGGGCAACACTTGGAGTTCCAAAGGCACTATAAGAAGTTGTGGCAGGATGGATTTCCCCTTTCTTTTTCAAAACATTTAAGATACATAACATATTCCAATTAGGACACTGAAAACAAATATATAACCCTGCTATTACCACCATTAGTTAAATTTTTTTAAAAAATAAATAACCAATGGGGGAGAGAATACAGCATCTATAGGTCCCTTCTACCTAATCCAAAAAAAAAACGTCAAAGATTAATGTTAAGAGTTGGGGAGCCCATTTTTAGAAAACAATTTTTAGAAATAAAATAAGTGAATGCTCTGAAGGAACAAAATCAAACCAAAGAGAAATCATTTTAAAAGGACCCACATAAACATTGTCCCGTTACATTAAAATGCAACCTCCTAGATAGAAAGGCATCTTCCACTCAAAGATTTTGGTTCTCCTAGATACCCAGGGCCTGGCACTTAATAGATGTGCAGGAAGGATGAGTTCTCTTATCTCCTTCTACCACACACAGAAGGAAACAATTTAAGACTCCAATTTAATGCTCAAACAACAATTTTCAGCATCAAGAGTTTTTATGGGATGTTTCAAAATTATCTCACTTAAATACATTTTCCGAGATTTTCATTTCACTAAGATTTTCACTAGAGACCACAGTGACCTCCTTCTTCTAAATTATCTCCCAATAAGAACTGCATTCCAGAGAGCCCTAAATTTTACTGCATTTTTCATGCAACAGCAGCAAAAATGGTAATTAATGTGGATAGGGTTTCCTTCAGGGTCACAATCAGGACTTCCAGAGAAGCCTGTCCACTCCTTGCAGCTGATCTAGCATGGTGGTTGTCACTGTTCTGAAAGCATCAACTCTCTTTGCCTGGATCATCACTGTATCTCATGACAAGGGCCTGACACTCAGTAGATACTTAATCAATGTCTTTGGCACGAATCATTTCTCTTTAACTTTTCTTTTACTTATTTATGCCCTTTATTTCATTTTTATTTCATTTTTCATCAGATTTTCAATGTAAAAACTCACCGGTTGTACTCAATAAAATACAACGAGCTCACATAAATAAAAATGGAAGGCACAGGAGAAAGAAAAGCAAGGGCAGAGACATCAACGGATGCCTAGGAGTTAGGTTTAAAAATGCATGTACTTATTAGGAAAAAGTCACAAGCTTAATTCTAAGCTTTCTAGTCACCGATGCCCAAGAAAAGAAGGAATGTGGTCAGTGGTAAATTCATAGTGCGCATGAGATGAAAATAAGCCAGACGTTAGCAAAGCATAACTGTTCTTGGATCTGAGGCTAGACAGGGGATTTTGCTGAAAACCACAAAAGAACCCTATGAAATTATGGGAAAAAAAGGTTACTCTTTCACTGTGGAGGCAGGAATGTCCCAGACAAATAATGAATTTTTCACCAGGTCAAAATCAACAGAAGAGCTGGATTAAAAGTTTGGCAAGTGTCCTCCCAGGTGCCAAGAATTCCCCTTTATAAGTTGCCATCTGCAGAGATGCTCACAAAATAGCTGCTGGTTATAAATTGGTCATGAAATCTACCCCTTAAGAAACTCTCTTTAGCTACCATTGAGGAATCACAGAACTAGAGAGGAAGACAGTAAAGTTGGTAAGAGACAAGTCACAGAGGGGAAATTTCAATGGGCAAGAAACATATGAAAAGCTGCTCACGTCACAAGAATATGAAATGCAGATTCAACAATGACATACCATTCCGCTCCCACTACAGTGACAAAATGTTTAAAGTCTGACAGTACAAAACATTTCAAAGGATGTGGGGAATTTCTCTTACATTGTTAGAGGGAGCGTAAATTGGTATAACCACTTTGAAGAGCAGTGTGCCGGTATCCTGGAAAATTATAAATTGGCACGCTTCATGGCCCAGCAATTCCATTTCCAAGTATTGACCCAAGAGAAATTCTCATGCATGCACACAAGGAGACATATACAAGAATATTCACTATATTAATGGTCAGAATCAAAAGTTAGGAACGGGCCGGCCAAGTGGCACGATGGTTAAGAACTGGCTTGGGACGCCAGAGGGCCCTGGTTCGGATCCCACATATGAGGGCCAGTGACACTGCCCTCCACAGCTAAGATGCTGAACAACAGCTCAACCTGGAGCTGGGCTGCTGTGAGTCGCCAGTGACGGCATGGGCTGCAGCCCCTGTGGCAGTGGGTTGCCATGGGCTACCATGTGTAGCCAGCAGCCAGCGTGAGCGGCCAGTAGCCGCAGTGAGCGGCCGTCCAGAAGCCAATGACTGATCTGCCTTGCCCGGGAAGAGCGCAATGATGGTGCCAACTTGGGCCAGTGAAGCAATGTCCTCCACAACTAGATTGAAGAACAAAACGACAGCAACTTGTCTGTTCCCATCCCCCAATTCCCCAGCACTGTTCCCATCCCCCCAATTCCCCAATAAAAATCTTAAAAAAAAAAAAGTTAGGAACAACCCAAGTGTCCATCAATAAAGAAACTACTCAGCCATAAAAAAAGATGAACTAGTTGCCATTTGTGACAACATGGATGGATTTTGAGGGTATTACGCTAAGTAGAATAAGTCAGACGAAAAGGACAAAAACCGTGATTTCACTCATATGTGGGATATAAAACAAAAAGTGACAAAACGAACTAACAAAACACACTTACAGATACAGACAACAGAATGGTGGTGGGGAAGACCAAAGGGAAAGGAAGGGGGGTGGAGGGAGGAAGAATTGGGTAAAGGGGGTCAAATATATGATAACAGAAGGAAACTAGATTTTGGGTGGTGAGCACGCAATAGAGTTTACAGAGTATACAGAATCATAATGTTGTACACCTAAAACTTATATAATGTTATTAACCAATGTTACCTTAATAATTTTAATTTAAAAAAAAAACAGAAAAATAAGGTGTGTTAAATACATAAGTTGTATTGAACCAGATCTTTATATTTGAGTAGAAAGAGATCTTCATGCTAAGTGAAAAAGAAAAATCAGCCAAATGGAATACTAAATATACATATAACATAAAACAATTCACACAGATGTTTAAAAATACACACAAAACAACCACACAATGTTCATAGTCAAGTATATATGTAAAGTATAAAAAGATTGCAAGCAAGGTCACCTCGGGAAAGGAGTATGGGTCTGGGATAAAAAAAACTTAAACTGTTAAAAGTATTTTATTAAACTACTAAACTATTTCTTTTGTTAAAAGAGAAAAAACACTTGTAACAAAAAAACAAAAATGTTAAAGTGTCAGTTCTGGATATAAGTACATGAAGTTACTGTTATCTGTATATATTTTTTGCTTTTTAAAAATGTATGCAGAAGGACAGAAAGAAGGGAGAAAGAGAGAGGAAGGGAGGGAAGGAGGGAGGGAGGAAGAGAGGCAGCGAAAGAGACAAAGAAAACCACACTGGTGAAATGACTGCAGGGAGCTGGACCCCAGGGCTTCAGTTACTCAGCGGACAAATCCGCCTGGCCTCAAGTTGTTCTCTAGACCGTCCGGAAGGCTAACGTCTGAAAGCCTTCTGCGCCCTGCTCCACAGCCTCCGGACGGGAACCAGGAGACTAAGGAGCATGCTGGGCTGCCCCCTACTGGTGGTTTCCACGTGCCTCTAGGAGCATCTTGACAACACCAGGCCTTTTGAGCTCTCCCATCTCACCGCCACTGCTCTGAAAAGCGGCAGCTGCAGAGACCAACCCAGGGTTAGGAAGGAGAGAGGAAGTGCCGGAAAAAGACGCACCGCCAGGCAATGCGGCAGACTTTCCCCCCAGAAAACCATTTCCCGTCACTGCTGTCAAAGTGTCATCAAATTCTGAGGGCTCTTTACTGAGTCAAGCTTTCCTTAATAGAACACATCTCCAAGAAGGGTTTCATTCCCAAGGAAACAGTGGGAAGACCCAGAATTTTGGCACAGGCCTTCCTCAAAAGCTTTCTCTCCATAACAACCCCTAACTCCTCTGACCTACGTCCACTGTTCTGGAAAGGTTAGGCCCCAGGGGATTTAAGGCACAAGCCATCCCACCAGGGCCCATGTCCCAATGCTTGATAAGAATCTCATATGAGTTCAACAGAGCTCGGGTTCTTCATGGAAAACTAAACTTCTGCCCCTCCAACCTGCAGGCATTGCTTTCATTTCTTTTAGGCAAGTCAACAGATTTTGAATAGTGACAAGGAGACTTGATGAATTTGGATTTAATTTGAGACTCCTCAAGAAATTCTCTCCTCCTTGGCCTCTCAGTCCCTCTGGCTGACCCCTCCATCAGCAGTGTTTCTGCAATCGTTGTTGGCCATCAATCATCCTGTTTTTCCCAGATATGCTTTCCTCTGTTCTCAAACCCATATACATATGGGACTCTTGCTTGGACCTCATAGTATTATGAGCATTGTTTTTACTGTTATTTTTCACTTTTACTACATTCCAAGACCACTATCTATTGCTCTAAAAATCGGATCCCATATTCAAGGGGCTTCTCAATGAATTTGCCTAAATCTAAGGTGGAACCCTACAATATCTGAAACACTGTTTGATTTGTACACAACACCAAAAAGGCTTTTTCTAATCAGGACATTTTTATTTCATTAGTTGGTAAGCTTTCTTTTCAGCATTTATTGTACTTCTTAACTTTGCAATTAAAAATTAGAAGACATGGAGGTGCTCTTTATACCAACAATTGTATGTTTCTATGAGCCTATCGACTCCCCAAATGAACTGTCAACTCCTCAGATGGAGGGGTCTTGTTCATCTCACTGAATCTCCACTTCCTAGCACAGAGCTGATGCTCACAGAATACCAGCTGACTTAAGCAGTTAAACATATCCAGGTATCCTCCACTTGAAGTTTTTATAATCCCACTGGAAAGACCTGACACCTACACACATGAGCGTGAACAATAAATTCTAAATGAGGATTGTAATAATAGAAAATGACTTCATTCACCATGATCACCATGTAGAAAACAAGGAAACAAAGTAAAAACAATAACAGAGGAGGACAAGGAGGTAATTTTGAAAACAAAATTTGGTCAATCTAGCACTGAATTCAGATCACAGGCATACAACATATTCAAATCAACCACTATATTTATTTTTTTAATACAAAAACTAATTGCCCTTGCAAAATGAGCATTTATTTGCCAACAAATCCCTCAGTCTCAGTAATGTTAAGGCTAAAAATGGCCTCCAAGAATCTTCAGATCCATGGTTCTTGACCTTGAAAGAGGTGATGCTTTCAGGGAACAGTGCTCACTGCCAACAGTGTTTGATGAGCATGAAAGAGACAGTCCCAAGCAGAAATACCAGCACCTGGACGGTGAGTGCATAGTGGAAGGAATGACAAGATATGATTGGGCAGGTCAGTGAAAGCTTAAATGGAGGTCAGGCCTTGAAGAGAGATCAAAAAGTCAACAGATAAAGATTCCAAACATAAACAAAGTCCACACTATCTGCCATTTTATTTTGTATTGTCCAAAGTTTCTTTAGTCTCAACTTGACATCTAGGACCTTCACTAAGACATTTTCTTAAGGGTAAAGAATTTCCTATCCGCAGGCTTAACAAAAAGCTTATTGGTAGCTTTTTGGCAAAAAAGAAAGAAGAGGTAATTTTAAGAGAAATTCACAGAAACGTTTTTGAATTACAGGTTCCTAGAAAGGGTACTCATCCCATTTTTAAAAGATTTCACATTGGCTTTAAAAACCTATAAAAAAAAATCCCTCCAGGTAATCTGCCCAAGTAACAAAGAGTGGTTTCTAATGCATCTTTTCTTTGTGTGTATTAGCTTAACAGCAGTATTGCTCTAAAATAAAATTTCCCTTTAGCTTATACTGAACTGTACTCTGGCAATGCATCATAAATAAATGGAAACATCAGTGAATATTTCTAATGGCTACTCTTCAAAATGGAATCACTTCCCAATACCCTGCCCACCCCCAACCCCCACCACCAAATAAACAAATAAGCTAATAAAAGTAGATAGAACTCGAACGCCACATTAGATTGTGATTTGTGCCCAGGCTTACCGGACTGAGGCATTTCAACTCTGATAGGATCCTCTCTACCATAAAATTCCCATTATAGGGAATACAATAATTGTTTTTTTAAAAATTACCCTTATTCCCTGAGTCCACAACTAGGAAGTTTCAGTTTCTCAAAAAAATGCTGAGAAAGAGGTTTGAAAGTCAGTCCATGATGGGTCAAAGCAGAACTCAAAATAGGAACTGCTCAATATATTGCTCCATCCTTAAGAGAGGGTACTGTGAAGACAAGAATGTAGAGAATACCAAACAAGCATGCTCAAAACCTGAATCCGAACTGCCTGCTAGCACATGCTGCTTAGAATCAGCACTTCTACTTTCTTTATGGCCATGGTCATTAGAAGTAGCACCAGCAATCCCCTTTTGTGGAGAGCTAACTGTGCGCCAGGCACTGGGGTACCCAGGGATTGTCTCTCTCAACACAACCATGCTACCAGGAGAGCACTTTGATTGTTTTCCACCTTTCAAAAGAGGAAACTGAGGCCCAATCATGCCAGGTCACTTTCCCAAGGTCACATAGCTGCCAAAACAGGATTGGAACCCAGTTCTACTTGCCTCTGATTTCTGAGCACATAGACACTGCACCACACCACTAGGGCTGTGGACGTGTAGATCCTGCACCTTCAGTAGGGAATAATTTCTAAAACCTATGCAAAATGGACCTTCGCAAATAATCACTGCCTGAAAACAATGGTCAATGAAAAGGAATGAGAGCATTTTACAGAATGCTCTCAGATATTGTATCTACAGAGAGCTATAATAGGAGATACATGGAAAATCTTCTTCAGGTTCTTCTCCAATGCCAAGCCCTGAGAACTGCAGCTTCCTAGAATAGCCCAAATACTCCGGGAATTTAAGAATGCAACTGCCTGGAAAAGAATAAGTGGTGTAGTGTGAGGGATGAACACACTGCACTAGCATCACCTCTTAATAGCTACGTGACCTGGGGCAAGCCCCTATGCCTCAGTTTCCTTGTCTATAAAATGGGGTAACAATAGTAACTGCATCATGGGGAGGTTGGAAAAATTAGAAAACTGCTCTAGCACAGATGAGGACCTCAGTTAATGCGAATCATTATTAACAAAATGAGCAGAAGAGCAGGGTTCAAGGGCTGATTTGGTCACTAACTAAATGGTGAGCTTAATCTCACCCTGCCTCCAGTGCCCACATCTGTGAGAGGAAATTTGAACTTGATAATGTCTCAGTTCCCTTCAGTACACAAGCTACAAGAAAAATTCAGGAAAATATTATGAAGAAAAAAATTATACTCTGGGTTTTTCTCTGGGTATTTATATAGCTTTTTCTTATCCACCTCTGTCAACAAGGTGGTTCCCAACATGAAACGCTACAATTTACCACCAGAAAAAACAATTATAAAAAAATACCTTAGAGTTGGCTTTCTACATAAAACACATCAGTCTCCAGCAGGAAAATGTAAGTTTCACTTGACTTAAATTAAATAATAGCCTCCATGCAAACTTAGAATTGGACCCCAGCCTACAAATAATGTGATATGTAAACCTTATTAAACTGGTTGACCAGAAGACACGGCGACAGCATATAGCCCAGATCTAGACCATACAGGGTCCTTTATTTTTCTATATTTTCTTTTAGCCACTAACTTTACAAAATGGGGAAATTTCACATTTTAGAAACCAAAATTCTCATATTCTCTTAAAAAAAAAAAAACAGAAGGTCCGCCAGACGGGACTAGCTTTTCTTCCTGGCAACAGTCAGGGGGAGCTGACTGACATTGCCCCTGGGGGTTTGGGGCATATTTCCAGTTGGTCACATTCCCTAATACCAACTTCAGCTATTTCACTGGCCCATAGAAATATTTCATGACACCTGGCATAATTCTTGATTGTAATTTCCTCTGAGACTTCAATGTTCCAACTATTCTCCTACATTGAAATGTCATCTCCATGCACAGAGATTCCGACAATAAGTTTCATCCAATAATGTGACACAAAGACCACAATAAAAATATCTCAGTTTTTCAAAGAAGCTACTTCTACCTGTTCCAGAGCCTTTAGAAACTTCCTCTGTTGTTAAAAACTAACTAAAACAGACACAGACACAGCCAAGTGTAATTTTATACTTGGAACAGTGGTAAATAAGTCCCCAGGAGGAGAAAGGAATGTGTTTTTTCCTGACCTCCTCCCCCTAAAAAATGTTTTCTTTCCAATTAATTTACTTAATATCAGTATGTATTGCACATGAGTTCTCAGATCTTTCCATAGGTCACAATAACCAGCCACGGCAAACAAGAAGACAAGTAACTAAACATGTACCATGACACCATTGGACCATATTAGATAAAGAACCCCAGGAGAGAAATGGTCCTGATACCAAACTACTGTCAAGAAGGAGGCTTAAGCTATGTTTAATCCAAAATTTTTATTGGGCAGGTGTCCTCTAACATCCGTCAATGTAAAACCATCATAAACACGCATCAGCTCACTGTGTGACTTGAGTTGCGCTCTGCAGCTAATTCGTCCTGGCAGACCTATGAGGGGCCATCCCTCTCAGGGTTGGGGGCACCCTGGGAGCCTGAGGGGGCTTCTCCTCTCTTCTGGCTGGGAAGCCGGCTGGTCACACCTGCCCCTAACAGCTTCTAGATTAAAATCATCTCTGCTGTGCCCTGTGGGTGGTACCCTGCGGTCTCAGTCGAGCATCTGTCCATGTTCTGGGGAAGTCAAGGGGGCTGCTTGCCCTGCAAGCCTGGATCTGCCTGCTGCTACCTCCACAGTCCATCTTCGTCCTCTGATGGGGTGGCTTCCACCTGGATCAGCACTCAGGCCAGGCTGCTCGGTCTTTGTAAAAGGATGTCAGCCTGACCATCTGCTTGCCTGGTTTCCAAAGAGAATGGATCTGGCCTTAACCAGCAACCGAGATTAACATTTTCCAGGCTTTGGTCAGAGGCGACAACTTCAAATCATGCACAGTCCATCCAGCTTCTAGCAAAGCTTGGCTCAGCAAACCGCATGTGGAGATGGGAGATGAAGACCCTGCGTGGAATCCATTTTATAAGTACAGCACTGGGAGATTAAATTCTTGGACCACTTGAGCCTCCTTACAGAAGTGATATCCTTGTCACTTCTCCCAACTTTCACTGGCCTTCTCAGTAAGAAGAAATGAAATCTGCTTCTGCATTTTTCATAAAAGCTGTGAATTACATCACTCATTGTCCCAGCAAAGAAATTCTTTTCAGGACACAGTGCCATGTTCCTGTGGAATTAGTAGGCATTCTTCTTCTTAATAATGAGCTTCTCTTTTCATTGCCAGGCAGTTGAGAACAACTGTTGTGCTCAGTTACAGCAACTATGTCAACCATTAGAGTTAGTTGCAGTTCATGCCTCTCTCTCTTTTTTTTATTGTTCATTCCCTCCCTCTCATTTTCACCTTCTTAACCTTATTGTGTAAAACAATTATCATCAGTTAGTCAAATACTGACTAATTGTAACATTTCTAATATTTGTTCAATACAAATTCAGTGGCCATTATGACTAATATGCTGACACTACAGAATTACCTTATAGTTGTTTTCAAAAAATGAGCTAGTAAATCATTGCATCCATGATATTTTTGTGTTTCAGTGTGGTCATTAAAAAAAAGTGAAATCTTCTTGTGACACCGATGCAACACATACATTATCTTTTTTTTTAAAATGCCTTTTCCTCTTTCCCGGTTACGTTTCATTTATGACTAGTGAATAAGAACGTCCAGTGATTAGCCCAGGCATTAAGAATTCTAAGAAGCATTCAAGTCAGCACGAATCACAGCAGAACAAGCTTCTGAATGCTCCTGGCCTCCAGTCAGGCCAAATCATTCCATACAAAGAGAATTCTTAGATCTAATATTTCTGCTCCGACTTCAGGGTAGATCAAGCATGGCACAGAGGAAAATGAGCATCAAGCATAATGTCAAGAAAAGAGAACGATTCAAAGTGGTAAAATTTTTGGATCTCTGTGAAGGTCTATTTTGATTTTGGTACAATTTTTCAGCCAACATTTATGGGCTGTGGGAGTAAGGAGAGCAATAGAATGTGAAGGACACTTCCAGTTTTATCTTCACTGGTTTCACTTCACATGTGAACCTTCAGTCACTTTTATAGAAGGTTAGAAATTATTTTCTTTGGCGTTAAACGACAAAGGTGCTGGTGGCAAGGGATTCCGGTCATACGTGGTTGTGTAAGGCCACAATAAATAGAAGTTGTTTTGCAGAAAGAAAGTGCAAATGAATTTTAAAATCCTGAACAAACCTCTTATAAAAAACTTTTAATTCAAGGTATATCATTATTTATAAAGACATATATTTTTGAGAATAATCAAATTCATAAGACAGGAAGTAGACTGGTGGTTGCCAGAAGCGAGGCATAGGGGAACGGGGCATTGTTTAATGGATATGGTTTCAGTTTTGCAAAATAGAAAGAGTTCTGGAGATGGGTGTTGGTGTTGGTTGCACAACTAGAATGTACTTAATGTCACTGAACTGTGGATTTAAACATGGGTAAGATGTATATTTACTATAATTTAATAAAAAGAAAAAAATACATATACTTTTTAAAGGATTTGCAGTTGAAAGATGAGAAAGGCAATCAAAAGAGAAAATGGAATGCAAACTGACCGATAGTCTCCAGAGTCCAGGGGCACTGTTGTAAACAGCCTAATAAATGAAATGGACCAGGACTATTGAACACAACAAAGTTGTAGAACAAAGACCATGATCTGAATAATAGTGGCTAACTTTGACCCATGACTGCTCAGCATACAACTGGTGAATATCCCAATCAAATGAGCACACCAGGTCCCACAAGATGAGAGAACTAAGCAGACAAGCGGAAGGGCATGCCATGGCTGCAGTGAAGGGAACCAACACACTTGTACATCTGTCCCCTTAACCCCTGCGCCTGTCCAGTGCCATACTCAGCACAGGTTCTTTTGCTTTTCTGTCCTCTCCTACAGAGTACACTCTCCTTCATGAGGATAGACACAAAAGGTAAAAACTAACAGTCGAGATCTTACTATGTGTTAGGCACTGTTACAAGCATTTCACACGCATCAGCTCATTTTAACCCACTGAGAAATGTTCTATTATTGTCCCCTTTTACAGATGGGGAAAGTGAGACACAGAAAGCTTTAATAACTCATCCATCGTAGCAAGGACAGTCAAACTTCAGAGTGGAGCTCTTAACCCACCAAATGATCTGGCTTCACAACTTGTATCACTCCCCTACACAAACTCCCTAAAAAAAAAATGGAAAATGAATGTGTGGATTCACTTATGCACAGCAAATGACATATTCAGCGATTTTTCAATTAGGGAAAAAAATAATGAGGCAAGGAACTTATTAGGCACAGTTTTCATAATCTTTAGATCCTCCTAGGGTGCCAGTAAAAAAAAAGTATTCAGCCATAATGAGTTTATTCTTAAAATATTACATTCAGATATAGACCCTTCAGAGGTAATAATAAAATCCGCACGGGGAAGAGAGAAAGACAGAAGCTGGTAGCCGCTGATGTTTAACAATCCCCATTTATTGCTGGGGACAGATCCATGTTTTGCTGATCTGTGTTTGTGATGTCACAAAGCTTTTAATAAGAGTCAGGAGAGGAATCCTGCCTGTGCCATCCTTGTTGGAAACATGAACCCCATGCTTGAGAATCCCCCTGAAGAGAGGGAGGTACTGCAATGGGAGTGGCGGTCTAGATATCCTGGCCACGGCACTGCACGTTCCCAAGGCATAAGCCCTGCACTTCCTCTATTCCAAAGAGTCATCATAGCACAAAATTACCATGATGCAGACGCCAGATACAAGGCAGAGGCCCAAATCCCTTGTGCCCTTATCTCTGGGCAGTGGACCCAGGCCCTGACGCTGGCGCTCCTGCAGCTTAGCTCCTCTCTATGAGGCAAAGAGGCCACAGGGCCAACAGGATGCTTCTACCTGGAAACAGCACCTTCGACTCTTGACCTAGTAGGATCCCAGAATCCCCTACTCAAAGACCATGAGTGCACTCCCAGGAAATGTGTTGGCCTTTTCTGTAGGTCTGTCCTCCTGAGGATGCGCCATGCCATGGATGTGCAGGTCCTTAGGCACAACAGCATGGGGGGAAGGGGAGGCCCAAGTCTGCTGTCTGTGGTAGTGATGGAGTTTGGATGTGGAGGATAGGTTGTCCACACAGCTGTGAGAGAACCGATCTGACTGGGAGACTCCGCTGGTGCCCTTCAACAAGCCATACAAATGGTAAGCACTGGCATAAGTCTTGTTACCTAGGACCCAGAAAAGTGCCTGCCTGGTGAGAGGACATGTTCAAAACATATTTGTTGATTGACTAATTCACTAAATGAATGAATGAATTGATCAATCAATCAACACACGCATGTATAAATAGTCAATTCCTTCAGCATACATAGCTGAAATGACTTTGTCAACAAAGATCTATTACCCTCTAGACAGTACATGTGTAGATACAAAATACAATGAAAGGAGAGCAATAATAGAATGGATTCTAGGGTAGGCTGAGGTAAATAAATGGCTTCATAGCATCTTCAAGGCACCAGGCAGTTAAACTCCAAAAGACAATTTTTATTGGTGAGAGAGCAATTCCCTGGAAGAACAAATGAGATGGCTAAGAAGTTAAACCCCAGAGAGTCACCTAGGCTTACGAGGAGAGCCAATGACTCAGCCAAAAATAAGACTTCTCATCAGAGTTAAACATTATAATGCCTATTCCTTTTTTAAAATTTAACTTTCAAAATATATATGGAGTCTAAACTGTTTCCATTTGTATGTATACAATGAACATACTGCATCGTGTAAACACAAATAAATGAATGTTATTTATGTCAAGGGAGAATTATCTTTTTGGATTATTCAATGCAATCTGTTCACCTATATACTTCCCCCACTCTATTTTTAAAAGCCCTTCAATCTCACTTGTCTATCAGTTGTTTTATGATCAGTTTTGCAAACAATTATCAAAATTTCTAAGATGCCTGATAGTATTATCATTATAAATATAAAGGAAACTCCATTAAACATTTATAGGACCAGCCCAATGCACCTTGATTGCAAAGGCACAGAAGTATATACACCAGATGGAATATTAAACTGGACCTGACACACTATCTTTTTTGTACTCCCTGGTGTCTGCAGTTCTGCAAGAAAAATGAACAGCCTCTACCATCCATATTACAAGAAGAATAAATCACATCAGAAATCTCATACCAGAATCGCTTTTTAAGTAAAGCACCATAAATGCAATCGCAGGGAAAAAACTGCAATTGATCCATAAGAATATCCATTATTAGCTATTACACCACGAAAAGGCACAAATCTTTCTCATTAGATCTATTTGTTTGCTGGAATCAGATGTCCTTGGAATGAATCTTATTCCCTGGATTTACCGCTGTTGCTGAGCTGGCCCGCTGTGCATCTCTCTTCTTCCGCTTGCCCTCATCTTCCCATCGCTTCCCTGTCCCTCCTTCCTGGTGGATACAGAATCAGCCTGCCTCATCAAAGCTTTGCCTTTCTTCCTTTCCAGCTATGCCACGTCTCTACAATAAACTGATTCCTTACTGTGCATGAACCACTGTTGTGCTGTTTAATTCCATAAAGGTTATGTATTTAAAGAAACAGCTTAACCTGATGACTTCATAAAAGTCATGTCTAGAAATTTACATATTGACAGCCCAAAGAACAACTCACAAATACTCTTATTTGGAACTCTAAATGAGAGCTTGGTAGGGGAGTGCGTGTGTCCTAGGACATTGTGCTCTGTGCTGGGGAAGAGCAGTAAGCAAGAGCCACGTGGTCCCGGCCTTCACGCAGTTTATATTCTAGTGATGTGTATGGACAGGCACGCATTTATGATGCTAAGTGACCTGTGCTGCGCCTGGGAAATACAGGGGGCTATAAGATATCAGAGCATATGGTCAAGATACAGCCTACAGGTTTGAATTTGAGGATGCGTAGCTTTTAAGACCTGTTAAGACTTGTGTAAATATATAAATGCAGTGCTATCTTAATTTAAAATAAAATACCATTTCAATGTGGATGGAGCTAGGCAAGCAATTCCTAAAATTCATATGAAAAAATTATCATGTAAGACTAATCCTGAAAATTCTGCAAGTGTAGATTGGTAAGTAAGACTAATACTTCAAGTAGAAAAATAATAGTAATATGAAGCTTTAGGAGATAAAAAGTTTAGTTCTGGCATGTAAATAGACAAACTGACTGACAGAACAGGATAGATCTCAAAATAGGCCCAAATGCAAAGGTGATCTTCGCATACAACCAAATTATTATTTTAAGTTGGAAAGGTTGAATTACATAAGCAATGGTGTCAAGAGACCTGACTGGCTGATTATCTACCTTGAAAAAGTAATAAAACAATTTTTTTTGCCACCTTGCTCCTTATATTTTAAAAATCCAGATGGAGCAAAGCTTTAAATACAAAAGCATGAAAAAGTAAAAGCCGTAAAAGAAAATATAGGGAACTTATTTTATGCTCTTGGAGAGGGGAAGACTCTTCTCACCCACATTTACAGTATAGAAGCCACGGAGAAAAAGGAGGAGGAGGGGGAGAAGAAATACCATAATCAGCATCAGAGGACAAGCAAAACATTAGCCAAAGTATAAATTTTCTTCCTGTTTAACAGATTTTATGAATCAATTTTTTGAAAAGGCCACCAAATCAACGGAAAAAGAAAATAACTAAGGGATATGATAACTTAGCTCACTGAAAACAAAATACAAATGACTTACATACATGTAAAAAGCCTTTCAACATGGATCATAATTAGAGAATTATGAAGTCAAACAATGGTGAGATACTATTTCCCAAGAATATGATTGACAAAGGTCAAAAGGTTTGATAACAAATCGTATTGGCTTAGCTGTGGGAAAACAGGTGCTTCCGGTTTGGGGGCAGAATAAAACGATGTGGTCTTTTTGGAAGACAACTTGACAATTTCTATCAAAATTCACAAATGTCTTTCAAATATCCCTGCAGTTCAAATCCTGGGAACTTTTCCGACAGATAAAATCATGCATGCATGCAAGAACCTGCACACAAGGTTGTTTAATAGGAGGCCAGCAAAATATAGTTGATTCATTCAATGGATTACTGGACTGCGTGGCTGTGAAAAAAAGGAGGTTGGGGTACATATGCTGATATAGGAACATTTTTAAGTCACATTGATAAGTAAAAGAATACCAAAACACAGGACAGCAAGTATAAAGGTATAAATAGAGGATATACGTATATATATATATATATATATATATATATATATATACCCTCATTTATGTACAAACAAAAAGACATAGCTATGTGCTCATTTGTACTTATTATGTACAAATAAGTATTATGTACAAAATAAGTAGACTATTCCGGAGGCAGACACACAAACTAAAATCAAAGTTTCTCCTGGAGAAGGAGACTGAGGGATTGAAGGATGGGAGTGAGACTAACTTTTCATGATGCACTTCTTTGTACCATTTGCATTTCTTATCACGTTCAAATATTTATTTTTTAAAAAAAGCTATTTACTAATAAAATTTCATATAATAAAATTAGTGCATTTCG
This sequence comes from Hipposideros armiger, assembly GCF_001890085.2. Classification (NCBI taxonomy): domain Eukaryota; kingdom Metazoa; phylum Chordata; class Mammalia; order Chiroptera; family Hipposideridae; genus Hipposideros; species Hipposideros armiger. Next base: position 67,640 of record NW_017732196.1, read on the forward strand.
GAGAAAAGGTGTGCAAAATCACTTTAAGAATCTGAACGGCTCCCAGGCCTGAGCAAAGCTTGGCTAAAGGCACTAACCTTTCCAAAGAAAGAATGTGTCAATCAGAATTGGTGCTGGGTAGTGAATGAAGGAGAGAAAAAGGAGTGTCCATCCAGGGGACACAGGTCTGGGCCAAGTACTTCAAGTTCTGCATTCCCTTTGTGAAGGCCCTCCAATTATGGAGATGGATGCCTCAGGCAAGCTTAGCTTAATACCATTTAACATTTTAAATACAGAATTAAGTGCCCTTGCTCTAATTCCAAGATCACCAAGCAAGCTTCCAGTTATAATTTGTTCTCCTTTATAAATCTACTGGTGTAGAAAGCAACTGTAATGCTGATCTGTGTGTTTGAGTCCGTGTGACAGTTATATATCTTATTATACAGCTATATATTGATAATCTGATTTTATATTTTTAAAACTAAAAAATACTTTGAGCTTTAAGAGCCACATGGCAATTAGAAGCAGTGACATGATAAGATCAGCATTTTAGAAAGACCACTCTAACACAATGTGGCCTATGGAAGGGGGCAAGACTGGAGGTGAGGATGTTAAGTAGGAAAGTTGCAGCACTTTAGGCAAAAATTATGGTGGAATGAATTAATTTTTTTTGCTAATGTAAGTACTTGTTTGAGGTTAGTTTCCCCTTCCAGACTGCAAGCTTGGTAAGAAAAGACCAAGTCAGAATTTCTTACCACCATCTCCCAAGTATTTAGCATGACACAGAGCCCACCCCAATGAATATTTGTTGAATGAATGAATGAGGCAGTAGAGATAAAAAGAATCGGATAATTTTTTAAAATCTGGGAATTCATTGACATGATAATTAAATGAATATAAAGAGAGGGCAGAGTCAAGTTTTCTGTCACATATTATTGAGTAAGCAGTGGTGCCATCCATTAAAATAGAGAACGCTCGAGATGTTTTTGGAGTGATGATCGAATTTAATTTGGAAATGTCAAGTGTGACACACAATGACATATCCAAGAGGGATGTTCAATAGGCATATGAGCCCAAAGGTCATCACTGCTAGTGGATGGAAACATAGATTGGGACGTCATTAGAACACAGAAGACAACAGAAGTCGAGGATGAGGGTGACATAGGGGGACAGCCCAGGAAGAGAAGCAGCCCTAGGACAGAAGCCCAAAGCATATCATCTAGCAAAGGAGCAGAGAAAAGGGAGCCCACAACTAAGACTAAGAAGCAGAAGCTAGAGGGTCTGGGAGAAAAGCAGGAAAGCGCAGTAACACCAAAGGCAAAGGATGCTCCAAGCGGGAGGGAATCAGGAATGAGGCCAAGCTCTGCTAAGAAGCAAGAGAAGGACTGAAAAATACGCCCATGAAAGTCGTTGGGAACGGTGTTGGAGAGTGAGTTCAGTGAAGCCATGGGTTCAGATGAGATTAGCGGGTGAGGAAACAGACCTAATGAATACAGACTCCTCTTCAAACATCAGGAAAGGGCAGGGACTGAAGAGGGATGGGAGGAAGGGGTGGGAGGGGCGAGTGCTAAAGGAAAACTTGTTTAAGATGAGAGAGACCTAATCCTGATGAAATTTTGATATTTACAGAGAAAGAGGCTGAAAATACAGATGAGAGGAGAAGTCACTAATAGAGAAAAAGTTAAGAGGCTGAGATCCGCAACCGAGGTGGAGTGGCTAGCCTCAGCCATGAGGAGAGCCAGCCCTTCCACCGTGACCTAAGGGAAAGGCAATTTCAGACGCCGGCAGCTTGCTCAAATGCAAAATGAGTGGACAATCCCACAAGAACACTAAAAATTGACAGAGAGAAAATAACAAAACTCAGCTGGGTTCCATAGGACGTAGGGGTTGGGGATTGCTCACATCCGGTCTACACATCTATGCCTCCCACTATGAAACAGTGAAAACCATGCACATTTGGGAGGAAGCATACTTTGTCAATGGCCCCATGTCTGGCTGAAGCCGAAACAATCATGGTGTAAATATAGGTTTTACTCTCATGTGCACTGACTGTCCCCATCATATTACAATAAAATTACATGCTTATGCATCTCTCTCTCTCTCTCTCTCTCTCTCTCTCTCTCTCTCTCTCTCTTTAGATATAAGTGACTCAGGGTCTCCTTGCTTCAAGACACTACCTTATTTGTTTGTAGCACCCCAGTTGTCCTCAATAAACACTAGTTGAACTGAACTAACGTTTGCAGGAAGTTTGAATTAGATGGCAGGCAGCTCACATGACAACTGGAGACCATGTGGTAAACTCTTCCAGGCAGCAGGAAAGGAAAACTTGATGGGCAGAAAGACAAGATTTGATTTTAGGGCAAGCTCCTGCTCTGAGGGTCACGGAAGGTGAAGACTGGCCAAAGACACAAGCCAGTTAGAAATCCCCCAGTGCACCATCCACAGAAGTGGACCCAGAATGGGCTGCAAAAGTCAGAGCACACACATGGTAGTCAGTGTTTGGATTGGATGCGAACATGTGGACTAGTTGATGAATTGCTGAAAGTGCAGGTAGACAGTACATGTTAAGGAAACTATCTCCAAGAAAAAAATAAAACATTGATTTGATTAATGGGAGACCATGGAAGTACCGACACCCAGGATGCAGGGAACTGGTGACCTGCAAAGCCATCTGATCTAAACTGCACAGTTGGACACAGAGAAAACTCACAGATTGGACTTCTGCTGTTTAAGCCTCCATGACAACTGGAGCAAGCTCTGGGTTGGCCCAGGGGAAAAGGCAAGGCTGAATTCCAGAACAGAAGAGGAAACACGAGTGCCCATGGCTGACTGATTCAGAACCACAGAGCCTTTCAGGGTTTAGCATCCCTCAAAGACCCAACCTCCAATATCAAGATAAAGAAGCTCAGGCTGATGAGATTAAATGGCTTAGCCAGGATCCCAGATTCTGATACTGTGAAAGTGTGGATGTGAACCCTACCATCTCCCCACCCAGGGCCCCTCTCAATTACAACAGGTTCCTGCACTTTGCTGCCTCTCTGACTGAGTTAACCTTATCAAGCCAGGTTCACTGGGAACCATGGTGATTGGCCCAAAGGTCCTGCACCCAAGATTTCTTCACAATCTGTTAAAGGGGCTTTTTAGCCAGACGCCTACTAAAAAGAGAGAGAGAGAGAGACAGAGACAGAGTTAGGGGCAAGTGGGACGGAGGATAAGAAACACCACCACAAACAGAGGAAGGAAACTGAGGAGTCACAACAAGAAAAGGCTAAGTTGTGCAAAGGAAACATGTCAGGAGAGAAATTTTCCACACCACTCTGGGAGTTTGGGGTGGCAGTACCAAGGCTCTGAAGTGAAACTGGGAGCAGACTACAAAGGGTTTTGTGGTTTGGGTTTGGTTGGGTTTTTTTGGAGCGAAGTGTTTGTTTTTGTTTTTGTTTGTTTTTTTACCATGCCTTGCCAGAGAGCTTAGAGGCCACCACGTCAAGCTCTCTCGTTCCCCACTCCCCACCCCTGCACACACATTGCACAGATGCGTAAGCCAAGGCAGAAGAAGGGAAGCAAGTGCACTGTCCCCACACTGAGCGCCAGTCAGGCCCAGGCCCTCTGCCACCTCGCAGCAAGCAATTCGGGAGCACACGAAATAGAAACAACTTCTGTGGCAAAAATTAGAGTTTAGAAGACCCTATCTTTTTAGATTCCACTACATTCCAGAACTTGAAACCAAAATTCTAATATTTTTTTATTTACACTATTATAGAATTGCTTTAAAAAATGCCTTACTAATAATATAATTTTTGTTTATGTTGAGAACTGGTCAAAGAGGGTAGACACAAGGAGTCTCTGAGTAACCAAGTTGGCTAATAGCACTCACATACTTCCCTCAGAGAAAACCCCCCTCAGGTCCTCCTAGAGATAAATCCAGAATGATTCAAACAAAGTTAAAAGTCTGGGCGGGGAGCTAATGTACAGCGTGGTGACTATTGTTAACAATACTGTATTGTATATTTGAAAGTTGCTGAGAGAGTAAATCTTAAAAGTCCTCATCACGAGAAAAATAAATCTTGTAACTATGTGAAGTGATGGATGTTAACGAGACTTATTGTGGTGATCACTTCACAATACATACACTACAGATATCAGATCATTATGTTGTACACAAGAAACTAATACAATATTATATGTCAATTATACCTCGATTTTTAAAAAGTCTGGGTGGTTTAAGGAAAATTTATTTTTTTTATTTATTAAAAATTTATTAGGAACATTTTACAATTCAAGATAACTAAGTCTGAAAGTACCATACCAGTGGAGTTTAATACATATATTTAGCTATTTGTAGACACATTGTACACATACTAATAAGAGTTCTGGTGTGTGTGTGTGTGTGTGTGTGTGTGTGTGTGTGTGTTCAGATCATTGTTAGGATATGAAGATTACAGGAAAGATCAGGGTGCTAAATAGCAACTGGTCCTTATTTGCAATAAAAAAGGGACTCTGAATGATGTATGATTATTAACATTTTTATTCCATACTGGAAGATGCAATATTCCTAAGGGCACACAAACCATTTATCTTCTAATAGTGCAACACGCCTTGTAATAGAAGATGATGATGGAAGGGGGAAAGACATGAGATGACGCACCAGTCCACCTGCTTCCCACTGCCATGCTGTTTAACTTGTGAATATTTATTTGAATCTTTACACTTCTCTTAAAACTGCCTGTGCTCTCGAGGCCAAATTTGGGCAAGTGCAGCTGAGTAGACAAAGCCCTAAGCGAGACACAGGGTGGGGATCTAACCCAAATCACACTCTACTTGACCAGAGAGCACCAGACATGCCAATCAGCCTGACAGTCCCTTCAAGGTTGTCAAGACCTTCACACCTACTTCAGTGAGACGTTTCAAACTTAAATAAGCAGATGTCTGTACAGTGCCTTTCAGGCCCCTGGAGAGAAGCCCTGCATGAAGCCAAAAGTATGTCTCAGAAGTGTGCTCTTACCAGAACAGCCTCAGTGCAGGCCATGGACAACACACAAAATGGTAACAAAATGAATTTTGGATGTGAGTCAACAACCCTCAAGCTTGCCCACTGGCTCAGCCACTGAGCTCAGCCATCAATCTTGGGGCAATGAGAAGTTGGGGGTGGTGGGGGGAAGGCAGGAAAGAATAAGTACTCTCCAGCCACAATTCTTTCATGGGAGCTAAGGCAGGCTTTGTATAAAGGGCTGTGGGTTCCTCCACTTACGTAACCAGCCCTGACTGTCGCAAAGACTCCAAGGGCAGTGGCTCATTCTGCTGTCTGCTCTGCCTTCACTCCAACCCCAGCCTGCCAAGATGATCCAGCAGGCACAGGTTAGCATCCCTCCTTGCAACTAACTCATGAGGGCTTTTCTTCGCAGCTTGACTTTTGTATGAATTGCCTAGTGAAGAGGGAGACTTGAAATTAAAAGAAAAAAGTAAAACAGTAAATTAAACAGAAAGTGTATTTCTTCCTATGTGAAGATACGGTCATTTCTTTGGGATCAGTAGCTCACGCACTTTTTAATTGGTTTGTCTCCAGTGGAGACCGGTTTGCACAGACTTATCCAGACTAAGCTTGTCTTCAAATCTCTGATGCGTCTAAAATGGCTGGCTAAACTCAGATTCAGTTCAAGAACACAGAACAGAGGGGAGGCACCCCAAAGTAAAGGCCAAGGCATTTCCTTTGGATGTTTGGTGAAAGAGCTTCTAGTCCCCACGATGTCTTTAATGCATCATGGCCTTAGGTGACTTACTTCACGGTAAGTCACGCAGAGGGGGCTGGAGTAGAGCATTTCTAAAACCCCTTCTCCTTCTGCGGTCCTGAGTCTAAGTGACCCTGTGACCTCAGCCTCATCAGCCCAGCGGTAACATGCCAGCAGCCTTATTAGCAACTCACATTTAAAAAGACACAGTTTGGGGAATTCAGAGCAGACATTGAAAATATGCACATGTGATATATGACACCAAAGGTCCTCAGACTCTCACACTGCCAGACCCTGAACACGCCACACCACCCTTTACTGTATAGCTGGTGTATAAACTGTGTTACTTCCGTAACTGAAGCTTTGTGGAACTTAGGAGCTAGGAGAAACTTGTGTGAGCATTGACTCCAAAGTCCTCGGTTTACATCTGATAAGCTCAGGCCCAGAGACATGAAAGAGCTGCTTCCAGGTCAGGTAACTCTACATCACCTTTCTATCATGTATGGGTTTTGGTTTTTTTGTTTGTTTGTTTTTGTTTTTTGAAACATGTAAACTTCACACCTATGCATTATTGTTCTTCCCAGGCTTATAACATTCACAAGCATTCACTCCTTCATCTCCCAGACCAATATTTATGACTTCCCAATCTTTTGGACAGGCCAAGTAGCAAACCAAGTGGTGAGAAGGCCCCCTGATCATGTGGGATCTTTGACTTTTTTAATGGAGATCAATCAGTAATCAAATGTACAGCTACAATGATCAGGCCACTGCAGGGCTCAGATCCCTGCTACCTGGGGGGTGCAGGGTGGTATTTATGTTTTAAACTAGCTCAACCAAGTAAATTATGAAAATTATCAATCAGCTATTAATAATCCAAGGTTGAGTTGCTCTCTTTTGCTTTCACATACATCAAACACAACTAAAAAGTTTGCCCTTCCTAAATCATCTCTCCCAAAAGTCATCCTATTGATTTACAGACATCAAGAGGAAGCAAAAGATGGCACTGTTCCAAGGTTCAATGCCACATTCTACCCTGTAGTTTTTGAACTTATAAGGAGCTTTCCTGTGGTAAAGTTAGTCAGGGATAATGTCAGTGTATGATATTCAATCATGGTTTGATAATGTTTCTTTCCCCAACATGCAAGATGAGCAATGAGTTAAAACCAGGAGCATTTGCTTAATACCAAAGGCAAAAAAAAAAAAAAAGAAAGAAAGAAAGAAAGAAAGAAAAAACGCAATTTCCTTTCCCCAGCTAAACAAAAAACTCTAGGTTTTATACTCCTACAACCTAGATATAGTCAAAGAGATCATACAGAACGTTCCTAGGGAGAAAGAGACCTCAACTCTCAGCTGTTCAGCCAACTTTTCAGTTTAGTAAACGTCTTTACAAGGGAATATTGAAACAGACACAAACAGGGGCTTATGGGGGAAAAAAAAGTGAACAATCTTAAACAGAGCTAAACTCAGTGCTGGGGAGCTGTAACCACATTATCTGGACTTCCCATTACTTGCTTGTACTAACATATAACCCAGGCTCTTCTCTTAACTCCAGTGCTCAGAATTCCCGTAAGGAAATATCACTTTTCAGAGAAGAAAAAAAAAAATCAAACACATTTTCCCAGATAGTCAATGCCAGGCGATGGAGTGGGGGAGGTGGAAGAAAGTAGGGTCAGAAGGGTCGCGGGGCTTTTCAATTGTTTGACCCAATGTAATAAAAACCTCCATTATGCAGAGATGGAAGGTACGAAACGAAGAAGACTTCCAAATGGTTGTGCTGAGCTGAAGTCTGTAAATACCTTCACTATGAAGACCGCATGTTTTCAACTCCAGCTTGGAAGTTGTATTAAATAATGAATGATGTAAATTAGACTCTCTTATTTATTAACAAGTCCAGTGTGGCTTACATAACCACACTCAAAACTTATTCTGTGGTTCTTAAATGCATGTAAAGCACAATTCACACTTCTAGAACCTCCAATGGAGGGGCTTTAGAAGTAAATATCAGAGTAATAAAAACTGATGCCTTTCACTGAATCCTTATAAATGCCAGAACTGGGTTTTTTTTCTTCTTCTTTTTTTTAGTACAATTAATTGCAATGGAAATGCTTACGAAGGTCAGAGGGCCAAAATCAATGTATTAATGACATAACATTACAGCTGCTTAAACAAGCCAGCAATGAATTGCACATAGAAGATCTGGCAGCAGAACCTGCAAATTCTGTTCATGTTGTACTAAGAGGAAAGCTATCCCCAAACATTACCCCAAAATCAGAGACTATCGCCCAAGAAATTCAGAAAAAAAAGGCCACCATTGGTCCTCAAAAAATCTGGACAATATAAAAATCTGTGCCCTTCTACAAAAATGTGAATATACGTAATGCTACTGAATAGTACAATAAAAAATAGTTAAGATGGTAATTTTTTGTTATATGTTTTTGAACACAATAAAAAAAACACATGACCTATTTTAATCATGCCTTTTACTATTTATGTGAGACAGAACTTGTCCTTTGTCATTTTGGCACCTGACAAAACTGAGACTTAAATGGCTGGTCACATAATTCCAACAGCAGGCTTCACTCTTGAACTCTACTTATATGTGACAACAGCATTGTTTTTAATTGAATTAAGCACAGCTTTGGTATCACCATCTCCAAATAAAAGCTGGAACTTATCAGCAGTGTGATAATGCATAGGTGTGATGTATATCTATGGGCAGAGAGATATAGATCTAGATCTAGATCATGTTAGTGGGTAAGTAGTATGAAACAGATACAGTGATGGGAGATTTTTTTTAATAAAATAGGTTCAAACAATGACAAGAAAAATAAAATGTCACTTTTGCCTAAAATATGCATGTAGAAACAAAAAAACATTATCTTTTTTTTTTAAAGATTTTATTGGGGAACTGGGGGAGGGGAACAGCATTGAGGAATCAGGGAAGGGGAAAATTTATTTCTTAATTAATCAATACATAGATTTAAGAAATGTTCTACCATAGCCTCTCTCTGAATTCTAAAAGGCACAGTGGTTATATTTTCCCCCAATATATAGACATTAAAAGACATACTATTTTTAAATGATACAGTAAACTGTTGCTTCAGCCATTATAATCAGTTTATTTGCTTACATTATTCCTATTTTTAAAAAAAAATAGGAACATGTAAGTTCAGCTAAGCACCATTCACCATTAAACCAGAACTTTAAAACAGGTTATTTTAGGAATACCATTGGGTCTAATAACAAAGTTTAAAAAAAAGAATCTGTAATTTGGTTCCAACTGTAGTGGGTACCCACTGGCCAAGAATTTAAAAGCTGTTCAAGCAAATATTAATATGTAAGAAAAAGAGCACAGATGGTGTCATATAAGGATGAGAATGAAACAAGCTTATCCACTGATGTCATTCTGATATCAAAACAGCAGAATTCAAAATAATTATACTAAGTGCTTTCTAAACAAGGATTTTGATGGATTTTACAGATAAAGACACCTCGGACATAAACTGGATGGGCTCAATCAAAGCTGAGGGACAGAGCAGAGAAACGTACTTTTTCTCAGAGTTCACATCTACCAGCCTAATTCCCCACCCTGAACACTTACTCCCACATACTCTCAGTTCAATCAATTTCAATGAACCTTTCAATCAAAAGGGAAAAAAAATAAGAGTAGATATTGGGAGTGGCATTATTGAATGCATAACTGTGACAATTGCTTTGGTAAATATAACCAAAAAAAACACTTGTAAAAAGCCTGAAAGTAGGCACCAGACATCAGATATAAAAGAAACAACAGCAATCGTGAGAACCGATATTAAAAAAAAAAAAAACTGATGTCATATAAATCAGGCAGCTAGGACCACCAAGATTTAAAATAATATTTATTAATTTAAAAAGAGTTTTATTTTTTCTCTAATTATGGCCTTAAAATATTAAAGTGAAAAAGTGTTAAAGTGAAAATGATTAGCCCTATATCATTTCCTATTTCTTTATATATCTATCATTTAATACAGTATTTAAAAACAACAACAACAGCAAAACAGCTTAAAGGCACTATATAAAGGCGCTCCCCATGGTCTCAAAATAGTCTGAAGGGCTCTGTATTCCATATGGCTTCCTCCATCCAACTACTGACACCCCATCTCATGAAAAAGACACAGATCCTGACAAAAGGCCACACACACTCTGACCAGCCTGGGTCAGCTTAGTCCAGGGCCAGGACGGTTGGGGTCCTACCCACCCTTCTGCTCCAGCCCTGTCTGCTGCTTTCCTTGCCAAAAAGATTGAGATCTGAGCCTCCTGGATCCAACCTGACAGTTGGCTGCACCCAGTACATCTCAACACTGCTAGGCCTGCATGTTCCCCCTCGGTTCTGTTGTCACTCCTGCCTGAGCCTTATAACAGAGCATCACCAGCAGAACAAACATCAGAGACTAGGAAGGCCTCTTACTTACATGGAAAAACAGGTTATCTTGGTCACACGTTGGCAGAAGTAGGGTGTGCGTTTTCTGTTGGGGAGGGGGGGAATGCATGCGCACTTGCCAACCGGAAGGCCACAGCCAAATCCTACTTTCAGGCCTGCCTATCTCAGAATCAAACACCATAAGGAAACCCAAGAGAAACTTTGCCTTATCACCCTCTACATGGATGAGTAAAATCTCACGTTCATAAAATGTATGAAACAGCAAAGTCCCTAGGGGGGAGGGAAAAAAAAAACACCTCTAAAAGAGGTGACAGGGGAATGCTGGAGAAATAACTGGTGAATTTTTACTTGGCAATGTATTTGTCACAAGGCATCATAAGAGGAGGAGAGAAATGCACAGTCCTGTTTCTCCATCAGATCAGGACAAGCTCAAACATTCCCAGGGATGTATAGGATCCCATGCTACAGGCAGCGTTCATCAGAGTACTACGTGCTGCTTTATCATCTGACCGAGTCCCGGGAAATTATTCAGTGGGCAATTAAGATTTATAATCCAAATGGTCTAAAAATTATATCTCTGGGAAGTCAAATCCAAATTAAATCAGACCAGGCTTTTAGGCTTCCAACGATCACATTTTCTCTTTTGAGTGAGTGCATTTCAACACTCAGAACTTCTCCTCTTACAGATCATTTTCAAGGCCATCTCTGGATGCAATCTCCTAAGCAAAATCTGATATATAAAATGAAAAGGGAAACTGGTGAATGCCAAACCTCAGAGAAAAATGTTAAGGGGGAGTCTCCAGCCTCCTTCAACAGATTTCAAAAAGTTGATTATCTTAACCTCCTTTCTAGTAAATATTACTGGAACTTCTCCTAACACAACAGACACATAGCACCTTACGAAACAAAAATATCCAAAACTAAGTTATTGCACGCGGAAAGCCTACAGTATACCCAGCAGGGCTTTGAAATATAAAGTATTGTACAGTGGAATGCCTTCCCACAAGGAATATGTATTATTGACATATATATTTAAAACTTATTTTAAACTTCTTCCCGTGTTATCAGCCCCAAGCCAGTGAAACAGACAGGTAACTGACAGATGGCCCAGCCCTGCATCTGTCATTTCTGACTTCTCCCCAGACTTGAGACAGCGTTCATGTCCAGGACGGACCCGTCTGGTCTGTCCAGCCCCAGCCCTAGGCACCAGGGGAGAAGGAAGGAGAAAGATCACCAGCAACTCACATTTCGGTGATGTTCTCAGGATCTGCACTGTTAGGCTCCAGCCTCGGAAATGCCATGATGCCAGGAGTAGGGTCGCTGCACCAGATCCGAGAAGCGCTGCATTTGCAGGACGTGGGACAGGCGAGAGCGGCCCTCCAGAAGCCCACAACCAACCAGCAGAAGCCCCAGAGCCGCGCCATGGCAGGTCCATGCCACCTCGTCCAGGACGACATCCCTAGCCGCCAGTGCCAGCCCGAGTCAGACTGAGTACGTGTCCCTCGGCTGCACCCCCCGGCCTCTTCTGCCGGTGCTGGGCAGTCTTGGCCGCGCTCGCAGCTCTCTCTATTCCGTGCTGGTTTCGGGCGCGCAGAGCCGAGCGTGTCCGGGGCTGATTGTGTCCTGGTGGGCAGCACCGTTCACAGTAGCCGGGGCATCTTGGGCCGCCTCACAGGGGGCGCTCCCGCTGCTTGGAGCTCCGCCGCGGCCGCCACTGCATGGCCCGGCGCGCTGGGCACCGGCCCGCGGCGCTCCTGGGACTCTCTGGAGCGCAGGCTCTTTGCTAGACGCTCACTGGGAATCGGGACACACCTCGGGGCTGAGGACAAACAGACACACATAAGACTGAGCGCAGGACCCCAAACACCACGAATTGGTCCGCGCCCGCGTCACCCCCACCCGGACCCCAGCCGGGAGATTGGATGGATTAGTGCCCAGCTCCCACCCTAGAAATAAACTTGACCCTCGATGTCACTGACACCTCTGGGGCCACCAGTGTGCCCACCCTCTTTCCAATCCTGCGGTCAGGTCGAGGTAGGGGAGATAGGGCAGGGGTCCCTGAGACAGGATTCCATGGCACAGGCCAGGCGAAGACCCCCTTAGAAGGGGAAGAAGGGACTGCCGGTGGCGATGGCTCCGCGACGGGGCCCCTGAATGATGCTGCAGAATCTGCCATTGCCGCTGGGCACAGGGGGCGCGCGGGCAGGTGGCAGGGCCCGTCCCACCTGGGGAGCCGCCGAGGCCGCCCGGGGTGGGGGGGACAGTGAGGGCCGAGACGACGGAGGGCACTGTCCGTGCTGCTCACCCGGGCTCCGGCGCCTACCGCCAGCTGACGGCGCCTGGCTTCAGGCTCCTCCTGTCTCTGGGCACTGAGCGCCGAGAGCGCGAGAGAAGGAGCAAGCAAGGCTCCTGCTCCAAACCAATTCCGGGAGCCGCCGCCGCCGCCGCCGCCGCCGCCGCCTCTGCTACTGCTGGCGAAGTGACGTGAAGGCTGACGCAGAGCAGGGGCAGAAACTCCAGAAAATTAGTCTGAAATCCAAAAACACACACGCTCATACACACACAAACCCATAACACCCTCCAGACAAAAGCAACAGGGAGGGGAGGGGAATCTGGGGGCGAGCGGGGAGGAGGGAGGCATCGGTGCCACTGGTCAGAAGCAGACAGCAGCAGCATGTGGGAGTTCACACGCGCATACACGCACACATCCTGGCCATGTAGACGCGCGTGNGGCATCGGTGCCACTGGTCAGAAGCAGACAGCAGCAGCATGTGGGAGTTCACACGCGCATACACGCACACATCCTGGCCATGTAGACGCGCGTGTCTGTGTGTGTGTGTGTGTGTGTGTGTGTGTGTGTGTGTGTGTGTGTGTATTTAGATCCAGGTACCTCTGAGATGGACCGTTTTGCCGCTCGACGCCTACCAATCTCTAATTCACACCGCGATCTCTTTTACAATCGCAGTAGAGGCTGTCTCCCTTTTTGAAATGGAAACCGGGCTCGGTTCAGCTCTGAAAAATGCGGTGATTCTTATTATAGGAATCCTCCCTCCCTTTTCTATCCCCGCTGCGTTTTCCTTTCCCATCCTGCCTAAAAGGGAGGGTGAGCTATCCTAAAAATAAATAAATATTGTAAACACCAAAACGTGTTCAGCATCGGTAACCAAGGAAAACCGCCCCCATTCCGGGCCATCTATTTGGGAATCCGTGGTTTTCGAGGGTCTTCCTGTTGGTGCTTTTGCAGAGGAAGGGGAGTCTCCAAATGCAACTCTAGCTCTCTAAGTAGGTCTTTTTCCTGCTGTTTTCTGGCATCACACGCCAGGCAAATAGAGACATGTGAGGGGAAGGGAGCGCGCCTGACGCGTATTGGGTTCCCTAAATGCGCGGCAGCAACCCTGGCCTGTCCGATGTGTGGCGCCGCATCATTTTCTCTCATCCGTCAACCTGGCAGGATGCAGCCATCCCAGATCGTAGCTTCACTCCCCGCGATGCCCACCCCGCTGCGGGTCACCCAGAACCCTTGCTCCCCTGCCGTACCTTGCGCGTTTTCGTGTGTGCGCGGGTGTGCGCGAACGCGTGCCCTGCGCCCGCGCTGCCCAAAGCACCACATGAATCCAGCTACCGAGAAGCCCAGCACGGGCAGGGCCTCAGGGTCTCATTAGGGACAAACGAGGCGATCCGGGAGGGTCGGGTGACAAACCGTAACTGTTCTGCAGGCGCAGTTAAATGATGGCTGCGGAGCATTCGCAAGCCTTGTCTGAGAATCCGTCTTCCCATTTGAGGCTCGGAGAGTCTGTTTTTCCGCAGTCATTTAAAAACGAACTGAGAAAATGCACCGCAGTGCCTGACACTTCCGAGGGCTCTAGTGCCCCCGCGCGGGGAGAGAGCGCCCCGCACACTGGAGAGCACCAACCCAGGGCCGCGGCTGCGGCGGGCACTGCGCTGGGGGCGCGCTCTGGCGCCAGATGCGCAACCAGCGGCGCCCGACGCGTGCGCGCCCCTGCCCAGCCAGCGCGCGGCCCCTTCAGGCCTGGTAGAGCTCCCGCCCGAGAAAAGGGCAACCGGATGGGATCTCGCTCAGAAGATAAGAATGGTCACCCATCTGCTCGCAGAGCAAGGAGTGGGAAGGATCGAGAACACGAAGGTCTAGGTGAATACTTAGACCTCTGCGACGCTTTAAATACTACAAGGGAACAGAAAGCATCTACTGGAGCTTTTGTGCAAAACCCGGGCGCTGAGGGTAACAGCGGGAATTCTCGCACAGCGCCCAAAAATCTTCCTGCAGGGCCGGAAAACAAAGCCAGCAGGTCTGCCTCTCACCACCATCATTTGGCTTTGACACTCATTGGGTGTTGAAAGGCCAGGCTGAAGTTTATTCATCTGCTGGGCCGCCAACCCCTGCTGGGTGAAGACGTGCCAAGAAAGGGAAGCAAAGGCCAAAAATGTCTTGGTCCAGGTCACAAAGGAACACTCTTCTGCCAGTCTTGCCTATGTCCTTAATGGAGCTGCCCCTGCGGAATACCCGAGGGAAGGGTGTGCATAATTACCCACATCTCTCTCACACCCCACCCTCACCCCCTTTTTTTCTCCTCAGAAATGGCCCATTTGCGCCCTAGTGACTTCAAAGTGTCAATGCAGCACCCAAAGGACACAGTTTTAGAGTGGTATGCAGACCAGAAGGTTCTAATTATGTTGTAATATTTTTAGAATTTGTATTTATCCATATATACTATTTAGATTCTAAATATATCCCCACTAAATATCTGCGACTTAAAACTGGCGTCGCCACTTCTAATCATCCTTCCCCTACTATTGCATAGCCTTTATCATTTTTTAACAAATCATTTACTTATTTATTATGTTTATTATTTATTGTATTCCTCCCATTAGAACATAAACCCCATGAAGGCATGGATCTTTTATTTTGTGCATTAATATATCTCAAGGACACATTAAGTATTAAAATATCTATGTGTGTGTGTTTAATGAATAATAAAAATTGAGATTCCTCCTACAGGCCATCTGCACTCTCACTTTCTTAACCTCCAATCCTACAAGTCCATCTGAACGATTCTCTGTGAACACTCTCCCTCCCATCTCCACAATCTCTGAGTCTTCCCTGTGCTAGGAGTTCTGGTACAGGGAAGATTCCTAAAGCCTTACTTTCTGCCTCTTCTAGGAGCCAGGTATGTTCCAGCACTGGGCCAGAGAGGACTTCCCTGACATTCATGCTGATAATATTATGCACAGTGCCTGAAACACACTGGGCAATCAATAGGTATTTCTTAACTGATAAAAAAATGGATCAATGTCAATTTTAAGAACTACAAGGGATTTCACAGAGATTTCAGGGATTCTCAGATCATGGCTTTATAGGAGATGATGTACATTTTGCAGATGGACAAAATGAAGTAGGGGTAATTTTCCCCAGATCATCTGAACTCTTCAAGGCAGAGATGGAGACTGAGGGTTGCAGACTCCTGTCTATACTGGACCATGATGCACCTAAGACAGTGTTTCTCAAACTATTTTCATCATGATCCACAGTATGAAATGTGTTTTATATCACAATCCAATAAACACATACATATGTACATGTAACTCAAAAAGAATTTCACAAAATAAAACTGATTTACGCTTAATACATGGAATACATTCATTTTTATTTTCTATTTTATACCATTTTATTTATTTAATGGTTGTTATAACCCAATAAGTTGATTTGACTACCCAAAACTGGGTTGT
>NW_017732196.1:85448-87199 GCF_001890085.2 Hipposideros armiger
AATAGAAGAGAAGACTCTGTCCCCAAGGAATAACTGAACTTCTGAGTGCAGATAAAGCTATTTCTGCATTTTCTGTATTCCAGAATATTGCTAATGAGTTTCAAGAGTATTATCAGATATAAAACTACAAAACACAACCCCCCAAAAAATCAATTCTTTTTAACTTAAACTTGAAAAAATTTGCCACTCAGTACTTTTTAGATAGGGAGGGGACACCCTGAGAGCCATCCCAGTGGTTTTACTACCCCAAAGACTTATCAGTCACTGCCTTTGATTCTGCTTCTCCCGCGTCCTTTGAACTCTTTGTTCTCTAAATAACTAAATAAAATAATATTCAAAGAAGAATCACAAGATTGTTTCAGGTTCTCAACTTACCTTTCTGTGCCTATAACTCCACATTTATTTAACAAATGGGGATACTGTTATCACACATGTATCTCACAAAGTTTTTGGATGACTAATTATTGTCTTTGAGTGTCTGAGACTTTGTCTGCCTGAAACTTTCTTTATGTGAAGGATATTGCCTTCAAAAATGGTTGTATTGCCTTTATTAATTTCATTTTGTAAGTAAGTAAAGAAAGTCATACAGTAGAGACATAACATCACAACGAGGATCAAAAGTGTCAAGGTAGCCCCCACTTTCCAGGATGGCAGAAACAACAATCAGCCTCTGAAAAGCTACCTATGCCTATAAAAAGACTGTCCTGTAGCTGGCCATCATGAGAAGAGGCGAAGCACAGAACGACCTCGCCTCAACCCAGAAGCAGCAGCCTGCCGGCTTCCTTTGCTTTAAGGGTTTTAACATAGTAGTTCTGGGGCTGGCTATAGGGATGCAGTTAACTCTGCACTGCTTGGGCTGTACTGAATGTCTTATTAGAGAATGCCAAAGAGCTTCTTGTTATGTTAGCCTTTTCTCTTCATCCATCTTTTAATTCCGGGATATGATTTCTTTTGCAGAAAGGAGAGCCTTGCAAGTAGTTAGTTTTGTCCTTCATTTTGGACTTCAGTGGCTACTGGAAAGAGAAAGAGAGAGACCTTTTTACTCTTCTTCATATCTGCCTGTGAGTGGAACCCTATCTAAGCACTTCCTGCTAGAGTTTAACATAGCTCTTTGTGTAAAGAAGGAATTTCCCATTTTCTTATTTTCATAAGAACAATAAGAAGTGGTCATCATGCTTAGCCCAAGACCCCTTCCATCTGATAAGCATGGCCTTTTGCCAGCCATCTCCCCAGCACATATGGTCTCCACCTCTTTCTATATCCCCATTACTTTCCTAGGGACTTTGCTCTAGAACAGAGCCAAAACACACACATGGGACCTAAGCTTACAAGTATTTAGCAGATACTCAAGACTATAAGTAGAGCCAAATTTTAAAACAAATCCAAACATAGCACCACAAAAAACCCTCCCATTTATTTTTAATCTCTTTCCTTCCGTCATCATCCTTCTTGATTACTATTTATTTTTCAACATTTCTCAGCAACACAACCAGGTTTGTTTCTGCTCTGTTTCCTATCACTTTTCTCCAGACAGCCATGGGGAGTGAAGCAGACCTAAGACTGCCATCTTGTGCTCAAGACAGTTATCATTGTTTCTTTCGAAATCAAATGTGATTTGTGGGATTTAGGAAAAGGCCTTGGAATCCAGGTCTGATGTTCTCTGACCTAGGTTTTCCCGGAAGCTTTATAAATTTCCCATCCTTTGGCATTCCTCTTTCTTGGCCCTGCCTCTCCAGGATCCTATGAGTCAT
>NW_017732196.1:88514-102332 GCF_001890085.2 Hipposideros armiger
TAAAACTTGTAGAAAAAAGCATAGGAGAAAACTTTTGGGACCTAGGCCTAGGTGAATAGTTCCTAGATTTGGCATGAAAAGTATAATCCATAAGGAAAAATTGGTAAGTTGGATCTCATCGAAAGCAAAAATGTTTGTTCTGTGAAAAATCCTGTTAAGAGGATGAAAACACAAATTACAGACGAAAAGAATATATTTGCAAACTGCATAATCAATAAAGGACTTATATCTAGGCTACACAAGAACCCTCAAAACTCAACATGAAAACAACACAGAATTCAATCAGAAAATGGGCCAAGACATAAACACATATTTCACCAAAGAGGAAATACAAATAGTTAATAAGCACACAAAGAAATTTCAAAAGCATTAACTATTAGGAAAATGCAAATTAAAATCACAATACAGATATCATTTTATACCTTTTAGAATTGCTAAAATTCAACAAAAAATATTGATAACATCAAATGCTAGTGAGGATGTGAAGAAACTGGATCATTCGTTCATTGCTGGTGGGAATATAAAATGGTGCAGCTACTTTGGAATATAGTTTGGCAGTTTCCTCTAAAACTAAAAATGTCATATAACTTACCATAAGACCCAGCAATTGCATTTTAGAGCATTTATTCCAGAGAAAATAAAATCTATATTCCCACAAAAACGTGCACATGACTATTCATAGGAGTTTTATTCATAATAGCCAAAAATTGGGAACAGCCCTAATTTCTTCATTGGGTGAAAGGTAAAACAAACTGTGGCATATTCATACCATGGAATACAACTCAGCAATAAAAAATAATAAACTACAGACACACACAACAGCTTGGATGGGCCTCAAAGGAATTATGTTGAGTGACCAAAAGTCAAGTTCAAAAGGCAAAATATGATTCCACTTATATTATTCTCAAAATAAAATTATGGAGATGGAGGAACAGATTTGTGGTTGCCATGGTTTGGGAATTGGCAAGGGGGAGAATGTTAGAGTGTGGATATAGCTATGAAGGGTGAGCATAAAGGAGCCTTGTGGCAATGGTACAGTCCTGTATTTTGATTATGAATAGTAGTTACATGAAGCTGCATGTGTGCTATAATCACATGCAACTACACACACACACACACACACACACACACACCACAGATGAATACAAGTATAACTGGTGAAATGTGAGTCAGCTTTGTGGATCATGCCAATGTCAATGTCCTGGTTATGATTTTGTTCTATAGTTCTATGTTATTAATATCAGGCAAGACCAGCTAAAGGAGCCCATGCAACCTCCCTTTACATTACTTTGCAATTTCTTCTGAGTCTGTAATTACTTCAAAATAAAAAGTTTTTAAAATTTCACAAATTTAAGCATATTAACCATAATGAATAATATATTATTTATGCTATACCTTGCAACAGAACACAACACAGTATGCATCATTGCACCTGAATTCAAAACTGAGGCCCTTCTCCTCCCCTCTAAAACGGATTACACTTAATCAACTTCATATAGTAGATTTCACAATTACTGACTAATTCAGTGGCCTCAGAGAAAAACTAAACCAAACATCCCAGGAACAAAAGGGCCTTTGTCATTCCCCAAAATCCCATCCATTCAGGATTTTCCCTCATGTTGAGTGAACTGTGAGTCACCTACCTTGAAGATTAGCTAATGAACAATGAATGTTCACAAAGATAATGGCATGAGTAGCTCACTGTTTTAACTAGGACAAGCCAACTGCTCTAAGAAACAACCCACAACTCCAAGAGGCCTAACACAATAAAAGTTTATTTCTCACTATACAAAGTCTAAAGTAGATATTCCTGATTGGATGGGTCTCCTCCCACGGTGACTCAGGGATCCAGGCTCCTTCATGCTATGTCTAGTCCATCTTCAATACAAGCTGGCTCTGGCATCACCCAACTGCAAGGAGCGGGGACAACAGGGAATATACTGAATGGAACAGGATACTTTCCGGGTCAGTCCGGGAGCAGCCTGCATCACTTCCCCCAGCTCTACTCCCACAGTTCCACCTAGAAGCAAGTGGAGCAGGAAATGTAGTTTAGCTGAGTTCTCAGGAGAGGAAATGGTTTGATGAGTAAGTCCCTGCCACGCCAACCTTTCTAGAGACACTTTTCCTGAAGTCAGGAGTTAGCTGTTAAAGAACTGAATGGGAGATGGAATAGGCAACATGGGACAGGAGTAACTGGGGTGTGGAACATAGAAGATTCTATGTGGGAGCTCTAGTTTCAGGAACTACCAAAAAACCATAACTTGCTGGCATTAAGAAGGATCCTGAAATTTTTAGATGATTGAAAATTGCTCTCACAGATGCTGGGGTGTAACCCCGTATGTTTTGCCAGTTGTTTTTCTTGTTATTTGCACTGATGTTGTCCTGATAATTATTCACTGCATATAATAGTTATGCACTGTAAATTATTCAGACCTCACTCCTTCCCTTCAATTTCTTAAAGGTGAAATAATTCACCAAATAATCCACAAGAAGAGGAAAACTCTCCCACTTAATTCCCCCTTTACAAGAAGATAGAGCTGAGTTAGAGCACAGAACGCCCATAGTTTCCAGAAAAAAATTCTACTCATCTTTCCTTGCGGCACAGGGAACTTCCAGAGCTTGCAAACAAGACATCTATTGCATCATGGGGAGAACAGATCCAGTAATACATCTTTTACTTGGCCACAGCCCCAACTGGACTCAATTTGGCCTCTCAATGGCACAGGTGGGTTATAAAAAGACTTAGTCATCATAAAAATACCCTAAATGTGAAGCAAACCCTCTAAATAGTCATGCCAGATCTTTTTCTAACCCAAGTTGAGAAACATGGTTTATTTCCTCCCAACATCCCCTCCAAATACCCCTACCAAACTGCACCTCTTTCCTTGACCTCCCCATAAAATCCTTGCATAAACCCACGGTGTTCCTCATAAAGCAACACTTAACTGCTGCCACCTGCTCCTGATACAGGCTTTCTAAAGTGGCCTCTTCTGTTAATGGGTGTCACCACGAATCTGGTTGTCTGAAGTAGAAATCTGAGTCATTCTTACACTCCTCTTCCTCTTTCACTAGCATAATGAGAAGATTGACAAGCTACTTTGGAGTAGATACAAGCAACATCTTCAAACCAAGCAGCCAAAACTTCACTAGAAGTGCTTTACCAAAACCAAAATAACTACCATTTTTCATATTTCTTTTTCTCGGTAAAAGGAAAACAAAAAAAGTTAAGCTCCTGTTAGAGATTTACTCACAAAATCATCTGGCAGCTTATGTTATTGGGTCATTTTGCCCTATCTTCATTATCTACAGTACCCGACAGAGAAGGCTAACATTCATATGCAAGGAATATCCATATATGGCCCATTGGCTGTAAACTTAGACCAGAAGGTGACTTAATGTCCATTAAGAAGGTTGAATAAAATAATTAGGGTTCCAGTTAATTGCAATAATTCCCCAGATGTTACCATTAATGGAGTTTTTTACTGCATATTGGAAAAACTGGTCATTCCAAGGTACGGGGCACATTGGAAGGCATTTACCAAGGTGCCATGGTACTAGAAATTCAAGGGTGAAGGGAGATTAGGAACTCAATGATATGTGCCTGACGGATGCTCAAAAACAATTCCGGATGAAGCTAGTAAAATAATGGAAAGAATAAATTGGTGTTGGCTGAGCACCTACTACATGTCAAACATTTAGCCTTTACATAAAACCTGTCATATAGATATTTCTGTGTCCCTTTAAAAGATAAGAAAATTGAGGCTTTGAAATAACTTGACCAAAATCATACAGGCAATTGTGGTGGAGCCAATCTTCAATGTTTAGATTCCAAAACCCTTGTTCTCGTCACTGAGCCACACTACATGGAAACCCCTGTCACCAACCCCATCTCTCATGTTTGAGCTATTCCACATAAATAAATATTTTTTCCACGCTTTTTAAGGAAAATGAATTTTTCTGTACCATGGACTCTCATTTCATCTCAAACAAGCTTCATCCAATTCGTCTTTCATCTCTGAGCTTTCTGTCAAACCAAATTCTCCCCACAGCTCTTTCCTTATTAACCCCACACCTGCGTGGTTTCATACCATTATGGAAACAACTCCCGAAGTCTCATTTGTTGAGAAACCTCTCGCTCATTGAAACACAGAGTGCTTTTCACCACTCCCCTGAAACATTTCTCCAAATCTCCATCTCAATTATAAAAACCATATTTTAGGTATAAACCTTTCTCTGAAAATACTACTTCTTCTATAGAAAATGAATTAATATTAACCCCAGCAGGGCGGGCAGAAAAAATTAGGCTTTCCCAAAAATGCTTCTAAGAACAGCATAAAAAAGAGCTTACCTTGATGCAGCATCTCAGGAAGCAAGAGCAGGCAGTCAGACAGAAGGTCAGAAATAACATGGAGTAAACATAAATAGGATAGCTCTTTGCCAGGACATCACAGGTAATGTGACACTCAGAGAGACGAGTGAAAAAAAAAAGAAAAGAAAAAGAAAAGAGTAGGGCCGGCCGAGTGGCGTGTTGGTTAAGAGCTGGCTTGGGACGCCAGAGGNCTATGTGACTTTACTAACCATTTCCACCGCAATAAATTTTAATAAAAATGAATAAATAGAAATTTAATATTATAAATATATACATATACACTTAGTGCAAAAACTTAGGTAAAAAATGTAAAATATCTCATTAGTAATTTTTATATTGATTTTATGTTGAAATTATAATATTTTGGATTTACTAGGTTAAACAAAATACATCATTAAAATTAAATTCTTATATATTCATTTTACTCTTTTTAGTATGTAAAACTTTACTTTTGTTTTAAAAAGTTATCAACTCAACATTTATTCTTCCTAAAAACCCTATTGTTGTTATCTTTGAATCAATTACTCATGTATGCATTTGAGTCTTCTGCATAATCTTTTAAAATCTCGAATCTAAATAAATGAATCCAACATTTTAACCGTTCCTCCTATATTTTTCACCTGCAGGTCTAATATGTATATTTTTCATGCACCCATTTAAATCATTGATAAAAAATATGCATATTTAACATGACAGATCTATACACTCAACTTATCTAGGCTGACATTTATTCCTTAACTAATTAATTCATCTTTACATTGAATGTGGCTGTTTAACCAGCTAAGAATTCATCAAACTGAATTCCATAATGATGTTTTCCTTGACTCTTGGCCTAAGTCACCTATGTACCACACACCCAATTGCATAAAACCAAGCTGGGTATTGCCCACTAGTGGTTTTTGCTTGGAGGTTTTTTTTGGGGGGAGGGGTATTTTTTTAGGGAGGGGAAGGTATTTTGTTTTGTTTTGTGTTTTGCATTTTTTTGGGGGGGGAGGGATTGTTTGTTTTATTTTGTTTTGTTTTTTGCAATCATCCCAGAACTCACCTATGACAACTCCAGATCTATCTTCATTCTAACCTGATATCAACCTGGCACTCATATGCTGGCTTTCTGAGCTATAACTCCATTTCTTCCTTTCGTCCCTTTTGATCTTTATAAACTAGTTCTCCTATATTTAAATATCCATTCCTCCAGTTGAATTTGTCTTGACTGCCCTTTCAGCACTTGGGTTGCCCTGGGTAGGAATTCCTCCTTCATACTTAGGTTTGTGAAACCCAGCCACAATCCACCCAGCCAATTTTACACCCACTCCCCTTTACCCTAATGGGGAAAGATTGAGCAGGATAGCTCAGAAAGAGGTAGAGAAGAATAGGCAAGTGGGAGGCGGTCTGAGAAACAGAACAAACAGTAATTTAGGTGCATTCTGGAACTCACTTTCACTCCTTTTTGGAAAACTGAGCCATTTTTCTATTCCTTTCTTTCACATACCATCTCTCCCTAAGTATTACCATCAGTTGTCCCTTGGTTACACAAATAAGCCTAGTAATTACTTTTATCATTTTTATAACCATCGAAATACGTTATATCTCTTACATGGTCTCAGTTAACTAAGATGTCTAATTCTTGTTAACCACATTATTTCTACCATTTCCAATGCAAAGATCCTTTTTCTCACCAGAGAAGGGCACAAAATAAAGAGATGAAAAATATTGCATCGTCTCTATGATCTCTTAATATCTCACCATCTGCCCCAGCTCTGAGCTTGTCTCCATCCTTCTTCTTACTCTAAGCCTGGTTCAAATAGTCCTTTTTTGTTGCTCTCTGTATTTTTCTTTTACAACTTTAATGCATTCTGGAATTCAGTCCTCCTGCCACTATTCTCACAAATTTTGAAGCTCTAAAGTAACTGTATTCAGAACTTGGCTATCTACCCCACCTTTCATCTTGTTCCACAGTAAAATCCACAGCCTAGTTATACAGTCTCATTTCTTCCTCTTGGGGATTATTCATGCCTGTGTGGTCAGAATTTTATACTTTAGAGTTTCTCTTCACTCTCAAATCAATATTCTCTTTTAGAGCCAGCTAGTCAAAGGATTTTATCTATTTTTCCTCAAAAAAGAAAAATTCTGTTCCCTGAAATCTAGGATACATAACAGCCTTCTTATCATCCCATATTTAGCCAATATGACCTGTTCCTCAGCCAGATCAGTCTTGTGGGTTTCCATGGCCCTGTCATGAGTGCCCTTCCNTCATTCCAATTTTATGTATTTCTCCAAAAGAAATGAAAGCATATGTCCATACAAAGACTTAACATAAGTGTTCTGCAGCTTTTTTTTTATATAGGCAAAAACTAGAAACAATCCAAATATTCACTAACAGGTGAATGGGTAAATAAATTGTAATGAATACAATGAAATGCTACTCAGCAATGAAAAGCAATAAACTATATATATTGATACCTGCAACCATACAAATGAGTCTCCAAATAATTATGTTGAGTCAAGAAGCCACACAAAAAGGAACACGTACTGTATGATCCCATTTTTAGAAAACTTTACAAAAGGTGAACTGTTGTGACAGAAAGCAAATCAGTGATTGCTGGTGAGGGGTACAAGGAGTGGGGCAGGGAGGCGCCAGAGGGAGCAGTGACACAAGAGCATAAGGAAGCTTTGAGGATGATGGGTGTATTCATTATCTTTATTGTGGTGACAGTTTCAATATTATCAAATTTTACGTTTAAATATGTTTAGGTTATTATATATCAGTTATACTTCAATAAAGCTATTTTAAAAAGAAAGGAGCACTGCCCTACATCCTCCTATCATCAGCTTCTTGTTCCCATTGGAGTGCCATTAGAACTTCGAATTTTAGGAAGCATTTATGAAGTTTGTAGAGTTTTTAATAAACATATTCTGTAATGTTCCAATTTTAGAGGGACCTACTATGTAGTCGCTTTTACAGTTAAAAAAAACTGTTTGTGGAAACCATCACGTAAGAGAAAAAATAGATAGTGGCTAACACCTAGAAATAGCCTAAATGTCCATTAATAGTAGAACAATTCAAAAAATTACCGTATGTACTTCATTTTTATAATATGATACACCTAATTAAAATTAGCTGCAACCATATACAATGACCTGGAGTCATATCCATAGTATGTTAAATAAATACTGTAGCTTCGTGACAATATGTAGTCTGATCNAAAAAAAAATCTTAAAAAAAAGAGTACCATGCACTGCAAGCAGCCAAAATTGGGAGGACCCTGGAAGGCCTGTAGTGTGGAGAGTGGGGAGTCACTGAATTGCCTCATTAGCTCTATTTGTTCAGAATGACCACAGTGCAGGAAAGCATCTGGGGGGAGAGTGAATGAGTCAGTGGGCAGAGGCCCTATGAGAACCAAACAGGGATAGGAAATGAGCTTAGCAAGGAACAGTAATAGGAAGAAGACTAATAAGATAATACTGATAGCCAAAGAAATAAGCTCTCATCCTTCAGAGTCTAGGAAGCTTTTTGGATATGGGGTATAGGACATAGGCCAGACAGGCAATCGTGATAGTTACTGCCCACAGGTAGCCAATATTCCACGCTTGTAGCACAGTCTCCTGAAATTTAGGAAGCGAGTGTACTCCCAAATTTTCCAATGTCATCCTCAGGAGAGAAATGAGCATCCCTAGTGTAGGTAAACAGAAAAGGTTTTACAAACAGTAGATGCTCAGAAATTTTACATACTGTTTTACCTGTGTTTCATACTATTTCCTGTTCACTAAACCTTTAATTGTGGTAAGACTGCTTTTGATGGGGGTAAGATGCCGCCTCATGAAACTGGAAGAGTTTGTGAAAAATTATACAATCCATGTGCAATGTCCACACCCTTCTAAAGTGATCACTCAGAGTCTTAACGTATTCTAAAATGCAGAGAAGGGGTGTAATTTGTAACAATTTGGCAGAAGCCAATGAAAGTTAGCCCTGTGGTTGAAAATTGTTTAGAACCTTATTGTTCAAGGAAGTCATGAAAAATTAGATGATCACATAAGTCATGCTGCATCAATAGGAGACAATCTGCTTGTTCCCTGTGGATCCATTTATGACATTCACCCAATCTACTTTGTCATTTCTAACATCTTATTGTGAGAGAGGCTTTCCAAATTAACTTGCCATATGATCCAAAGAACAAATGGAGTCATCTGGCTGGGGAAATCATACAGAAATCTGTTTTTGTTTTTTTTAAATGGTCCTAATTATCTGTAAAATCAAATCTTGGGAATGTCTATGTAAAAACATAAAGAAAACTTTTCAAATTTCTCAACTTGATTCTCAATAATTATGAGAATGTATGCTTTTCTTGTTTTATTTTTGGTGTGTGTGTGTGTGTGTGTGTGTGTGTGTGTGTTCTCAGTACTCTGACCTCAACAGTGCACTGTACACTAAAAATTAAAAATTTACCAATATTATTTTGTAAAGTCACTAATCAAAGTATTAATTTCAATGGGTTTACAAACATATATGATGGGGCTATAAATTAGTCAGCAAACTTTTCCTATACTTATAGGGCCAAATAATAAATACTTGAGGCCTTGCAGGCCAAATGTTTCTGTAGCATTATTCACCTCTGTTATTGTAGCATGAAAGCAGCCATAGACAATATATACATGGAACGTGGCTGTGTTCTAATAAAGTTTATTTGCTAAAACGGGTGATGGGCCAGATTGGATGGGCAGGGTTGCTTATCCCTGTGATAGACTATCTCCTATAAAAATACACAGCTCTCTGCAGCTGCTCAGGTTTCACCTTGAATAAAAATCTTCCCATAATCAAGAAATTAATGTTAATAACAATTACCCTGTGACAGTTTCCTTGTTTGAAATGTACACACACACACACACACACACACACACACACACACAATGTGACCTTTAGTTACCTCTGTAAAGTATCTATCACATTTCATGCATTGCCAGGAGGGCTGATATGATCGGCTCACTCAACCTCCTTTCCAATGCCCTTCAGTATACCTTCCTATATTGCAGATGACAGCTTCTAAACTATATTGATAGGACTCCCTTGCAGCTAGGGTTCCTGAGGTAATTCTACTGCTTCCTGACTATGGCAAAGATGGCAGCTCCCTTGGAAGACTATGTGATCTGGGGAGTCCTTCCAGTAAGTTCAGGCTGCAACCTATTTCCCATATCTAATAACTATGACTAATACCAGGAATTAACATATTAGGAAGTTAATAGCAAGAATCTCCAAACATATATTTATATATATTTATATATAATACTATTTATATAGTTATATATTTAAATATATAAAAGTATATTTAAATATATATACATTAAAATATAAAATATATATTTTAAATATATTTAAATACATAAATATAACTATTTATATAAATGTATATATAATGCTTTTTTACCACATACAACATGATAGGAACTTTAATGACTATAGATCTCCAAGATCTAAAGAAACCAAACAATGCATTTTGATAATGTAGCTAGATTAAAACAATTTATAAATTTCTAAGATTATTTTTCAAATTGTATATAATTTGACAGGTGCTTCCTGAAAACGAATTCCTTTAAAACAAAAATATCAAGAACAACAAAGCACCAGCAACAAAATGTCAAAAAAATGGTGAGTTTCTCATTGTGATCTCATTCCTTTATAAATACTAAGTTTCCATCACAGATAAAATGATTGCATGAAGGATCTGACTGAGTGGTAAAAATCTCTAAGCAGCTGGATATTGTTGGGAATGAGGCTGAATTTCTCAGCCTGACTGGTCCAGTGATCCAACAGAAGTCTCCTATTAGGAAGATGTTTAAGGCTAAAGGAGTAGAGACTGTATCAGGAAGAGCAATAGTTTTTTTTTTACTTCCCAATCTAATCAAAGTGGTTCCAGAGACATAACAAGGCAATTTTATTCACCCAGTCTGACATAACATTTACCAACAGGAGGAAATTCTACCTATTTAATTTACCCTCTTATTATATGGTTATATGATTTTAACGCTATATATGCCTGGCTCCACCCGTGAGGATCTTGTGCAGAACATCCTAAAACGTACTGAAACCCTGTTTGCCTCTCAATGACCCTCTTTGTGCCTGAACACATTTCAGCAAGGGAACATGATTTAATGGCATAGGTGGTCTTTGCTTTTCTTTCTTTAACTCAAAGCTTCACAGCCCAAAATACCTATATCCCAATGTACCATCCTTATCACATCCTTAAACTCTTCTTAAAAGCCAGTTTCCTGTTTTCAGTAATTCCTAACAAAATGTCAGGCAAATTATTCCACTGGATGTTAAAATGCTTACATTTTAATTTCCTGGTTTATAAAATATTAAAAATTATAAGGGCATGAACTCCAATGAAACTTGGGAAATAATAAGATGGGGTCCTCTCTCAAGCCAAGATACATATAATAAACAATACTTATTGAGTACTTACAAAGAGCTATTCATCATCTCATCATCTCAATATTGACCCCAACTTAAAATAGAGATACTATTATTATCCCCATTTTACAAATGAGGAAGCTGAGGCTCAGAGATAGTATCTTGGAAAAGCTATGCACCTGGGAAGTGGCAGAGCCAGGACTCAATCCCAGGTCTCACTGCTCTTAAATACCATGTCAGGCCTCCTGACAACAGTCCACAGCTGAGGCTGGCTGATGACAATGTTTTTAGCAGTCAGCCATGCTTGACCAAAATATATTCAGTTTTTTTAAATTATGGGATTATATCCTTCCTACACCCTTTGGGTTTTGGGTTTAAAGCACTTCTCTTTTTAAGAAATGGTGATGTATTAGGCCATTAATGTTAGCTATCCCATCTCACGTTACAGTCCACTGTGGTTCAGGCAGCTCTAATGGGCAGCTCTCCTCTAAGCAGGGACTCAGGAATCCAGGTAACTGTTATTGTTTGGATCCACCATCTTGAAGTTCTTCGCTTTAACCTGGGAATGAAGAATGGGAAAAAGAGTAGAGAAGGCACTCTGACTCTTAACTGCCTTGATCTGGAATTGAATCAAGTCACTTCTGTGTACATTCCATTGGCCAGATCATAATAAAAAAGCTCCACCCAACTAGAGGGAAATTGGGAAATAGTTTTCTTGTGTACCCAAAAAGAGGAGGAGAATTGAACATTGGTGAGCCCTGGTAATTCCTACAAAAGATGGGGATGGTAAATGGTACATATTTTGTATCATTGTCCTTACTTAGCAAAATCAACTGTTGGTATCTCCAGGCTGAAGTCTTAAAATATTGTTATTATTCTTTTATGTTATTGGTACAGAAGTCTTATACTCTCTACTATATCCGAATCTATATGGTAAATGGTAGGAAAAAACGTTCAGGTTAATTAATTTTTTAAATAACTAGACTGTGACAGATTAGGAAGCAAATAATTTGACTGAAAAATAAATTTTGTAACAATATTATTAAAAGTATAGACTGTTACTAATTTCTACTAATACTTGTTGATACTTGTTCTTCATCAAACTTTCTGTACAGCAGATTTTCCAGTATATCACAGACCCCATGTAAAGAATAGTGTTTCAGGTATTAATAGATTATTACCATTAATAAGTAAATATATAAATCTCCTCTGTTTATAATAAAATATGTCCATTAGGATTCTCAGTCAAAACTCAAAAAATTTATGTTTTTAAGAGTTATATATTCAACTCTCACAATTAAAACAATTGACGAAATCATTTTCTTAGAAGAGGTAATCCTGGGGCCAGCTGAGTGGCGCAATGGTTAAGAACTGGCTTGGGACGACAGAGGGCCCCAGTTCGGATCCCACATATGAGGACCAGTGACACTGCCCTCTACAGCTAAGATGCTGAACAACAGCTCAACCTGGAGCTGGGCTGCCGTGAGTCACCAGCGAAGGCAGGTGGGTTGCCATGGGCTACCGTGTGTAGCCAGCAGCCAGCATGAGTGGCCAGCAGCCGCAGTGAATGGCCATCCAGAAGCCGGCTACTGATCTGCCTCGCCCGGGAAGAGCGCAATGATGGTGCCAACTTGGGCCAGTGAAGCAACGTCCTCCACAACTAGACTGCAGAACAAAACGACAGCAACTTGTCTGTTTCCCTTCCCCCAATTCCCCAGCGCTGTTCGCATCCCCCCAATTCCCCAATTAAAAAAAAAAAAGTTCAACTGTTAAAAAAAAAAAAGAAGTAATCCTGGGGTTTTTTTTTAATATATTAATAGAAATTGTATAGTTGCCATGCTAATTCAAAGTGATTGGGGAACAATAAAATGTCCATAATCTAAAAGCAAAACAAAACAAACAAAAATTCAAATGCTTAAAGTTGCAATGACATTTCAAAAGCATGGTGTTGTAGTGCAAGTCTTGGCTTTTGGATTGATCACCATTTTTTTTATTTTAACAATGATTTCTGAAGTGAACTATAAAAGACATGATATGACTGATGAGCAAAAAGAAGTTAAACTACCATCGTTCCTTGCTGCCTGGATATAAACACTAATTGATGTTTCTCAGCTCTGACGGCTGTGGGATTGCACTCTGATCATCTACCACTTAAGTTCAGAACAAAAGTAGGCCGAGATGTAAATTATTGAAATATTTTAAATAATCTTTCAGAGACAGTGTTTGTTAAACTCAGAAACTCTGAGGGCTGAACACTTTGACAGTAATCTGCAAATCCACTAAATCCATCTGGTTTTGATTCCCTCATTCGAGTCAACACAATAGTTTGAGATGATGTCATTTGTGCCCAAAATGATTTTTTAAACAATTGTCTTTAAGGCTTGATTCGTTAAAATTCAGAAAACTTTACATACTAGTGAAGTAAAGTCACTATTGGAAAGTTCATGTAAACTTCTAACAAAATGAGTCTTAAATACATCTACTCTTGGGAAAAACATCTCCAAATCCTAGTTTACATACAGAGATTTTTTTTAATAACAAATCAAAAGCCCAAAAAATAAGAACCCTATCTGAAACTCTTTTTTACTTGCTCAGCTCCTTATTAATCCTACTTTGATGCTCCATAAATTACATATAACAGGACCATTTTGATAAGGTCTTAATAAAAGCCTCTAAACTTCAGGTTTCGATTTCCCAACAAACTTTATGGAACATGGATCGCTCACAAGCACCTCAAGTTCAACACAACCAAAACTGAACTCATCATCTCTATAAAACCTACTCTCTGTTTAATTGTATCTCCATTCACTCAAGCCACCCAAGCTGAAAACTTTTAAGCCATTTTTGACACTTTTTTCTTTTTTTTTTCCAAAGATTTTTATTGGGGAATTGCAGGGATGGGAACAGTGCTGGGGAATTGGGAGAAGGGGAACAGACAAGTTGCTGTTGTTTTGTTTTGTTTTTTTTGTTCTTGAGTCTAGTTGTGGAGGACGTTGCTTCACTGGCCCAAGTTGGCACCATCATTGCGCTCTTCCCAGGCGAG
>NW_017732196.1:104356-105509 GCF_001890085.2 Hipposideros armiger
TATCCTCCCATCTCCTAAGGACTAACCCAAGATTCACCAACAACGTAGAAATTATCACTTTTCACTTAAAGCAACATTTCTTTGTTTTTAACATCTTTGGGGGGGGGGATCTCATTTTCTTTCCCTTTCTCTCTCATGTTATTCTGTCCCACTTTCTTCTTTCTCTTTCAAAAATAAACTGCAAGACACTCAGAGTTCCTTCAGTTAGGTATAAAGTATAAAGGGCCACCATGCTTTGGTTTTTCAGACTAAGGTGAAAGTCTTCATTGAGTTCCAAAGCTTTCTTTTGAGCAGATCAAACCAGTCACAGGCATTTTTTTCACTGGAGTTCACATTATAGTTATTAAACTCTGTGATTATAAAATTATTTTCTTAGGGTAATGAATATCTTTGTTTCTTCCTTTCCATGACATTTTCATTCTTATTATTATTGCCACACATCTGTGAATTATTTGGGGTTGTATCACATGCTGCTATTCAAGCACAAAGGTGATGACACAGACTTACTGCTGAAACTGGTTTTCTAACATAGTAAACCTCTCAGGCTCATGATTATGACATGCTTTTTTCCCTGTCTTCTCTTCCCTATTAAAAATAAGACCTCAGACATGAATATACAACTCCCTAATGACTTGACCCATAAACCAACAGAGCCTCACTAAGTCAGTGAAATCCACAAGAATTTATTTTTTTTAAATGATTTAGGCTGTGACTTTATAGGCTTAACGTGAGAAAGAAAAAGATTTTATTGCATGGAGCATGGTCAAACACTGCAAATCTACTTATGTCTGAACAAAGTAAACAACGCCACAAAGATACACTTAATCTCAAATATTTTCCTGAAAAGTTTGTTGAAACTATTAAAGAAGAAGATTGCTGTTCATTTTTTTCCATCCCCCAACACACACACACACACACACACACACACACACACACACACGCACACACACGCGCGCGCGTGCGCACATGCACACACCTCACCTCCCCTTTAGCAAACGTCAGAAGGTTGCTATTTAAAATAGGTGTTTATCTCCCAGAATATGGGAGCAAGAGATCAATGAGGATGAGGAGATGTTGTCATGGAAACAGCCCTTACCTACCATTTGCCTTTCAAGGACTTTTGAGGCTTTCCTTTACATTGAATTTTTAATGA
>NW_017732196.1:105806-106569 GCF_001890085.2 Hipposideros armiger
GCTAATGCATTGGTCCTGGTGACAAGCCTTGCCTTTGTTGGGTCTGCCCTGTCCCCATCCTCAGTGAGGCCGCCAAGCCATTCCTTGTGTGTCCACTAGATCTCCTGTCTTGGTGTATAGTTCTTACCTAATATTACAGATACTTCTTTTCTCTGGACACACTATATCCACAACTAGTGGTGAACATACTTAGTTCACTGAAGAAGCAATTTACTGTGGTATTTACAAATATAAATTATGAAGCCAGACTCCCTGAGTTCAAATCCTAGCTACACCACTTATTGAGTGACATGGGGAAGGTGACTTAACCACTCTGTGTTTAGTTTCCTCATTCATAAAATGAGAAAAGTAGCTTCCTCAGAGGGTTGTTGAGAGACTGAAATGTGAATGAATATAAAGTTTACTCATATAAGAACAAATTCAAATTGGATTAATGACTTAAATGTAAGACCTGAAACCATAAAACTCCTAGAAGAAAATATAGGGAGTAAATTCGCAGACATTACCCTCAATAATATTTTTATTGAGATATCCCCTCGGGCAAGAGAAATAAAAGAACAAATTAACATATGGGATTACATCAAACTTAAAAGTTTTTTTCACAGTAAAGAAAATCATCAATAAAACAAAAAGGAAGACTCCTGAATGGGAGAAGATATTTGCCAACGATATATCTGATAAGGGGTTAATATCCAAAATTTATAAAACACTCATGCAACTCAACACCAAAAAAACAAACAACCCAATTAAAAAGGGGGCAGAG
>NW_017732196.1:107484-111257 GCF_001890085.2 Hipposideros armiger
GAACTCTTTTTCTGGAATGGCCATCAGAGCTGTCATCGTATTACCCTTGATGTCCTGAATGTCATCAAAATGTCTTCCTTTCAATGTTTCCTTTACCTTTGTGTAAAGAAAGAAGTAATTGGGGGCCAGATCAGGTGAGTAGGGAGGGTGTTCCAATAGTTATTTGTTTACTGGCAAAAAACTCCCTCACAGGCAGTGTTGTGTGAGCTGGTGCATTGTTGTGATGCAAGAGCCATGAGCTGTTGGTGAAAAGTTCAGGTCGTCTGACTTTTTCACGCAGCCTTTTCAGCACTTCCAAATAGAAAACATGGTTAACTGTTTGTTCAATTGGTACAAATTCATAATGAATAATCCCTGTGGTATCAAAAAAGGTTAGCAACATCGTTGCAACAAGTTCGTGAACTCAATTGTATATCTATATCTATAACTAAATATATACATATTCTGTATATACTTATATAAATATATCTTTGTAGATATATATAGCATATGTATATACAAATATATATATATATATATATTATATATTATATAATATATATATATATATATATACACACACACACACATAGGTGTATACATACATTAGTGTTTGATTGAATATAACTAAGTGCTATAGTCTAGCCAAGTTGACACATAAAACTAACCATCCCACATAGCTTTCTGGTATTTTTCAGTGATTTCCAATTAAGTAATTTATTAGAATGGAAAGACCTATCCAGAGAACTTAACAATTGCACTGGTGAACTATAAACTTACCTTCAAGTCATTCTTTTTATTACTATGTAGCTTGATAGGACAAATAGGCTAATGATAGATTTTTCATGGACCTAAAAAGATCTCATAGCTATTTTCTAGGTTGTAACATGGTCTTTCTCTGTAAAGTCTTAATAGTTTATAATAAAAGACATAAAAATACTGAGCCTAGAGTAAACACCTATTTTTTTGCCTACTTTATTGGGTTTTTTATTGTTAAAGTATAGTTGACATACAATATTATATTAGTTTCAGGGGTACAACACAGTGATTCGACATTTATACTCCTTATGATGTGATTACCATGATAAGTGTAGTAATCATCTGTCACTGCACAAAGTTATTATATTATTAATGGCCAATAGGCTTGTGAAAAGATGCTTGACATCACTATTCATAAGGGAAATGCAAATCAAAACCACAATGAGATATTACCTCACACATGTCAGAATGGCTATCATCAAAAGGTCATCAAACAACTATTGGCAAAGATGTGGAGAAAAGGGAACCCTGTTGCACTGATGGTGGGAATGTAAATTGGTGCAGTCACTATAGAAAAGAGAATGGGATCCCTCAAAAAATTAAAAATAGAACTCACATACAACCCAGCAATCCCACTTCTGGGTATTTATCCAAAGAAAATAAAACCACTAACTAGAAAAGCTATATTTTTACCTACTTTGATTCCTTCTTCTGGTGTCAGGCCCAAGGTTTACCTTTGGAACCACCTCTTCCCCATCATTGGTCCACCTTCCCTTCTAGGAGGAGGCCTCATGAATCAGACAATTGCACCCCACTGCCCACAGTGATGGGTTCAGAGATGAGCTGATGACTCACATCACACTGATGAGACTCGGTCCTGGGATTCTTGCTAGACCAGTAGGAAAGAGATGTTCTCTTTTTGCTGCAGCTATTACGCTGGTAGAAAATAATTCTTGAATTGTTAGTGACTAACCTGCCACAACAATAGAAGGACCTGCTTGAGAAAGCAGAGCTGAGCTAAAGGGAGTCAGATTCTGAAGCCACTGTTGGAGTAACTGAATACAGCCATTCCTGAAGCCAGTTGAATTTGGGGCTACTAAACCAATAATTTCCTCTCCATGCTTAAACCAATTTGAGTTAAGCACCTGTAACTTGCCAAGAAATGTTTCTGACTACATACCAGACCCCCACCCCCAACCCTTCACATTCAGGATAGTATTCACAATGAGTTTGCTCCATACAGAAGTACAAAGAGAAGCATTTCCTCTGCTCCCCACCCACAGGCTTATGGCTGGAGCCAACATTCTGACTTTCCCAGGAGTGCAGCTCCTCAGGTAGCAGCCAAGGCTATCCCAGGCTATACTGCTGAGACAAGTTGGGGCACTCCTCTCAAGAGGCACTATCAGTCCCGCTGGCATCTTCTGATAGGCCCTCACTTCTGCTTGGGGCTCAAAGGCAGTGAGGCAACAATAACATAGAAAGGGTAATAACTGCTACATCTAAGATCAACCTCTGATTTTGTCTGGATCAGCACCAGCTCCCCACAATGTGAGGTTAGAAGAGAGGGAAAGAAGAAGGCAATAAGGGAGGGAGGAAAAGGGAGAAGAGGGCGAAAATTAACTTTTATTAAGCTCCTCCTACTAAGTGCCAGGTACCATGCCAAATACTTTTCACATAATTTATCTCATTAGATGCTCACCATGGTCTATGAAATTCTGTGAAACAGTTCTATGAAATGCTTAATACTACCTTTGTTTTAATTGATGAGCAAATGGATTCATAGAGATTACCTGACTTGCCCAAGATTATATTACTTACTTAGTCAGTGGCATAGCTGAAATTTAGACCTGCCTGATTCTAGCACCTGTGCGTGTGTTTCTTACTTTGAAAACATTCTTAAAAGGAACCCCATGATAGAAAAGAATGGCGGCCCACCAGCTCATTCTCTCTTTCCCAGTTCCGTAGAAGAGCCTGCAGCTTGCCCTTGGAAATGGAAGACTTTAAGAGCACAGTCTGGAAAGCATAGACCGGTATGGTGGAAAAACCTTTGGATGGGTTAGGACTCAGCTCAAACACCAGCTTGCTCTGTGATGAGAGGGTGGTAAGGAGGAAGTAATAAATACATTAAAAATAAATAAATATAATAATAATAACAATAATAATAAAATAGCTCCAAAGTTCCTTAAAGTTCTAGTGCCTATACAGAACCAGACACAGCATGGGGGCTTTATAAATATTTGTTGAATGAATAAATAAATGAATAACACCAAAGGATTAATTTAATGAGTTTTAGTAAATATAAGTGGAAAAGTTTGGCTTCTTCGTTATATTTCTCCTTGCAATAACAACTTCCCTCCAAGTTATGCATTGGATCATGTTCTTGAATGCTGGGGCACTAGTGATGGTTTGTTGGCAGACTGCCTGATAAGATACAGTAGACACATTATCCACCACTTGATCTCTGGTCTTCCTATCAGAAGAAAGGATGTAGAAGGCTTTTAGGATCACTGAGGGAATACAATGAGTAGAAGTGGAAGGAAATGCTGAATAAAAAGCAAGGTAAGGAAGTATGTACTTTCTTGCAATTCTCATGATGATATCTATTACTCTGTTAAAACAAAATGATCAAATGCCACTCATTTTACACAATCCTTGAAAAGGTGTTTTGGAACGCTATCCCATGAGTTCCAATACAAAAACTGTCCTGGCACCAGCATTTCTCAAATTCTTCAAATGGACCAGTGGACAGTTGTTTCTGGTGCTCTGCATCCACTTACACTTACCTCCATAAAGGTAAGTATCCTGATTTTAGGTACAGGGAGGCACCCCTCCCCCACTCTTAGCCCCCATGCTTCAGGCAATACTGACTCTGCCAATGACTCTAGCATGTGACTTATGCCTGGCCAATGAGAGTGAGCAATTTCCCTGGCTGCAGTGATTGGTTGGAGGAAGGGCACACGACTCAGCCCAAGCCAATCAGAGCTAACCCCACAGGATCCCAAAGCCCTTGTCTCCCAGTTGGATTTGAATCTGAG
>NW_017732196.1:112132-117772 GCF_001890085.2 Hipposideros armiger
CCCCATATTTCCCAAATTATAAAAATATGGATTATTTTTATTCCCTGTTTGTTTATGCTGCCCTAAAAGACATAAGCACATACTTGCCAATCATTTCAATAAAATCCTTGTACACCAAACACTACAAGGCCAGAGCAGTAAAAAGTTGCCAAGAATTTGGAAAGACTCAGGGTGTATTGACATTATTCAAAATTTAGAAACAGTTTTGCAAGTGCAGTATCAGCTTCTAAGCAGGGGTTGTTTCAGAGCCATATCATAAGAGATATCATCACATTCATGAGGAGGAAGTGGCTACCTCCTGGCCCAGAGGAGTAGCAATAAGATCCCTCACTATCAGCACAAGTAATTGCAAATACTTCAGTGTAATGCCATCTCATTGCATTTTGCAATTTCCCTGTT
This sequence comes from Hipposideros armiger, assembly GCF_001890085.2. Classification (NCBI taxonomy): domain Eukaryota; kingdom Metazoa; phylum Chordata; class Mammalia; order Chiroptera; family Hipposideridae; genus Hipposideros; species Hipposideros armiger. The sequence goes on from NW_017732196.1 coordinate 112,532, forward strand.
CCTAACATGTTCATGGACTTTAATTCCATTCACTCTTAGAAGCTTCCTTCATTTCTATCCTAGATACACTTAGCAGAGCTGGCTGGTCTCAAGGGGAGACCTGTTTGTTTTCAAAAAGCAAAGTGGACTTTGTCCCAGAGCACCTACTTTGTCCCTAGCTCCTCCATTATCTGCACCCCCCACAGCCTCTCCCTCTGGAGAAAAGTAAGTGGAATAGGGCTTATCAGCATCACCTAGACCCTTCTAGTACTGTGCAGTAATGCAAGGGATAGTCCCCACCAAATTCTTATCTTACACACATGGGATAGAACAAGCAGGACTCCAGCATTCTCTGATCAAAACAGCAAAGGCACCTGGCAAAAGGTAGATGGTGAGAGGCAGAAGCACCGCAGAAAGTGGCAAAGTCTTCTCTTTGTCAGCGAGGCAAAGAACTCCTGGAAAAGTGTCCAAATAGAGCAAGCACTCCCACCATTATTCAGTCAGGATTTTTCTGGTCTGGTCTGCTAGCTGCAAAATGATTGAATCATTAAGTAGGCTTTGTTTCTCTCCAACTCACTCTGTGTGAAGTCCATTGGGAGTCACTTAGTATAGGATGGATCAACTACAATTAGGTATAGCTGCAAGTGGTATAAAATCCAAGTTAACAATAGCTTCGATTAGCTAGAAATAAGTTTTTCTTATATAAACCAAAGCAGGCCAGGACTGATCTTGCTATCCATCAAGGACAAGGATGCAGGCACACTCATTTTGCTCCATCATGATCCACCTCATGGTCCAATATGTCTGCTGACTCTCCAATCATTGTTTAAATCTCAGTCAACAGGAAAGAGATAAACCAGAAAAAGGAACAAAAATTGCATGTTAGCATTTTTACAAAGAAATCTCCTAGAGCCTGCCCATGTCCTTGACCTAATCTTCTTTAGTCACCTGATATTATAATGAATATCTGGTTCAATGGACCCTACACACAACACACACACATAATTACAGTCTAGATCCCGGTCCTCAGAGCAGGCAGAGTGGGTAAGCGTCATCTCTTACTGAGAGAGTGCTATCTTAGCCAAACTTCCTCTCTGTGGTGCCAGACGTCTCACACACAGAGACTTCCAACTTCTCTAGAGCCTGTATTAAGTTGAGCATTTTCTGTTTCTCTCGTTTTCTCTCTCTCACTCTTTCTCTCTCTCGCTCTCTCTCTTGTTCTCTCTCTCTTTTGCTCTCTCTCTCCCTCTCTCTCTCTCTCTCTCTCTCTCTCTCTCTCTCTCTCTCTCTCTCTCACTGTAAAATAGACTTCCTTACATCTTAAAATTGATTTTGGATAATTAAAGAAACTTAATTTCAATATTCTTTTTTTGAGACTGTTATCTTATCTCTACAATATTAATATTTTAAATATAACTATCATTATGTTCTTAAAATATAACCCTTATCGTCTAGAAACCAAGCTAGGAATCCAAGATATTTAAACCACAAATACTAAATACTTGATATTGACCTAAGCTTTCAAACTCAGACTTGACATAGAAAACCTAACTGCTTTGAATCCCCATTTTCTTCCTGAATCTGCCCACCTGGAAGGGGATAAGGTGTCCAGCACTTTTTATTCCTCTTTATCACTCGTGAATGAAAACTAAAGATCCCAACTGTGTGGCTAGGCCTGGTGGCCACTCCAGTGTGGAGTATTTCTTCAACAGATGACTACTTTTAGAAATGTGGTACAGCAATTAGTAGGACAGGCTTCACAGCCAAACAGCCTAGACTCAGAGCTCACNATATATATATATATATATAGTCACAGGATGTGGAGTATAGTGTGGGAGTGGAGTCAATGGAATTGTAATTGATAAGTATGATATGGGGCAGGGGGAGAAGGGAGATGGGTTGGGGGAGGGGCATTGTCACTTTGAGGGGTAAAAAGTATAACTATTGCACTGTGTTATACACCTAAAACTAATTAAAAAGAAAAAGAAAACAAGAAATTTTTTTTAAATCACAAAAAAAAAAGTTTACTTGTATATATTATATTTAGGAAGGCCTTGCCATTGATATTTTCCAATACATTCACTGAAATCATTTGGAGAAGTTCACAAAAATAAATGGGTATATATCTATATATTCTGACTAATATAAATGTTTATTCTTTATAACTTTCACCTACAATAAGCCACTTCTGAAACAATATTTTTAACATTTAGCTAAACTAGGGTGAGATGGTTAGAAAGCATTGTAGATAGAAAAGTATTGTGGCCTGGGGAAAGTGGAAGATTTCACCCAAAACCATCTTTACCATAAACGTCTAAGCCTGCACATGGAAAAAGAGAAAAGGCACAGTGGCAGAAGTGGGGATGCTTAGCTCAGATACCCATTCATAGAACGACATACCCTGTGGCTTCCAGGAGCCTGGATGGCAAATAGCCTGCAGGTGTGAACTCTTGCAGGGTTTGCCCCAGCTTTCCCACCCAGGTCATCCTCCTCCGCGACAGCCCCCAGACAACTGTGCAAGGCAGTGGTACAAGGGCTCAGTACAAGGACTCAGTACAAGGCCCCAACGTGGCACTTATCTAACCAGCATCCAGTGCCTCCCAGTGGACTAGCGGAGACTGTGATATCTGTATCGGGGTCTGATGGCTTCCTCCACACAACCCTGCTTCTCCCCTTTTCCTCTCACAAGTGTTACACCCCATAAACCTTCTACACGCTCACCTCTGTCCAGTGTCTGCTTCACTGAGAGCAAAAGTTGCACAGCGTCTTGGTCCAAACATTATTAAACCAGTATTATAAGAGCCTCAAGCAATCTAGCCCATGCAGAAAAATCCCCCCAAAGGAATTTTTCAGCATTTCATTTTTAAACCTTTAAAATTTGCTCTAATTAAGAAAGTAATTGTGTTCTTTATAAGAAATTCAAATATAGCAGAAATTCATAATGTAAAAGCAAATATCTCCTGTAGTCCCAAACCTCTTAACCACCAGGGGCTTATTCCTCCAGGTTTTCTTCATATGCATATGCTAATATGTATAGTTGTTATTATTTTACAAAATACAACCAGGCTGCACTCTTGCAAGTTGCTTTAAAGATACACGCTAAATGTTATCTTCGATGTCCATACATATAGAAATACTACCTCATTTGATTACCAGCTACATGAAATTCCATTGTATTACTATTCCATAATTTATTGAAATTAAACATTTCCACACAAATGGGCATATGTGATGTGCAGTTTTGCATGAACACAGAAGAGCTTTCATACTATTTAGTTTGAGTTAACATATTAAAATATTTGTAAAAGCATAAATTTGAGATTTATTTTCATTCATTTCTATCATCATTTTGGTATTGGGGGGAAGGAATACAAAATGGAATTCTAGGAACTAAACCCACATTTATAATTTTGAACTTTTGGATAGTAAGTGTTTGTGAATCATTTTCTGCCCCTTGGGGTTTTTTGCTCATAGTCATAAGAAGCTCCCCCACTCCATATATCCTCTTATGACTTTAAGTACAGGTTAGCTGAGGGCTGATGGGGGTCAGGTGTTAACATGTAGGATGGACCAAGTCACTAGCCACGTAAATGTCTCCTTCTTGTTAGATCCCTAGCACTCTCTGCTTACAACGGCCTCCTCTAAACACTGACAGTGTGTGCAGTGATATTCTAGCATCTATTATATATTTGAGCATACTGCATAACCTAACCTCTTTGAAAAGTAAGCTTTTCTTGCTTTTAAGAACCTCTGTTGTGCAGAAACCTCCTCTTGTCAAACTTTTAAAAAGAAAACAATGATAAAGGGTAAGGACATTAAAGCTATAAGACCAATCAATATTTGTATTACTGCCAGTTGAGTTTGTTTGGCCAATGGATCAAATGATTTTGCCAAAGTGAATTCACCCTGTCAGACACTCCCCTGGTCTTAGAGACAGCTTAAGAGTCACTGTGCAATTTCTGCCAGTGCTATTCTAACAAAACTGTTTTTGTCTTACAAATGTCCTGTGCATTTGTTTTGTTAAAGGACCCAGATAACCTCTGGGAGACAGCAGGAGAGGTCTCTCAGGTGAGCCTGGAGGGCTAAAAAGGCAAAACACATTATACAAATACCAATAAAGGGAGATCAGGAAGTTGATAGAATATGCCCACCCCACCGATGACTCACAGATAAGCTTCCTTTTCTTTAAGCAGCTCTTTGAAAATAATGATAAGCATTTTAAAAATCTCCTGTAAAAAAAAGGAAAGCAAACAAGTACTTTTTCTTTCAGTTTTTCCTTTCTACTTGAACCAGGAAAACCAGTTATTGAGTTCCTAATTTTTTCAATTTATACATGTATGAATCCAAACAGTGAAACTACAGGCAAAATGAAAAACTAAGGACTAATTCTCAGACTTTAATATGCTAAGACCCACAAAGGAGTTCACCAAAATGGTTTTCTGATTTAGTACATCTAGAGCGAGGCGCAGGAATCTGCATTTTAATAACTCAAGGTGATTCCCATATAAAAAACAGGGGAAACATACTTTGAATTGCCTGAGCACTGGCCCAAAGGCTACAAAACTCTTTACTATTCCTAGTCTATTAGTGAGTTTCAACATAGCTTTGGGCCAAGACATGTTTATCGTGTCCCAATTTCAGTCCATAAAGTGGGGTTAGTCATATTTGCCACCTACCTCATTACCATTACATGTGGATTCATGAGATAATGCCTGTGAAGTAGTTTAAATTTCTCAGTAGAAAGGCGCTATATTTCAAGTATTTTAAGTATTTATTTCCAGTATTACAGTGACACTTTGTTTCCTAGGGAATAACTACACTACAGCTTCAATCAAATTACATAAGTTGGACACTGAAGTGGAATGGGTTTCTGCCTCAACTTTGACTTACAAACTCAATGAAATCATAGTCAATGTCTTTTTTCAACTACAGACCACATTTTGACATTCCATGGTGTATCAGTCAGGGTTTTACCAGAGGAACAGAACCAATAGAAGAGGTATCATTATCTATATTTATATTTGTATCTACAAGGTCAGACACTTAAATGCACAAACTCACCCTAGAAAAAGTGCTACATACCTCATTGTTGAATATCACTACAGTCACCTTTGAAGTATTCCCTTTGGGAAGCTATGCACCCACGCCAGCACCCAGTCCACGCTTCAAAGCAATTTTGGAACTCTTTTTCTGGAATGGCCATCAGAGCTGTCATCGTATTACCCTTGATGTCCTGAATGTCATCAAAATGTCTTCCTTTCA
>NW_017732196.1:118238-121043 GCF_001890085.2 Hipposideros armiger
TTTGCTTCACAACTCCCATCCCAGCATGGATTCTGGAACCACTTCCACCACCACGAGGGAACACCTGCCCTGGGCTTTGTGCAGAAGTCTACACCATTCCTTCCGCACGCTTCCTACCCTGATTGTGCTCACAATAAAAAATGGGGTCTCTGTAGGCTGAAAAGAGGTCTGGTTTGGAGATTAGGGAGGTAAAGAGAACCAAATAAAGTTTGACAACATCATGGTTGAGAAGACTATCCTGAGGCAACACATTCAGTAATTTGTAATAAAGTTTCACTGCAGGAACTTGCAAAGACACCATGTTAGCAATCTTGTTTTCTGCTTCTAGGCGGAGTGCATGGTAATTGCATTTTAAAAGATCTCTTTTAACTTCTCTCTTGCTTTTAAAAAAATTGCAAAATCATTGGCCATGAAGTTTGCCAGCCACGCCTATGATAAAAACAAAAAACAAAACTCATGTGTCCCCTAGGCATGGCAGCATTTGTGAAAGGTCAAGAAGGTAACTGGGGGGAACAATAGGAACTGCAGCTTTAGACATGTTGAGTTTGAGATGGTAATTGAAACATTGCATACTAGACTGACAGATTTGACTACCTTAAAATTTTAAATTCTGGCACCTTGAGCTGAGCAGCCACGAGCTGCCAATAGGTGCCAATGGGTTGGTGTTCAACAAGGTTGCTGGTTCGACTCCTGCATGGGATGGTGGACTACGTGCTCCTGCCCCTCCCCCCCAACTAGATTGAAAGCAGCAATTAGACTTAGAGCTGAGCTTGCACCCTACACAACTAAGGTTGAAGGACAACAGCTTAAATTGGAGCTGATGGGTCCTGGAAAAACACAATGTTCCCCTTCCCCAATCCCCCAACACTGTTCCCTTCCCAATTCCCCAATAAAAATCTTTAAAAAAAAAAAGTTTAAATTCTGTGTCATAAAGAACACCACAAATAAAATTGAAACAGATGCAACATATTGNGATCATCACTGAGAACGGGGAGACAAGGCCCTCCCTCAATTTTTATGTATTTGTGATCCCCCTGGGAGGCTACTCTCTGCAACTAATGGCTGTGTGTGCATCCAGGCGAGGAGCAGGTGTTAATCTACACAGACTAGTTAATAGCCATTAATAGCACTTAAAAATCCAATAAACCGATAAAGATGTTCTAACCATTCACGCCAGAACCAGAATTCTGTGTGAGGCCCTTCTTGCATGGTAGTACACATCATCGTCATCGGAAGGCTTCCTGCCTAATAACCGATAACACAGATATTTACTGTCCAACTCTATGTACTAGGTACTGTGCCAGCACTGGAGATAAAAAGATTAATAAGATCTGGTCACTTGTCCCAGGAACCGATTGTATGGAAGGCAAAGCTGTTTGGGACTGACTACAATATAGTGTGATAGCAAATATCTGAGGAAAATGAACTAAGTTCCATAGGAAAGTGTGATCAATGGACTGTTTTCTGCTTGAAATGGGACTTTTTTAACATCAAATATTGTTATCAAGAGCAAAGAGAATTCACAAATCAAAACCCTGGTCATGGCACAAAACAAATGAACACAACTAACTGCAAAGGAACATTTCCCTAAAAAAAAAAAAAAAGAAATTCTTGTAAAACTTCAAGGAAAATGGCAAACTGAAGCTTTATAGTTTATGCCCTTTTCTCGACCTGGCTCCAAACACATACTGGATAAATTATAACCACTTTGTAAACATGTTAAGCTGAGTTCAAAATAAAGATTTGAATATCCTCAGGCACCAGGAAATAAAAGGAGAAGTTAAAAGCTATAGAGTTAGATCTTAGAGATGAATGCGATGGCTGTCAAGTAAGGGAGTTAGATATATCAGAGAAGATCTAGGAATTCTGAGGAGTAAGATACAAGACCTCAAGCCAGGCCCTGGAAGGGCTATTTGTTTTGAGAAGAGAAATCTTGAAAAAAATAAAACCCTATAATTGGTCTATTAAGTGGCAAAGAAGTAGATCTCTGCCCATGACACTGGATGGACCAATAATTAAAAGAATAAACTACATGTCTGTGCCATGTGTGATTTAGAGACCTCAAGTATATGCTTCCCTGCGTGGTATCACAATGCCAACTTCAGAGAAATGGTCTTAAGCAAATAAAACCCACTGAACAACTGGTAGAACCAAGCAAAAACCATTCTGTAGGATGCTTCCACATTCCAGGGATCAGAGATTGCCACAGGAGAAAAAATAGTCCCCACTGAAGATGACCTCACAACTCAAAATGAAAAGACATAAGGAAACTATCACCTGTAAGGGAGATTCAATATATGCAACAAAAGAATAAATAAAAAATGTGAAAGAGACCTTTTAAAATCCAACAAAACAATACAAAAAAAATTTCTACAAGCCACCTTTACAAAACTGAACAAGCAAAATTATTTGGTATGACCTAATGTAGGAAGGCCTTTACCCAGAGACAACTCCCCCACTGGTGTTTGAATTTCAACTTTTAGTAAATCATTCCTTTATATGAAACATTTTCTTCTTTTAGCTGTCCTTTTAAAACATGCAAATACTCCTGGGAGAATCAATGCAAGTTAGCCTTTCTCAAATTTCAGTGTTTATTGGAATAGTTTGTGGAACTCTTTCGAAATGAGCTCTACCACGTGAAATTCTGGTTTAAGTGGAGTCAGCATGGGACCAGGGAATCTGTCTATTTAACCAGTGTCCCAAGTGATTTCTCTAGTGGCTCAGGATGGGAGTTGTGACGATGGGTTTCAACTGCTGACCAAGTGGTCTACTGTAGAAACTGTTTAAGGTCTGGGAATCATTCTT
>NW_017732196.1:123908-125923 GCF_001890085.2 Hipposideros armiger
AAAAAAAAAGTTTAAATTCTGTGTCATAAAGAACACCACAAATAAAATTGAAACAGATGCAACATATTGGAGGAAAGTATATACAGTGTCCTAAATAAAAGAGACTACTATCCAAAATAAATAGAGTTCCTAAAAATCTGTGAGGCCCGTATTGCAATAGTTAAATGAGCAAACGCTATGAAGAGACAAGTTCCAGAATTACAAGTATCAATAAACAGATGGTGAAATGTCAATAAAAATATAGTTACTTATTAATACTAAAAGAAATGCATGTGAACAACCAGATATCAATCTTTTACATATCAGCTTGGCAAAAAATAAAAATATTGATGATTTCCAATATTAAAGATGCTATAACGGAATAAGCATTTTCATCTAATGTGGAAAAAGTATACATTTTTACAGCCTTTTTTGAGTAGGGGAGAAGCAAGTTGGCAAGAGTTATCACAATTTTAAAAGTGTCTACAATTTCAGTCATTTCATTGCTACCAACCTATCCTAGAGAAAAATGCACAAGTGCCCAAACAGCATGAACTAAGCCTCTTGCTGCTTTGTTTGCCATAGTGAACACTGGAAACAATCCAAACATCTATTAACAGAAGAGTGATTATGTATATTATGCTATGCCTATATAACGAAATTTTATACTGCTATTTAAAAAAGAATGTAGTAGTTTTTATATGCTGATATGGGAAAATCTCCAAATCAAAAAGCGAATCACTTGGTAAAGTATAGAATATGTGAGCCCATTATTGTATGGAGAAAGGACAGTTAATGTCTTAATTGTTCTCACCACAGAAAAGAAACGATGATGTGATGTAATACAGATGTTATAAATGCTGCAGTGGTAACCATATTCCAAGTATAAATGTATGAAATTAACATGTTATATAACTTAAACTTACACAACCTTATACGTCAATTATATCTCAATAAAAACAAATTTTATAAATAATAAATAAATACAGTGGGATTGGTAGTGTTCATACATATTAGTGTTATTAATATTGCTTTGAGTGGCAGAAAGTTAGGTGATAATTCTTTCTCTCAGGGTCCAATCACACTAATTAATGTGGTAATAATANCTGTAGAAACTGTTTAAGGTCTGGGAATCATTCTTCACTGGAGCCTTTAGTTAAGAACTCTACATCTCAGATTAGAATAACTTTATTTATACAGAACTACATTAGTCCATAGATGACCTTCTGCATAGACAACTTTTAAGTCATAACGACTTTCTACCTTTTATTTAAGGTGACTGTCATGGCTATTGGTAGTAGAAGTGAAAAGAAAGGAGGAAGAGAGCAAGGAAGAATTACTAAGTCAATAATTAAGTAATAACAAGGAGAAATATTATCTTTATTATATCTGACTCAAATACGCCTTGGGGTGTCAGAGACATTTACCGCTTGCCAAATATCCATGTGTGCTTCCACATTTCCAAACCTACTTATGGTGAGTGTGGCTATGTGACGTTCTGGCAGTGAGCAGAAGTAACATGTGTCACTTATAGAACTAACCCTCAAGAGCTGTGTGCAACTCTGGTACTCCATCCCTCTCCCTAAGTATAAAGGTTAATTGCCCAGGAATGTCACCTGACCCCAATTAGGCTAACGTGGGCCATAAATAAATCTTTATGGTGTTAAGTGGCAGAAGTTGGGGGGAGAAGGTGCTTGTTCCTGGAGCCTAGCCTAGCCTAGTACACTAGTCTATGAGAAGGAAAATGGGTAAAATCTTGTTTTTAAAATGGCCTCCCATGCCAACCTAGTGGTCATAGATAACAATTCTTGTCTTGCAACCTCTTTAGCTATTTATTTCCTATGACTGTTCCCACCATCTTTAAATTGCTAAAGATGAATAAAGATCCAAATAAACTCCAGGATACAACTTATTCACTTTTGTTAAATTAAAGTTTATTGGGGGCCGGCCGAGTGGCGCGCTGGTTAAGAGCTGGCTTGGGACGCCAGAGGGCCCCGGTTCGGATCCCACATATGAGGGCCAGTGACACTGCCCTC
>NW_017732196.1:129651-131979 GCF_001890085.2 Hipposideros armiger
GGCAGTCATGAAAAAAGTGCTCTACTTCTCAACTGGGTTAAACTTACCTGGCTAGTACAGCCAAGATTGTCCTAGCCAGGCTAGGCAAAATTGGGCAAACAGAACACCCTACAAAATGTTTTGCTATTAAAGTCTAGCTAGAATCCAGTACGTCAACAGGAAAGCTTGTTTTCTCTAATGAGAAGTAGCTAAGGCCATCAGCAAAGGTGTAAAAGAAAAAAATATGAAACCAAAAGTAGAATTACATATTTAGCTTTAAAATGTTAATGGTAGTCTTGATATAATATAATAAGAACAACACTTCACCTCTGTGGTCTTCCTCACAAAACCCATAGCCCAGGCTAACTATGAGGAAAACATCAGACAAACCCATATTGAGGGACATTCTATAAGATACCTAACCAGTACTCCTCAGTGTTGTTTAGATCATCAAAAGCAAGGAAAGCCTGAGAAACTGTCTCAGTCCAGCGGAGCCCAAGGAGACATGACAACTAAATGTAATATGGAGTCCTGGATGGGATCCTAGAACAAAGAAAGGACACAAGAAAAAGTAATAAAATTGAATAAAGTAAATTTCAACTAAAATTCGAAAAACTAGTTACCTACTAATGTTGGTTCTTCGTTATGGCACATGTACCACAGTAATGTCAGATGTTGACAAGAGGTAAATGTGGGCGAGGAGTATTTGGAAACTCTATTGTCTTTGCAGGTTTTTGACAAATCTAAAACTAATTCTAAAATAAAAAGTCATTTTTTTTTAAGTTCAGTAGTAGTGACTGAGAAGAGATAACGTACTTAAAAAATAAACTACCAGGCCGGCCGAGTGGCGTGTTGGTTAAAAGTTGGCTTGGGACGCCAGCTCTGAGCAGCAGGGCCCTGGTTCGGATCCCACATGAGAACTAGTGACACTGCCCTCTACAGGATGGTGAACAACAGCTCGACCTGGAGCTGGGCTGCCGTGAGTCGCCAGCGACGGCGTAGGCTGCAGCCCCTGCTGCAGTGGGCTACCATAAGCTACCCTGTGTGGCCAGCAGCCAGCATGAGTGGCCAGCAGCCANGCCAAACAAAACATACTTTCAAGCCCATTTTGTCACATTGCACCCTCTGTCCTCTATACCAATGTTGGTGGGATCCCTTTATGATTTTGGTGTTGGATGAAAGAGCTAACCCCTATTAAAAATCAACCATGTTATATCAGACATTTATCCCATCTGTCACATCTTCATTGGAGTTACAATCTCAGAACAGCTCATCTCCTCCTCAAAAGCATTCCACTTCAACAGAATAAAGTTCTTCTTTTTATCTCAACATTTGAGACCCTCCATGATCTGGCCCTAACCTAATCTACAGTGTCCTTGTCCAGCTGCATCAGACTCTTTGCCCTCCCAAGTAGAGGTAGAAACCAAGAAGAACTGTTCTCAGAATGTGTGACACTTGCTGGCTGACTTCAGCTAAGTCACCTAAACCTCTCTAAGTCACCCACCGTAGAGGCTGAAAATGCCAGAAACTCCCAGCCATCTATTCAGCTAGTTTGGGGTTAGCAAACTCTTTCTGTAAAGGACCAGATAGTAAGCATTTTCAGCTTTATAGAACATTTGGTCTCTATATAGTGGTCCCTGCCACTGTAGAGTGAAAGCAGCCTCAATCAATACATAAACAACTGGGCATGGCTGTATTCTAATAACAATTTATTTATGGACACTCACATCTGAATTGCATTTAATTGTCATGTCATGAAATATTACTTTGCTTTTGATTTTTTTTTCAACTACTTAAAAATGTAAAAGCCATTCTTAGCTTGTGGGCTGAACAAAAACCAGTGGCTAGCCATATTTGACCCATGGGCTATGGTACTTTGCCAACCTCTAAACTAGTTCAAGGCCATGTGACCCAATTCTGGCCAATGGAAGCTGTGGAAAAGTTTTCTGGAGTGGTTTACTGGAAAACTGTCCTCCCCCTTTAAAGAGGCATTGGGAGGAAACACCTCTCTGCTTGGGGCAGACATTATCTTAGCTCTACCTAACGCCATCTTGGGTCATGAGAGGCAAGCCTGATGACTTTGCCAGGATGTTGAGAGGAGTGACAAATAAAAAGATCCTAGATCCTTGTTGATATCATTAAATTTGCAAAGCAAGCCTGAAACCATCTGACTCGACTTTATTTCATAAGAAAATGACTTTTCCTCATTGTTTAGCTGGGTGTTTTTCAGGGGAAGCACAGGGGCCAGTGTGCCCTGGGTGCATGAAGTAAGGGAGTGTGCAATTTACATAGAACTTAAAAACAGTAATAAAACCACCTAAAAGCCCATCTGCTTTTTATTATCATTAT
>NW_017732196.1:132458-133813 GCF_001890085.2 Hipposideros armiger
CAAACAGGCACACAAATGAACATATGTATACAAACACATAGCACACATAAGCATACACACATGTATACACAAGCAATGCACAAACACACTCATACATGAACACAAAGGCACATTCATGCACACATACACACAAAAAACAAATACATGCCCATACATCCCTCAGCACCTAAACATTAAATTTGGGGGGTTTCACTTAACATAGCAAAGTTATTAAGAGAGGCTTGAAGCTCAGACCAAACTGGTTTGAAACCTGGTCCCAGGTCTTTCTAACTGTATGATCTTGAAAAAGTTGTTTAATGTCTCTGAACCAACCTTAGTTCTGTAATATAAAATGAGAATAACAAAAGTTTCCTCAAATTGCTGTAGGGATTAAACAAAATGATGTTTTTGAAAGCTCAGCACAATCCCTGTCATTTATGTACTGAATATATGTCATTATTATTAGTATTACCATTATCATCATTTTCTACTCTCCATCACATTTGGCAACCACACACAATAGAGAGGAGCCAGACCAGAGACAATACATGTGGTTACCGGGTTCATAAGGTGAAGAGCTCTGTGTGGCCCCACCTATCGGAAGTAGGTAAGGGCACACTAGCCCCCTGGCAGAAACCTGCTGCTGCCTCCAAACCTTGCCCCGACCTGCCCTGCCTTCTACCTGTTCAGACACAAGAGCCAGCAGAGCCACCACTCTGGTTGGGCCTGGGGTCTGGATGGCATGGCTCCCATCCACAGCCCCATTTCCCTGTACATGGAATCTGTTCATGAGCATTTCCACGAGTCAGGGCAAGCAATTCTCACTTTGGAAAGTAGACATCGCTTGACCTGAAAGGCTGGATTAAATCTAAGCTCAAACTCTTCAGGGCTCCAGCAGGGGTAGCCAAGCAAGAGGAGATGTGGGGGACCTGTCACCCTGAAGCCTGACATTCTAGAGGAAGATGTAAACCCAACTGGAAAAACACATCCCTGGCTCCAGCAGGGTCCACACCATGGAAAGGAGTTAAGGGAATGAGAGAGGAAATGGTGAAAGCCAAGACAGGCTGAGATGATGGGAAAGGGATGATGGGAGGACATTTTCATGGCAATGTCTTAAAGCTGGCCTGGGACTTCACCAGAGCCATCTCCCCTCATGAGTAGTCTCTCTCCCTCTCTTTCTCTCTCTTTCTCGCTCTATCTGTATCTCTAGCTCTAGCTAGCTCTCTCTCCCCAAGAGAGCATTCAAAAAGTTGCTGTATTTTCCTACTACTTCATGAAATAAAATTAAAAGTAGGTTAAAGAATGGTTTACTGAGCCAAAACATCTGCACTTCAAGGCGAGATCTACAATAAAAAGTCTGATGTGATCTTGCCCCG
>NW_017732196.1:136508-158180 GCF_001890085.2 Hipposideros armiger
GTCCAGACTGGGTAATCTTAGGACACACGTAACCACACTGGGATTCAGTTCCCTTGTCTGAAAAATAGGGACACCATGTTTTACATTAGGTTTTGAAGAGAATCAAAAGGAATAAGACATGTAACAAACTCCCCACAGTGCCGGGCAGGTGACAGACTTTCAGCTATTGGGAGCTGTTATCCCTTAAATACAATGGTGAACACAGCAGTTACAGGGCAAGATGCAAAGGGCTTATCCTATGCAAGGAAGGGAGCCTGGCCAAATATACTAAGAAGATGTACAACAAGACACTACCTGAGGAGGCATCTTTGGTTCCTCACAAGATAGAGATGAAAGGTTTTGTTGAAGAACACAAACCCAGCGAACTCAACACCAACCCACCTTTTCAGTCAGCCTGAACCACCCAAATTATTTTCCTGGCATTCATGTCGCTTCAACCCCTTCGCCTGACAGCCAAGGCTCCCTCAGCACCCTCTATCCTCACGTGGCCTCCCCAACCGAATGCTCCTCTCTGCACCAACACTTCAGTCCAGCTAGCCATCTCCCATTTCTCTTACGCGCATGTTTCCTCTGAGTGCCTGGGTTCCCCACCCTAACTCCCACGTACACATTCCAATTCCAGCAGGCCTGCCAGGCTGGGTTTCATTTCTACCTTTTAAAAGAAATGTTCCCCCGTTCTTCCCACGGAAATCAATCCCCTTTGCTCTCCACTCATGTCTTGCTCTCTTTTCTCTTTTCTTCTCTTCAGGTACACTTCCCCCCTCACCTTGGAGGTGTACTGGAACTCTGCATGATGAGAGAAGCTTCCTGGGGGCATATTTCATTCCCAACCTCAGCTCTGTGCCATCCCTAGCTCCAGTGCCCCCTTTTTCCAAACTGCTACTCACTCCACCCGTAAGTATTCATTAAATGTTCTGGATTAGAACAATCATCCTTGACAGTTGGCACACACATAAACTTAAATCTGACGCGATTACTCAGTAAACTCCAAATAGTTACATGATAGGGAAGGAGGTAATGAAGATGAATTTTGTGAACTGTTTGATTCAGCTGCACCGCCTTCCTGGCCATACGGCCTCACTAACAGAAGCAAGGCTGAGGCATGGGAAGACATGGCAGAAGAACTCAAACAGGGACCGTCACTCAGCTCTCTGAACCTAGTCTGAGAGCTCCAGAGCTTGGCACCAGCCAACCAGGAAACTGTGAAGCATGAATAAATCAATAAATCAAGGCTGAGGTTGACCAAAACTTCGAGGACTAACGTGACACATTTCTATTGCCTTTCCTACTCTTTACTTGGGGCAAGGAGAATTTTTTAAATACAGTTTAACCCTCAGTCTCCCTGTGACATAATAATATATATTTGGTCTCTGCCCTAGATTCCTAAAACAGAGCTCCTAAAACACTTTTAATTTCCTGAGTGATTAGGGTGCTAAGATTATCTTGTGTTCTAATAGTTGGACTTTCACTCTGGTTTCTGACACAAAGCCTCTAAAACCCTTGTAATTTCCTGGGTGATAGGAGCATTCTTTGTTCTAGTGAGGTGACTCCTGGATGGGCCTTCGATGAGGGCTGATCACCATAAAGAGGAAACATGATTAGAAGCTTGGAGCTTTTAGCCCCGCCTCTCCCAGTCTCCTGGGAGAGGCGAGGGGCTGGAGACTGAGTTAATAATCAATCATGCTTACATGATGAAGCCTCCATAAAAATTCCTAAACTACAAGGTTCAGAGAGCTTCCGGGCTGGTGAACACACGGAAGTGCTGGGCGGGCAACACATCTGAGGAAGGCGTGGTGGCTCCGTGCCCCTTCCCTGTACCTTGCCCTATGTACTGCTTCCTCTGGCTGTTCATCTATATCCTTTGTAACACCCTTTATAATGAATGTAAATGAATGTCCTCCTGAGTTCTCTGAGCAATCCTAGCAAAGTATCAAATCTGAGGAGCGGTCTATGGGAACCCCCAAGTTAGAACCAGCTGGTCAGAAGTACAAGTGGCAACCTGGAACTTCCAATTGGCAGCTGAAGGGGGGAAGTCTTGTGGGGCCCAGCCCTTAACCTGTGGGGTCTGTGCTAATGCCAGACAGTTAGTGTCAGAATTAAGTTAAGCTATAGGACACCTGGTCAGTGTCCACAGAGAACTGGAGACTTGCCTGGTGTGGAAAAGGCAACACATTTGGTACCAGAAGTATTCTGAGAATTAAAGAAAGTGTTTTTTGTCTTTTACTCCCAAAGTCATAGCAAGTCTACTACCAACCTCTCCCATCCTGAGGAAGACTTCTAACATGGAAGGAAGGAAAGAAGGAAGAAAGGAAAGGAGGGAGGGAAGGAGGAAGGGAGAAAGGGAGGAAGGAAGGAGAGAGTAGGGAAGGAGGAAGACAGAATTTAGGTAACAATGTGTACTTATAAGCCCCACTTTTTGAGTTCTGGTCTGTTTTCTCCATCATTTGATAGGTTACAGCTAACTGCTACAAATTTTCAACTGGACTATAAAGATACATATATCCAGCTAAAACTGGCATTTTTAAAGTAAGGAAACTGACACCCCTGGATATAAATTTAAACACTCGATTCTAACATTTCTAAAAGGCCTACTCAGAGGCCTGTAGGACCCTGATTTGAAGCCCAGCTTGGCTTTCAGACCTAATACAGGTGACAGCGATCAAGAACTCCTCTTAGATGAAGGCGACGGTATGAAAATTGACCAGTGGGGAACAGGGTTCCACAAAAGCTTTAGGATTTTTTTATTTTTGAAAAATAGAGTTTTAAGTCTCTCAAAACTTTGTCTAGTTTCCTAGTTTGACATAGTATTTTCCCCTTCATTTAATCCCTTATTTTATTTCAAAGGAAACTTAATTTAAACAATGTGTTATTGTAATTAAATAAAGGACTCAATGATACAAACACCAACATTCTTGTTTGAAAGTAAATCTTTCCTGGCTTCCAGGACTGCCAGGGAATTTTTAAAAGAACTATGGCCGCTTGGAGCAAAGAGTTTTCACAGAGCCAGGGTGAGAAAATTAACCAGGAATTTATCATCTGATCATGTTGTGCGGAGCCTGAGGTGGATGAAACTCTCTGTCCTTATCCTCATGCATTCTAACTACATGTGTAGATTAAGCAGTGACATTTATGAGAAAACTCAGAAATCTCAGCAATTCTTCATTCACAGTAAGTCCACAGTACAGTGTATCACGTTTGTTAAAGAGGGGAAACACACTGTTCTGTAAATCCCAGCACGTAGTAAATGCCACATGAAAAATTTTCTGGGAGCTTCAGCTGTGTTAGTTTATCACCAGCCACTGACAACCAAAATTATTGGTTGAGAGTTATTCTCCTGGAAAAATGTGAAGTTTTAAATGGAAACTCAGCACAGAATGAGGATGCTTGAAGATAATTGAAAAACAATAAAGACCATCTCAACAGCAAAGGACTGAATAACTGCCTGGGAGAAGATCAGACAAATTACTCTCCAGTGAACCAAGAAACGCTGATTATTTTCTGGATTATGGCAATGCTGCATGAATTCAGGGTCAATTGCTAACTGCTTAGCCAAGGGTCTAGAATCCACACTTGTGTCTGGTTCCAATTCTATGTAAGAATCTAATGGGTCAGCCCCAAATACTGTCAATGATGAGGCAGACAGAGACTTTGGAGAGTGAGAAGAGTGCTAAGACCATAAGGAGGGTTGTGTTGAAAAATAAACCTAGTTCCCTTTCCTACCTGGATGACTGGGTGTCCTCTTTCAGATAAGGATATTTTCCTCCACATACATGGTGCCACCGCCATTTTGTTGCAGCTCAATAGTAAAGATTTAGGAATCGATGAAAGCCCACTCATAGGGCAGAGAACAAGTGTCTTCCATCATCATGCCTCACTAATCAAGGAAGGTCTAGTGTTCTAATGGCCTCAGAGGGCCAGGGAGAGTGTGGAGGTGCAGTGCCTCTTACCAGTGATATAAAAAGTCATATCCCTGAAAGATCGTTCAAGGTCATGGGCAAGAAAGCCAGTTAAACAAAGTTATCTGACAAGAGCAGAATGTGGAACCAAAATGAAGGTAGGTTAAGCGACCAGTTCAGAGGAGAGAGAAAAGAAGTGGGCAGAACAACAAGACCCAAGTAAAGTCTGAATGCTGATTACAAAGACATGGGTTTTTGTGGGCAAAATGGGCTCAGTTAAAGTGGTTGTGTAAGGACTAAGATCCCCATACACTCATCCGACAACAACAATAACAATAACAACCAGTAACAGTTACTAAGCACTTACTATGTGCCAGAACTTGTCTAAGGACTTGATGTGTAATATTTAATCCTTACAACACAGCTCCCTGAAGTAGGTATCATCATCATCACGGTTATCCGCCTTTTTCAGGTAAGGAAATCAAGACACAGACAGGTTGAGTAATTTGCTAAGTCACCCTGCCAGCAAGTAGAAGAGCTGAGATTCAAACCCAGGCACTTTGGCTCCATAGCCCGTGAACTTAATCAACAAGCTGGTGGGCTCTTCAGGGCTGCTGCCCAGCAAGAGTCTTTATCTTTGTATCACTAACAAGGTATTCAGACAGCACTCCCATACTGTGGCAGGATTACATTACAGGTGATGTAGCATACAATCTTGAGAGTAGATAGACCTCACCCTCTGTCCCCAGCATGGGAGACTCCAGAGCCTAAGAGCAAACCATGCCCAGGAGCAGAGTCACCAGCATGTTTCCATCTGGAAGAACAGAAAATTGTAACATGGGTGGAAAGAGCCCCACGTTCCCCCTTGGACCCTGCAGACCATGATGCAATCTCCTCATATTTACAGTGTTCAATAAAACCCAACTTTAGAGTCAGTATTAGCTAACAATGCTTTCAAAGGAAAATCAAACGGATGAGTTTTAAAGGCATTAACTGAAAGATAAGTGGAAAAGTTGAGTGTGAAAGTAAAGACATCTCCTACAATGGTTAATTAGGAAAGTATTTTAAACACTGTAAATATCCACACTTTGAACATCCCAAATATTTGCATAACTGTTACAAGAGAAGTCTTAACAAGTGGGTTTCAAACTTTCAAAGGCTATAAAAAGACTTCGGTGTTGTTTTCCATGTGCTTGTTTTTGAGCAGAGCTCAGGAATTGTCTGGCAAATCCAAAATGAACCATATTTTCTCTCAATGAATGTACCAGGATTTGCCCTCCTTTCTGACCTAAACTCCTCATTCCTGCTTACTTAGCATACTCGACACCTCCTTTACATCCAAGTGTGTACTGAGCCCCAACTAGGCACTGTCTGAAGGGTCAAGGCTACAGAGGGGCCACACACAAAGCCGTCTCCTGTAGAGCTTGCACTCTAGTGGGCAAGGCAGACAATAAACAAGTGAACATTTGTGGGTTGTGGTTAACAGCATGAGGGAAATACACGGGAGTGTCTGATAGAAAATAACAGAAGGAAAGGCTTCTTCAGGGTGGATGGTTAAGAAGAAAGTAAAAAGCGTGGAGGATCGAAAAAAAAACATTAAATGAAGGAATTTTTTTTAAACTCAACTTTCAGTGCTGATTTAGGTCAAGCATATAACTTGTATTTACCTCTACTGCCTTGAGAGCTACGGCTTGGATTTGCCTGTGAGGATATTATTGTCAGCTTGCCAATCTTCATATAAAATATGACTCTGACCTAAAGTTTAGACATCCTCTATGAATACAGATAGGAGCAATTTCCTATGCTGAACATGGCTTAAAGGTCATTTGCTGTTTGGTTGTTGAGTTACGTGTTCTTACATTGTTGCACTATAGAAATCAGCAGGACATTTGTTTTGAGTTATCAGAGAATTTGAATCTTGGCAGCTTCCACCTCTGCTATATGTAGAGCCAGGGTCTCTCAGACATAAGCGACTCACTTAAACATTTTCTAGAGCCGCATTAATTGCTTCAGGCAAGTTGGACAATGTGCTGTTAACAAATGGAGATGCTTCAATAAGAAAAAGTGCAGGGCAGTGATATACCTAGAAGACTAAATCCAAGCCTGCACACCCAAGGATAGTAAGACTTGGTGGGTGCTGCTAACATACAATAGTAATCTTACCTTCATTGTGAAAAATCCACCAACCTTGAGGCAGCAGTACAACGTGAAAGTTTCTAAAGCTGCATTTCTAATTTGCATGCCTAGGAATATGTCATGTGTCAGTAGAGAGATTGATTTGCTGAGGTTAGTGTTGCTTGTTGCTTTAAAGTGGTGATTCAGGAAATGTGTTCTATGGAGCATTCACATAGAACGAGGAAGAGGGATGGGGTCCTGGAATCCTCCTGAAGATTCACCATGCATACAATCACGTCAAAAGCCTGATCATAAGGAAATCTGTTAAACCTGGCATTTCTCAAAATTCTTCAACAGTGAATCCACTTCCTTTGTGAAATCCTGTTGTCATGTATTATTATTATTTTTGGGGGGGAGGGGGGCTAAGCATCTGAAGCAGCTTCCTAGGTTTGGGGAATTCTCAACTGTGTGAGTCTCCCTGGGAAGCAGTCCAGCTGTCCCCACAGGAGATAAAAGAGAGTCACCCTGTCTCGCTTCCTGGGAACTAGGGTCTCACATCAGGACAAGGGCCAATCAGGGCCCATTTGCTGCTCCCTCCTGGGACTTTGCAGTAAGTGGCAGAGAAGCAGGAGCACTAGAGACTAATTCTGGTGGCTGTGATAGGCACAAAGTTCAAGTTCAGAGCCATTGGTAGGTCAAGAAAAGTGTTAAGTGTCTACAGGTGTTGACAGTGGTGTCCCCACCAGGCTGTCCCCCTAGCATGGTTTTGGCTGTGATTCTGGCCTTCTCCCTTGGCTCCTGACCATTTTCTCTACCTGTTCTCCAGTGTTCTCATCATGATTATGAATTCAAGCACCCTTTTTTTCCTATTTAAGCCTTCCAGGGTCAGATCCTGTTGCCAGTAAATGAGAATTTTGCTGCCACTTGTCCTTTAACACCTGGCAGGACTGATGTTTAAAAGAACTTCAGAACATGCTGCATTTTCGTGCAATATCACCAACCTTGTCAGTTGGATACTGTGATGAGAGTAATAAATCGGTATGCTTTACTACCTTGGCAACCAGATGTGTTAATACAGTTCCCAAATGCAATTTACTACTAGGTATGCAGTTTATGGGGGGGGCGGGGGAAAGCCTCAGAATTTCATCTCACCCCCAGGTCATTGAATAGGTCTCCTGTAGGCACCACCCCACTTCCTGTGATCACTTCCACGTCCATGTCTCCTCCTCCCTGACCGCACCCCCACACATACCACAATCATTTAGTACTGACCATTCCTTTTGTCCTTCAATATAATCTACCCCCATATTAGTGCTAGTGTGAGTTTTGTTCCGATTATGTGGGCTGCAAATCTAAAAAGAAATGATCGTTGTGCAAGACAGATGTTTCAGGCAACAGAAGATTGAAGCTATTAAATTCAAAACATGCTGAAATTAAAAAGAAAACATGTCAGACAAGGTTTTTTACAAGCAAGACCCAAGTGTAAATGAACCATCTGAGTGGCGGCAGGATTTGGAAGGGGCTGAGAGAGCTAAGCATACAGGTAAATATAAATATTAGCATTGGAGGTGTAGTTTCTCTCCTTTCTTGGTTGGTGAAAATAGTCTCATCTATTCCTACCTAATAATGTCATATCATGACGGTAAATTTGTCATATTTCTCCCTAGTGTAGGTGACCTCTGGACCTCTTTTTCAAATATCCCATCAACAAATCTGATAACGTTCTATATTGTTAATTTTGTCATCTTGATTTAGCATTTCACTTGTGATAATGGACTGATAATGGATGAAATGGGATTTTCTGTTTGTAACTAAGGAAAACCTATTGATATCTGAGCATAGCCCCTATCATCAATATTTGTTCACTTTAGGTAACTTCAGCTTGGTCCTTATCAGAACATGGGACGTTCTATACTGTGTCTTTTTAAAAACTCTGACTAAAACAAAGTAATTCTAACACGTTCTTAGTTTTTCTACTTTGCATTCAAAACATATGCAACCAAAGGATTTAGCTTATTATGACATATTAACTAGGATGTTCTTTCTTTCCCCTTTATCATCTCTTCCTTGGACTGCAAACATATACCTGTCATTTTTCTAGGAATAGTGGAAGGAGGGTTTAGAAGTTCAGGAAAAAAAAAAAAAGAACAAAGACACAGTTCTTAAGTGTAAAGTTCAAAAGCTAGAGGTTTAGATATTTCAGAAAGAGAATTAGAAAGTAGACATATGAGTCAAAACTGAAGTCCTCTCCCTTTCAACCACCCACCACGGATCTGTTTAGCACAAGGCTGCAGCTCAGAAGGCCACCAGGGAGAAGTGGCCAATTCTAAGGACCAGGTAACACAAGGAGCATCTCAGGGAATGGCAAAGAATGATATCAGATAGACACCAAGGAGCAGGCAAACGGCATTTGAGTAAACAGCCCCCTTCCTCAAGCTTAACACCAACCTGAAGGGCCATGAAGTCTATAAAAGGGGTGGGGGAGGATCCCAAATATAGCTAAATTTTTCACCTAAAATAACTGAGAAATTATGAAAGTTGACTAAGTTTACCTGAAAATAACAAGGTGCCATTTTCTGCATTAGGAAAAGTGGAAGCTCAAGGCCAGAAATAAAATTTTATTACCAAAGTAAATTACTCCATTTTACACATCTGAACTTGAAAATTGTGAAGCTTGAACCCAATTACTTAGATTTACTTAAAGGACTTATGTCCGAGCGCAATCCAATCAGAACTGACCTTTCTGATCAACCTGAACGTCTCAGGTCTTCAGAAATTGTGGGACCTGGGGAAAAAAAAGAGAGACGGGGAAAGATGTTGTTGAACGAGGCAGCACCTGGAAAAGTTATGAGAAATCCAAGTCGGAAATGAGGGAAGAAAGGAAGCGGGAAGAACGCAAAGAAGATTGCATCACCATCAGTCTTCTCCGAAGTCCCAATGGGACAGATTCCCTTGCTCGTGACTTATACAGGCTCTGGGGCAGCGCACGAGAGAAAGGTCAGGAGTTCGGGGCAGATGAAAATATGGCTGCAGATGGTGTGGGAGAGCTGGGCTGGAGGCAGGCTTTGCAGGAAGCATCCAGCTTTGAGAAATTCATGAGTCAAACATTTTCATGGATAATAGTATAAGAAATATACGTGGTGAATTGGGTAATAAAACTAACCACAATGCTGCCTTGTATTTGAGCTGACAGAGTGATATTATCATCACCCTGGATCAAAAGTCTGATAGCTCATTCATTTCTGGTGTCCTGGCCCAGTTCCAGTATGAATAATTACATCCTACTTACCCAACTCCCCCTGGAACATCTATGAAGTATGTTTCCCATCCTTTCTGGCCCCTGGTTATTCCCTATTCTAAATCTCTGGCACCCACAGGGACGGTGAGCCATGGTAAGCTAGTATTTATCATCTACCTTGAGATCTCTGAATGAGAAGTACTATAAAAGTGCAAATTGATCTTAGCAAGAGCAGGCCAGCATTCCTTGTGTGTGAAGCAGTCCAGGTCATTTCCCCTTACGCAGATCTCGCCTCCTTATTTGCAAGTACATCCCATTTATCTTGATCTTTTTCTGCTTCCCTCACTGTAAGCATCTCAAGAATAAGAAGTGTGCCTTCTCTTTTCTTTGGTAGCTTTCAGCAAATAATATAATAAATAGGCTGTGAAGCTTCATGACAGCTCACTTAATCACATGTTCCCAAAGCCACAGCAGAGTCCTACCTCCTAGGGCCCATCATAAACTCACACCCCAGTACCCTCCTCACCAATTCTTCTTTCCAATCTATCTAAACTAAAACAGCTATTAAAATTTTTTTTCCTGGGCCTGCCAGGTGGCCAATTCGATTCCCACATGGGCCAGTGACGCTGCATCTGTGCTGAGCTGCCGCTGAGCTGCTCCCCAAAGTGGTGAGCAGGGAACGGTGGATAACCCCCCCAGCAGTCACCTAAGGGGCCTTCCCAGGGGCCTGGGGTTTGCGCTCATGCCTATAGAAGTCCACCTGTCAGGTCTCATGATCCTCAGTGTGAGGACATGTCAGGAAAAGAGGCGATGAGTGAAGTAGAGGGACAACAGCAGATGCAGAGACATGGATGGGGAGGCCAGTGGAGGTTGGGGCGGAGGCGGGGAGGTGTTGGCATGGAAGACAAAGAACAGATCAGGTGCTCTTTAGCCCTGTGACTCCCAAATCTGTTCAGAACCTCCAAGCCCAGACCCCAGGGCTTGCCATGCAGCCATGAGGTAGGTCATGAGGTAACCCGGAAGGATTGGATTTTTGTCCCGCTCTTGGCAAGTCACTTACACCCTTAGCTTCTCCTTCCCCCTTTGTAAAATTACTGGCTGGTCTATGTGTTTGCCATGGTTTTAGATCTCTCCACAGTAAGAATTTTACATCTGTGATAAGAGCTGACCTTGGCAGTGGGAAGGTTAATAAATTAGCAGGTAACATTGCAGCAACTGACCAGCAAGATGGGAGACAACCTTTCAAAAAAATCTTTTGAGGTTGCCTTAAAATCTATTGTTGCTCCTGCTTCTCTAGCAAATGCTGACCAAACGTCTCCATCAGCTCATAACTGTGACTTTCTTACCTTGGTGAGAGTCAAGAACTTTGAGACCTTTACACAAACACTGCAATGCTTTTGGTTTCACAAGTCGAAGGATAAAAGACCCTGGTCCCAGTGTGATGAACTGGGGGTTTATAGGCAGGACTTCAAACCAGCGCTGTGCTGCGTGGATTCAGTTACTGCAGTTATGATTTCATTAGCTTCTCTGATAAATAATGCAACGACTCTAATGATGCATTTCCTCTTTTAAAAAAACACAAAGGAAACTCCATTTCATAATGTGAGGAAGAACAATGACTTCTGTTTAATTTTTATTACTTTTAAATTAATCTGTAAGGTTTTAAGAAGTGAAAACCACCTCCTGAAGAAAAAAAAAGAAAGAAAGAAAGAAAGAAAAAAGGTTAACCTGTTTAAAGGTGCAATCATTTCTGGGTGAGTGCAGAATAGATATAGGTCAGGAATCAGCATGAAAGCCCCACCTTCCTCAACTGAGCCCTTTTCTAGATCACAAAAGGAAAGTGGTCCTGCCAAATTAAAACCCTCCATAACAATAAAACCTGATTTAATGCAGTCATTATTTTTCCATTAAATCTGAATATCTTCTAATGCAAGGATGTTATTTTAAACTTACCACACTAATGCAAATCCAGCATTACTTGTAAATCAGACCTAAACGTTCCATCAGTTGTCATTACTGCTATTGACAATCACAATGCTTCATCCCCAAGGACACCCTGACTCCAGATCCCCACAACCCCTGACTCCAGAGATGGGGGGAAAGAACAGAGGAGATGTGTTTTAATTTTGAACAGAGAGCTGCTTACTGAAGTGTAGAGGTTGGGTCAGTAACACCCTAGAGGTCTCAGCTTAATTTGGTTCAACATGTAACCCTTGCTTCTCCAGGCCAAACTGGGCTTAGAAAACAAAACAAAAAACAAAAAAACAAGGCTTGGGTTAGGAACAACCTAGAAAAGACACCTCTCTATGTTTTTAAATCAGAGGGGATTTAGTGATGAAAACTGGAGACCAGGGTATGGAGGTAAATGGAAGATGTGAAAAGCCAAAGGGAAATTGTGGTGCAGCCCAGGCATCGGCAACCACAGGCAACTGTTGCCGCACCTCGGCTGGAGGGATAGAGGAAAGAGGAAGTGGTATGAGGACCATGGGGTAGGGATGCTGGGAGGATTCTGGAAGCACACCAGACCTGGAACCACACCGTGGAATTTGGAGCCATGGACCCAGAGGAGACATTACCAGTGCTGGGTGACCCCAGTGTGACAGCTCTTTCAATCAGCCTTAAATGATAAGACCTCCATATGCCACAGTTCCTT
The DNA here is from genome assembly GCF_001890085.2 of Hipposideros armiger. Classification (NCBI taxonomy): domain Eukaryota; kingdom Metazoa; phylum Chordata; class Mammalia; order Chiroptera; family Hipposideridae; genus Hipposideros; species Hipposideros armiger. The sequence continues at coordinate 148,411 of NW_017732196.1, forward strand.
CATCCCAGAGTCTGTGGTATGGTGGGTATTACAGTCGAGTCCCCAGCACTTAGCCCCACTTTCTATGGAGAAGCTAGAGGGTCTGGGAGGGATTTTCTCTACCTCCCAGCTGCAAGCTTAGGCCTCAGTTGGTTCTGCCTGAGCCCCACACCACAGTGGGCACACAGCACAGGTTTGGCCAGTCAGAGCATGTATCACCCTCATCGTAGTGATTAATTCAGGAGAACCAGTGTCCTCCGAGGGTATTTGTTCTGCAGTCCCAGGAGAGAGAAGCTACGGATGCGGAAATGTGGCCCAGGAACTGATGGCAGAGATTTGGCTGACAGCCTGGGGATGAAGCAGCCACTCAGAGGAGAGCAGAACTGAGACAATCACGGAGAAACCAAGCCTCAGCCCTGCTGTCTAGACAGCATGAGCCTGGAGGACGAACCAAACCCCTCTACCTTCGTGACTTTACATGAGATAACAAATTCCCTTATGGTTTAAACCATTTGAGTTTTCTGTTGCTTGCAACAAGAATCCTAACTGATATGGAGAACCAGTTGCTTCTTCAAAGGTTTGACACATGGTAGATGTTAATAAATAATTGCTTGCTATTGTTTTCTTATAAAGCTATTGAGAAATTTATACTAAGCTCTGAGGGAGCTGGGATGGGGGTAGTCTGGCTCTCCTAGTATGACATCGTTTTATATCTGATTCTCAATACTTATTGTCCACACTAAAACTGTCTCCAACACAAGGCATGCAACCTACCATTCCTCTCAACCTCAAGGTGATTTATATGCCACTCTTCATCAGTGTTTACGCTCTATTATCTCAATCCACAAATCAGACATTATTATCAGTGTTTTACCTAATTATGTGTTTATACTGACTTTTATATTTATCAATTTATATGTTTTCCCTTCCTTCCTGCATCTCAGATCTTCCATCTGGGATCATTGTCATTTTCCATTATAGAAATATCCCATCGACATTTCCAAATTTCTTTTACAAACACCTGTGGGGGTAAACACAGTTTTTGTTTGTCTGAAAATATCTTCCTTTAGCTTTGAAAGATAATTTCATTAGATATAGAATATAGTGAATACACATTCATTAGACATAGATTTAACACTTATAAATATTATTTCAATCTTTTAGCTTCCATTTACACTATTATGAAGTCAACTATAAGTCTAATTGTCATTGTTTTATAACTGATTTATCTCTTCTCCAGCTTCTTTTGATTTTTTTATCTATGTGGTGTCCTGTGATTTCACTATGTTGTTTCTAGATAAGGATTTTTCTATATTTATCCCATTTGGGATTTAGTGGGCTTCCTGAAACTGAGAATTGCTGTTTTTCAATTCTTGAATTACTAAGCCATTTTTGGCTTTGAATGCTGCCTCTTACTCATTCACTCTCTATCCTTCTTAAAATCCAATTAAACACATGTTAAACCTACTTCACATTTTCCATTCCTTTGTCTTCTTTTGCTGTGTTCAATAGGATTTCTTCAACTCTATCTCTCAGTTCACTGATTCTCTCCTCAGCGGTGACTCACTTAGCTGATGTTTAAACCATCCAATTCCTCTTAAATATCAACTGTGTTATTTTTTTAATCTTAGAAGTTTCATTTGGTTCTTTTCATATCTATTTAGTGATTTTAATAGTCTCTTTTTCCATAATAATATGTCATTGACCTTTCCTTAACTTCTTTTTATGCTCTCTGACCTTATGTTCTACTCTTGCCGCTTGTCTCCACCTCAGCCATCCTGATCTTTTGGTGCCAAGCATTTTCGGTGCCAAAAATTTCTACCCCCAAATTTTTGCTCTGGTCACTCTATAGAATGTTTACACTTGACTCTAAGAAATTAACATGGCTTACTTCCTCACTTCCTTCAAGTTTTGTTGAAATGTCACCTTCTCATACATATTCCTTATACCTACAACCTGCTTTATTTTTCCTTATAGCATCTTTCACCTTCAAGGACTATATAGTTGATATATTTAACTTGCATGTAAATGTTTAAAGGCAAGGGTATTTTCTGGTAGTTTTTTTTATTATTATTATTATTTTAACTCCAGTACATAAAATAGTTAGTACCTAACACTTAGAGAACACAAAAAGTATTTGCAAATAAATATTAAATGCACTTACTTTATCTGTTGTGTTGAATAATGTTGATTCCCTCTTTTATTCATGATGCTTTGTTTCCCTGTGCTCCTTGCATTTATATGTGTGAATTCTTTGAGGCCTGGGTTGAGGCTATATTAGCCCAGAGATTTACATTTGCTTCTGCCAGGCTTCTTAGAATATAATAAACTCAAGGCCTTGCTTATATAACTTATTTGTTTGAAGTTTTTCAGATTGTATACAACATAGTTGCTAGCTATATAAGTCAAAAACTATCAAAAATGCAAATGGAGGGATACTTTAATGCACCTCTTTCAGGGAATATCTTGAAGGAAAAAATAAATGAGGTTAGTACATATATAAGAACTTAACATCCCTGAATGAAAAAATATATGTATGTGTGTTTATTTGTATGTCCAAAATAAATCAAATATTTGACCATGAAGAAAATCTTTACAAATTTTAAAAAGTAAGAGTTGTAGAGATCACGTGTTCAATCATAAGCTTAATAATAATAATTTCAACCACCTATATATTAAAAACACACCAATCCTTGTATCAAAGATGAATTAAAATTGAAATTTCAAACAATCTAAAATTCCATTAACTTGGGACTACTTTATAAGAAAATCTGTGGAACACACAAAAAAAACTGTACTTAGGGAAAAAAATTATAGTTTTAAATGACTTCAAAGGCTAATCTTAATAAATTAGAAAAATATCAATATAATTAACTGGAGCTAGAAAGAAAGATAGAAACTATAAAAAGAAAGAAGAAAAGATAAATAAAACTAAAGTCTCATTCTTTGAAAACACCAATAAAAAAAGATAAGCCTTTGTAAGCCTGATTAGGGAAAGAGTGAAAAAAATATTTAAAATTAGGATTGAGATAGGAGACATAATCACAGATACAGAAGAGACAAAAATAATCATAAGAGAGCATTCTATGCAAGTTGATGACAATGGGTTTGAAAACTTAGATAAAATGGATAATTTACTAGTAAAATTTCAAAAGAAAATTTGATTAGAGTAGCTACAACAGAGGAAGTGGGGAACGTGATTCCAGGTCCTCTTTCAGAATGCAACTTTCAACACAAGCACAGCAACTTCTTGGACCAAAGAATGCACACATGCTTCAGGGCAATTCCAAAGTAAATAGCTCCAGAAGAGCAGTGACCCCAATACTTTTCTCTTAAACACTATGTAAATCCAATATTAGGATAATTGGACCCAAGATTACAACATCACATTGAATCTTACTGGGAGCCCTGGATTCCAGAGTGAGTTTGGGGGCAGATTAACTGAAAGATGCAGAGAAGATAACAACCTATGAGAATGTTGAGTCCCTTTGGAATCAGTATACTGTACAGGTTATATAATCTGTACATAACTGCAGGTAAATCCTTGAGGCTGGGCCCTCTTGGTTTCAATGCCTCATTTGGAAATTCCAACAGTTTCTCAAGATATGCAAATCATCAAATCTAGCCTTGTCAAAATCTGCATTCCTGAGCTATTGATGGTATTGGCCATTTCTTGGGAAAGTGTTAATTAACATAATGTTCACATAATTACTGTTCAGGTGGAAACATTTAAAAACTCCTTAAAAGGAGAAATTAATGCTAATCCAGTCTCCAAGGTCAGAGTCATGTACTTCAGTAGAAGTTTACCTCCTTTCAAACAAAAAGTGACATTGAACCTCAGTTTCTGGCGGAGGGGTGAAAGAAATAAATTAACCAGCATATTTATCAAAATGGGCTATAGAGATTATGTATTATAGTTATATTCTTCTTATTAACTACAGTCTCACCATTGAACCATGAAAATTGTATTACTGTGTTTTGCACAGAGTGACACCCTGAAGCATAGAATCTGGCTAAGCTGTGCCTTAAGTTCTGACCCACATAAACTGTGAGATAATAAATATATGTGTCATTTTAAGCTGCTAAATTTGGGATCATTTGAGATGCAGCAATAGAAAACTAATATGCATGCCTCTAACTCTCTCCTCACACTGTGCTCACTGCCTATAAAGCCTCTCACCTACTCCCATCCATCCTCCAGATACATAATTCTGACTCACCTTTTAAGGCTCAATTTGAACATCTTCTCTCTTAAGAACCCTTCTCTTAACTCTTTCTTCCACCCCTCTCCTTGGGCTCCATAATACCTGTAGTCACCTATTATTATACATATATACTGCATATATATTTGAATCATCATCATCTTATATTTCTGCCCTCTTTGACTGGATGGCACACCTTGAATCAAGGGGTTATATCTTAATCATATTTATATTCTCAATATCAAGCATGATGCCTGCCACATGATAAATACTCAATAAATGTTGATGTGGTAGATATGCATCTAAGTCCAAAAACTCCTTATTTTGAATAAATCAATATCATTACCAACTTCAAGCCCCATCTTCACTAGGATGGAAGGAACTTACCCTCAGTCCTTCCTTAGTTTTTGTTCCCTGTTCCCAAAGGTAATACCAAAAATCCAAGATTTGACACTGTGCCAAAGCATTATGGGTAGGTGGGCTCCACCACGTATCTGCTCTGGTTGCTACTAAGATATTCACTGTGTCTGTCTACAGCCTCTTCTGCACCAGGCTTAGAACATAGGAATTAGATGTATCACTCAACCATTTCTCTCCAGAGACTTGTCTCATCCTGGGGAGAATAATAATAGAGAGCAAGGCCTGGATCCCCAATACTTCTGGACTACAGGTCTCTCTCTCTCTCTCACCAGCCACAGACCATCTCCTTCTCTTCTGGGGATGGGAGGGTTTCTATATCATCTCATTCCCCTTTTTGCTTTCTCTGCAACTACTCTAATATCCCAAGAGCTTAGATTTTTATAGACAACAAAAGCCAAAAATCCTTGCTGGCTTCCACTGCTTTCAGCCTTAAGGAAAATCTTCTTTGAGACAGTGAAGTATAGCCAGGACCTGCTCTGATGGGACAAAAGCAAAGGAAGGAAATCGTAAAATATTAAAATATTAACCAGTCTCACTATGGGGATGAATGTGTTAATTAATTGATGGATCAAATAAGAGAAGGAATGATAACAATGCAAGGGTATCTAGGCAGAGGGAGTACAATAAGTAACCAACAAAGTATTAATCATCCATCATGAAGAAATCATTAGTGGTAAACAGTTCGAGTCCTAAAACATAGGAGGAGGAAGAGGAATAACATAGACAGATAAGATCTACAGGTAATTTTGAAACCATCAGTTTAGGTCATCAATTTTAAACTACTGTATGCTAGATCTTTTTCTAAAGCTACTGCTGACTGACTTAAATGCCATCCTCTGTGGGACACTATTTTTAAGCCCACTCGATTTTAGCACACCTAAGGTGGACAGTTCTATGATGCTGACATTTTCCCATCTCAAGAGTCTCATCTCAAGGGTCTCCCTGCTCTTCTGCCTCTAGCCTTTCTCTTAAGCCTTGGAGGACCACTCAATCTAGGCTCAGGCTCATCCCAGAAGTAGAGAGAAGTTAACACTTGAAGGCAACCCTCAGCCAGAGAGTCACAGGAGTTAGTGGATAACAGAGAGTCACAGGAGTTAGTGGATAAATGTCTCAGGCTCCCAGCATTCAGAAGGACAATCTGAGGTGCATTCTACACTGTTCCTCAGAGTTCCCCAGGGAACTGAGCCTCATTTGCCAGTAGTGGTGGCCAACTCAATGGCCCATTCTCTATTTGTTTTTTCTCCTTCTCCATTTCACTCCTCACTCCCACACTCTGGCTTCTAGGAATCACTCCCAAAGAAACTTCCTGTCTTGTGCTCTGCTCTTAGGGGAAACCAACTAGGATACCCTCTCTCCAGGGCACCTTTTCTGGAGGAGGTACTAATGAGGAGTGACCAACACAAGAGCTATTTTCTAGACTGCATAGAAAAGATGGGGAGGTAGGGCAGGAAGAGATAACCTAAATTAGAAAATTGTGTAATCACCTAGAGAGCTGTCCCAGTGAAGGGGCTATAAATTGGCCTATAAGAGTTTACCTGTGCAATGTCTAGACCAAGTTCAAGAGGAGAAACAAGCAGCTTCCAGGATCTGGGTATTGACAGATCGTTAACTGTGGGTAGATGGAAAGAGCACAAGCTCAGGTTCTAACAGCACTGCCTGAGCAATGCAAACGCTGATGCACCAGCCACACTGTGACCTCACCCTTAGCCTCTCAAAGTGGGGCAGCAAGAGGAGAGGAGTGCTTAGGCAGCTCTCTGGGAAGAGGAACGATGCCAGCATAAACTGAGAGGTGTAAGCAATGAGGCTGCTGGGAAAGATTAGGGCATCTAGAGCAAGTCAATGAGGTCACAGCCAAGGAAAGGGAGAGAGAGGCAAGAATGAGGTCAGGCATTTCCAGAGCCCTCCAAGGTGCTTGGCACTGGGCTAAGAGCTTGGCTTTTATGGCCTGGGTTTTCTCAGCCACACCAGTCTAGGATTAAACATGGGAATATATTGTTTCCACATGTAAGATTTTATTATTATTCAGGTACAATGAAGCCAAGATATTAGTAGATGACTACCATTGAAAAGATAGCTTGCTACTCAAAGTTCCCAAGAGGAGAGGGCATGCCATGTCATGCAAGGCCACATGGAGAAGCACCAGGGTCAGTCAGGAGGCAGAGGGAGTGAGGAGAGATGGTGAGCAAGAGCCTTTATTGTGGTTTCCATGGGAAGGAAGGAGGAGGCAGGGTTAGCAGGTTCACCCAGAATACTTTCAGTGGGCTCTGGGGTGTAGGGAGTGTCCTGAGTTGTCTGGTACCTATCCCTAGGGTGATAAGGGCAGGGGGATAGTTGCCTGAGTTGAAAGCCCTGTGAGTGCCTGATAAAAGAAGTGGTTGGGGGATGGGTTTCAGATTGGTTAGTTTGCATATAAGAAGAGCCCTCCCAGGGGAGTTGTTTGCTATCTCTGGGAATTAGCTAACCCTGGAAGGAGCAGTCTCTCAGTGTCAGCAAAGCCCGAAGATGTCAAAGCATCTGAGTAAAAACATATGCTCTATACACATATTAAGAGTAAGAATCTGTCCCTTCCTGCTACTTCAGGAATTCCGGCCTCTACAGAGCCTTTCCCATTATCTTTGGCATGCCCAGGAGTGTTAAACATGTGTTTGGCAATAAATCTGGGCATTTACCACATGGCAATTACCATTGTCTTTCTCTCTTGCTCTAAGCCTGTGACAAGAAAAACCTGCAAAGCTATGGGAAGACAAGGGTACTACACTTGCCCATTGCTTCTGGAATCTACCATCAAGCTGCCTCCCACCAGGCACCATGGCTGGTTCTTCCAGGTATCAACACTTCTGTTGAGCATTGCCATCTCTGGCAGACCCACTAGATATCATTGTTTCTGTCAGAGACTAATTCTGCCTCCTCTTTGGGGAATAAGACTACATACCCATGGGAGGCACCATGGACACCTCTGCTGGAGACCAGCACTCCCAACATAGCACCACTGCCATTTTCATCACCTCTGTGGTGTATTATCATCCTCAAGACACCAAACCTCAAAGGTGTCCAGGTCAAAGGAGAAAGTATTCCTTTCTCCACTTATTATTTGACATTCAGTTGAGGTAAAAAAAAAAAAAATTATGGTGGCCAAGATATATTAAGCTTTCAACTTAAGCCACGGTACTGGTCACAGAATAATAGCCCCCCAAAAGCATCCTTATCCTAATTCCCAGAACCTGTGAATATTACCTTCCATGGCAAAAGGGACTTTGCTGGTATGATTGAATTAAAGATCTTGAGATGGGGGAGATTATTTTGGATAGACCCCCAAAAAAAGACTGGGTAGACCCACTGTAATGAAACAAGTCCTTATAAGTGAAAGATGGAGACAGGAGTGTCAGAATCACAGAGAGAGATGAAGATGCTACACTACTGGCTTTGAAAATGGAACAAGGGGCCACAATCCAAGGAAATGCAGGTGGCCTCTAGGAGCTAGAAAAGGCAAGTGAACCGATTCTCCCCTAGAACCTCCAAAAGGAATGCAGCCCTCCTGGCACCTTGATTTTAGATCAGTGAGACCCATATCACACTTCTGTCATAACTATAAGATACTAAATTTGTGTTGTTTTGAGTCACTTAGTTTGTGGTAATTTGATACAGCAGCCATAAGAAACTAATACAGCCAAGTTCTGGGCCAAGTGCTTGACATGGTTGATCTCATTTAATCCTCCCAGGGACACTGTGAGGGAAGTAGCAGATTATTACCACTTTATACATGAGGAAACTGAGTCATGGAAAGATCATGTCAACAGTCTCACAGGTACCGAATAGAGGAAGCAGGCTCCATACTCAGGCCACCTTAATTCACAGTCTGTTCACTTAACCGCTACACGGCATGGCCTCCTGGTCATGCATGGGGTTGTGCCTGGTGTTTTGTAGTATTTTCAGAGAAATGGCAACAGCTAGAGTATGATAGGGCTGCACCTTTGCAGTCTCAAAGGGTGTGCCTTACCAAGCCAGGGTAATGCTCAGGGAATTCAGTCCTTCTTTGCTTCTCCTGGACTATGAAGTTTTCATCTGCAGCCCTAACCAGCCAGAACTCTAAAGAAGATGGCTGTTGTTGCTGTCCTTTGGTTCACCCTCACTCATCTTATCTGGACCAATCATGTGCAAGAATGTGGTGTTTTTTACTAAAGAGTCTAGCAGATCTCATGATGAAAAGAACAAAAGTTGGGACTTTATCGAACTTGCTATTATTTTGGAACCCCCAGGAGAAGGCCTTCTAGGCTCAGACCTCCTAAAGGAGAGTGTCCAAGGCTGACACCCTCTTTCCTGATTTCTAGCCAACACCCCCATCCTTCTATGAAGTCCCCTCTTCTAAGTCCCCCAACATCTGTGACCTACTTCCTTAGGATTCTCCACCCATTCTTGGTCCTTCTTTCCTTCTTGCTACCATCTTGCAAACAGGGCATTGACGGGGCCTCCCTCTGCTCTGTCACTGAATTTGGAGAGGACATCTGTGAGCTCAGGCCTGAGGGTCAGGACAGAAGTAGTGGCTGCTGAATTTCAGCTCAGTCTCCCTCCAGTAAAGGCTGTACCTGATTTCCTCACTCACTCAGCTCGCTGAGGGAAGCATAATTGTTTTCAGATTCAGCACTGTCTAGCTTGATATAAAGACAGCTCATTGCCCTAACAGCAGGGTTGTGACTACTTGTGAATAAATGACCCTTTCATCCTTGGGCTGAGGACCAGTTGGCACTATCCCAGATCAGATTTAGAAGAACCACCAGGCCAGCTGTAATGGATCTGCCTTGACTCCTAGAGAAGCAACACTGGTTTTGATTCTATAGGAGAGTGGCAGGCAGGGTGCCATTCATCCTAACTCATCCTTCCTCCAGCTCCTCCTTCCAGACTGCGCCAGGAGACAATGGAGCTGCAAACACCATGCTGCACTCACACTGGCCCCAAGTCCTGGGCCTGGCTGGTCTGCCTGCTTCCTCCTGAATTCGGGCTGCCTTCTCTGCAAGGATGCAAACAGATGACCAGATGCCTTGAGCACATGAGTAAGTCTTTGAGGTTCCTTGCAAAGGTCTTTCCTCCTACATTGCTTGGAAGGTAGAAAAATAAATTTTTCTGTTGTGATTATTGGTGCTTTGGTGGCTATTGTTTTTAACCATGCTGATG
>NW_017732196.1:158885-166501 GCF_001890085.2 Hipposideros armiger
GGGGTGGAGGGGACACAAGGAATGGTGGGCCAAAGCCATGCCAGAGACCAAGCACTAATGCCAGAAGCAACTTCTTACTTTCCAGCCTAAGCTTGGGAGAGCGTGGGGGTTTATTCTCACAGTTACTGCACTCAGCCCCTATTATTACCTCCGATACTCCTAACTTACCTCAGGTCCTGCCCCCTTGCTTTGGACATGATTCTCTGACTTTATTTGACATCCTTTCTCAAGCATGATCCTTACACACCACAACCATGGTGGGAGACTATATTAGTTTCCTGCGGCTGCTGTAACAAATGCCACAAACCTGGTGGCTTAAAACAGCACACATTTATTCTCTTATACCCTGTTCCCCCGAAAATAAGACCTAGCCAAAAAATAAGCCTTCAGATGATTTCAGGTGCCAAAATATGGCAACTTGGCATTCCGAATAGTTTAAGCTGAAGGAGTTTGTGGAAAAGGCACCCTTCTTCCTGAAACAGGTCATAAAAACCTCATGTGAGGGGTGTGTGCCCTCCGTATCCTGGAGGAATCATGCTACGGCTTCTTCTCTGGATGGGTCTTATTCTCAGGGAAACATGGTAGTTGTGGAGGGCAGAAGTCTAAGACCAGCTCCACTGGGCTAAAATCAAGGTGTCACCCGGCGCAGGCTTCCTTCAGTGGCTCTAGAGGAGAATCGCTTCTCTTGCTTTAATAACTTCTGGTGACCGCCAGCAGTGCCTGCATGCCTTGGCCCAGGGTCCCTTCCTTCACCTTCAAAGCCAGTATAGTAGCCTCTTCACATCTCCCTCTGCTTGTGGCATTAGCACATTGCCTCCTTCCTCTTCTGTTTCAGATTTCCTTCTGCCTTCTTCTTACAAGGACGCTTGTGATTACATTTAGGCCCACCCAGATAATCCAGGATGACCTCCCAATCTCAGGATCCTTAATCATATCCTCACAGACCCTTTTTCTATATAAGGTAACATTCCCAGAATTAGGACCTGGAAATCTTTGGGGGCCATTATTCAGCCTGCCACAGAAACATTCCCACCTCCCTCCCAGGCCTGGACAGGCGATCAGATCTGGGCTAATAAATAGAAGCATTTAAACCCAGGTCTTTTAGCCTCTGAAGCCCAAGCTTTCCCCAAGCCATCATATTGCCTCTCATGAAGTAGTAGTGAAGTCCTAGATTTAGGGGGTTACAAATTTACCCAGGCTCCCCAAGATGAAAATGGATTCCTGAGCTCCAGAGCCACTTAGAAGCAAGTACCTACTGCCTGCACCAAGGGTGACAGGGACACCAGCAATCCCTTTGGTCACAACCCTCTGCCAGCTCCCAGGAAGCAGTCTGGCTTTCCAAACCTCTAATGGTCAGAGAAGGGGATGAAGTTGGGCGGGAGGAGGGTTTCGATGAGCACCTGACCTTTGTCATGGCTTTAAAAACACAATTGGTGTCAGTTACCCTACAAGGAGTGAGTCGGCAGTATAGTTTTTATGGAGGCAGGAGAGCACACTTATTACATTATCAAAATACCTGTGTTTGCTAAATGCTAAGTCAAATAATACCCAGGCATGACTCTGCCCTTTTAGTGTGTCATCACATGTAAATCTTAATTTCATTAATTTCACATGCATTTGGTTTATCCTTTAAGCTCTTCCTAGAGATGCAATCTCTCACCATCTGTGTGAGCAAAGCAAATACAAGCAGTGTCTACCCCACAATCATTTGGAATTCCCAGCAGATATAAATTCACATGTATTTCAGAAGCTTCTTCCTGTTGTTTCTGCTGTGCACAAAGACAACACCATCTGACTTATAAATACTATTTCCTAAGATGACTCTCCAAGCAATACAGAGAAATGTTGGCAATAACACTCCATTCTGTGGGTTGTTTTTTGTTTCGTTTTGCTTTTTTCATCAGACAGGTGTACTTAGCTTTACAAGAGAAGCATTCCTAAAGAGTTGGCTATTGTAAATTTTGTAAAGCAAGTCTCGTTTTAACATTGATCTCCATTATGTCAGAGATATTTTCCCAACTCGTTTGTTCGGACGGCTTAGTTGTGATGACTGTGCAGGCTGGGAGAGAGGGAGAGGGAGCTTCTTACGGGCCAACTGCCTACCTGGAGAGGACAGTCTAACAGGAAACTTCAAGCTGCAGAATTTTCCTGATTCTCTCCTGTGAAATGACTAAAGGTCCATTCCAACTCACACAACCTCCAACTCCTCAGCTACCATGAACTAGGTGAGAGGCAGAGACATGCCAAGAGAGGCAGAGACATGCCAAGGAGAGATACCAAACCAAGGCATGTTTTTGCCTCAGCAGAGATTTGGGAGCTGGGGGTGCCAAAGGGGACATGAGAGGACTCTGTAGCAGTGACCTGGTAAGGTTAGGAAGGCGAAGGAGGGAAATGAAAGCACTTGGACTTTGGTAATAGGAGGGATGGAGGTCAAGTTTCATTCAGGCCTGGCATGCTCATCCTTAGTCAAGTCAGGTATGTTTTCTGAGCCTAGGTCCCCATTTGTAAAAGAAGGATAGAAATAGTTACCCTGCAGGTGGTTTTAAGCGTTAGACATAGTCTAGAACAATTGTGGGCAAACTTTTCTCTAAAAGGACAGGTAATAAATGTTTTAGGTTTTGCAGGCCATATGGCCTCTGTCCCAACTCAACTCTGCTTATGTAGTGAGAAAGCAGCCATGGACAATATGTAAACGAGTAGGTGTGGCTGTGTTCCAATTAAATTTTATTTACAAAAACAGGCAGGGGGTTTGGATTTGACTCATAATTTGCTGACCCAATCATCTAGAGCATGCCTGGTACACAGCGTGGTTGGGGTGCTGGAGCTGGCCCTGTTTGCCCTAAGATCCATTCACAGTCCTTGCATGCACCTCTGCAAACTACAATTCCCATCCTGCTTTGCCAGCTGGCTTCTGGATGGACCTAGCCAATGGGAGGCACTGGTGGGAGTTGGGAGCAGGAAGCTTTCTCTGCAGCCTGCTAATCTGGTGGTGGCTAACACCACTACAGCTCATTTGTCCCTCCACAGCCCCAGCTTCCAGCTCCTGCTGGGTGCCTTGGCATGGGGCTCCTGGAGCACTATCTCTTTGCTTTTCCTCCACTCACCTAGAAGTGCTAGTGGTTAATTTCTGGGCTGCCTCACCATCCCCTGCTGGCTCTCTAGCTCTCCTGGCCCCTTTGTAATTGAGTCCCCATGTTTAATGGCCTCAATTGAACTACTTAGCTTGAGCTCATTCATTTTCCTGATGGGACTTTGACTATAAGAGTTCCCATAAATGGTTGCTGTTCTTAATTTATTCATCTTAAGATGCTGGATATTTTTTATTTTATGAGGTAACATTTCTACATAATAGATGTCTGCAAATAGGTTCGTATACAGTTCCTATAAGGAGAAATGCAGAATCTTAGTCATTCAGTTAACAAGCATATATTGAGTACCTATTAGGTGCCAGGCACTGTCGCAGGCCCCAAGGGTGTACAGTCTAATAAACTAGTTGATGACTTTATCCATCATCCAGTTCAACCCCTTCACATTACCCACAAGGGAAAAAAAACCCCAAAAGATAATCATAGCTAATACTTATTTGGGAATGTAATTTGTGTCAGGTCCATGTCTAAGCAATTTGCACGAATTAACTTATTTAAAGTAACACTCATAACAGACCAATGAGGTAGATAGTATGATGAGCACCATTTTAGAGAAGACAAAACTGAAGCATAGGGAGGTAAAATAATTTACCAAAAACAATTAGGTAGTAATTGGTGGAACTGAGATTTGAACCCAGGCAGTCTGGCTCCACATCTCGAGCTCCTAATGGCACAGAACACTGCCACCCTCCCAAGAGAGTAAAGGATGTGTTCAAGGCCATGGTTAGTGGCACAGTTAGGACTAGAACCAGGTTCTGGAGTTCTAACTATATGTTCCAACCACTAGTGCATTGGCAGTCACTGCTGTAATTACTAAGGCAATAGCCATCCCTCAAGAAGAAATAACAGAAAGTTATTATAAGTCTCTTTATAGTATTTAATATACTCCACGAAGAATATAAAAGTCAATAAGGAATCTGCTGCACCAACCATCAACAAACATTTTGCAAAATGTCCAACATCCAACAAACACTGGAAAAATCATAAAATCAGAATTTTGTGAGAGATCATCTACTTATGTAGTTTACAAAATTTTTTAAGCCTTGTAGCCCTTTCTTTAAATAAAAGCTTCTAGGAGATGCCAATATGTAAAATAGCAGACAGATAAAAGCAAACCTGCCCCGGCTGGGGTGGGTGGAAGATTCCTGTCCCTGTCTCCACTTCCCACAGCCACTGAGTGGACTCCCCAGAGCCTGGTTTTAAAGCTATCAGTGCTAACTCACTTTAGTACCCCTTAACCCCTGAGAACTGACAGGAGTTCTCCAAGGTCATTCAGGTCAGGTGGAACACAGTCAAGGCCAGACACCAACCTCTGAGTCCCTCGCCAATGCTCTTTTTGATGTCCTGTATGCTCTTTTGACTTGTTTTTTGGGAGAACCATGAACTTTGCAGCAGACAAGTGCATGTGTCTATTGAGCCCATCCACAGGGGCAGTAGTAAAAGAAGCTAGGATGGCCTGCAGGGGGAGGATCAACAGAGCAGAGGCTTAGCCAATTTGATGGGGCAGGCCTAATTTCTGAGGATCTAACAACCCCCAGGTCTGTAATCAAGGCTGCATTGAGATAAATGGAGAAGAAAACAGCTCTCTGATCTACTTGGTGCAGCACTTGAAACTGCTCAGCAAGAACAATTTCCCAAGATATTAAAAGCCCGTGTTCCTAAGACTGCTGTGAGTCGGTGATGCTCATCTGTGTCCCCAGGCTTGCTGTTTGCAGTTGTTTTTATGGCATAACAGCAGGGCTCCCACAGTGCTGGAGCCTGGAATCAGAAAGGACCCGCAGGCTTCCATGCTGCAGTGGCTTTTACACATTGTGTGTTTCTCTGAGGCTTTCCTGTAATGTAACCGACAACCTCCAGCTGCCATTTAAGCTTCATGGGGATTCCCAGACCTCAGCAGAGAGAAAGGAAAGCCCTAGAAATCCCAGCTTTGAAACAGCTCTCTTAGCCTAGGAGACCAACGACGCAGAGACAAAACCTTGATGATTGAGCAGGGCGGGCTGCATAGAGGAAATAGGGTGGTAGATAGGGTCCCCTTTAATCTTACAAGGGAGTTTTTGTATCTGTGGATGCACATTCCAGTCCAAGGGTCAAAGCAAGGTCATTGAAAATCATGGACCTAAATCAAGGGTGTTTCACCTCCAAAATCACCAGTCAAGTTTCAGATTTTATCTCCTCCTCAATAAATAATATGATCCAAATTTACTTTCTGCAGACACTAAGCTGAGTTCCATTATGACTCCTTTTCTCTGAATGGTTCCTTTTCTTTGCCATTAAGGGCTCGTTTAAATCTCAGCTTTACTTGAATCGCCATCCAACCAAGTCATATAAAGACATACGGGACTGACAGTTTTCCATTTATGGATTACACACTTGTGATTTTGCTAGCTTTTAATAGCTTTTCAATCTTACTTGTCATGCCAATGTTCTCCACATTCCAAGATGATAGCACAAATTGGACATAGGCTGTGCACTTACAGCTCCCCTTCCAGAAACCCTGAGTACCTAATGGTTTGTGAGGTTATTGGCTTGTGTTTTTTTTCTAGAAAATTCTTTTAAAAATTCCAGTAAATTGGTTATGTTCATGTCTTAAAGAGGGGAGAAAAGTCAATGTCCTTAATTGCTGTCTCGTCTTGTAGGGTGTCCTCTTGTGGGAATGAACATCAGCAGACGTGGCCAAGGGTCCAACACAGTCTGCCTTCCTCAAATGTTTCAAGTGTACCCACTTACTTTCATCAGAAGCCTTATGGAACCTGACTTTGAAAACTTCATTCAGCAGGCCCACAATGCTGCAGGCTCTTGCCTGCCTTACCCAGGATGCATCTGTGCTCATCATTCAGTTCCAGGTTCTTCCCTTCTTAAAAAAGTGCCAAAAGACAATTTTTTTATGATGGTCAACTCTAACTGGTGGGATTTGGGGAGATCTAAACTTTCTTCTCCCTTACTTATTTTTTTCTAATTGTATCATGTATTTCCCATGGAATAAAGGAACTACCTATCATACTTACCTTTGGGATAGTCATTCCCCTGTGTTTCATTCTGTGTTTGTCATCTACTTATAGATCTCTAAGCAATAAATGTTTTTGGTTTGATCGTTTTTAAAATTTCATATTAAAATAGTCATACATTTTAAAAAGTTTCTTAAATAAAGGACAAAAACATGATGATGCAAAAGGAAGCTGTCTAGAACTATACAGTTCAATATAATAAACAAACGTGGCTGTTCAACACTTGATTTGTGACCAGTCCACATTGAGATGAGCTGGAAGTGCAACGTGCACACCAGATTTTGAAGCCATACTGTATGAGAAAAGGAATCTGACATATCTCATTAATACTTCTATATTACTTGTTGAAATGTTAATATTTTAAATGTGTTGTTCTAATAAAATATATTATTAAAACTAATTTCACCTATTTCTTTTTATTTTTTAAATGTAGCTGCTAGAAAATTTTAAATGACACATGTGGCTTGCATTATTTTTCTATTGGAGGGTGCTGCTGTACAAGCTCTCTGAATTCCTCACAGTCAAAAACTACAATTCTAAACAACGTTTGCGATAATTGGACACTGATTTCTGATAAGTCGTTTTGCAGTTGTTTGTTGTTGTTGTTGTTGTTTAATTCCCGTTAATCTAACTCCTTATATTACAAAGCTCTACCCACACCCAGCACATTTCTCTTCTACAACTTCCTTACCTTTCTCAATGCCCTCAACAAATGGTCAACGTTCTCATCCTCCAATTCCTTTGACATTCCCTTCATTCCCACCTCCACTTCTGCCACCACCACTAGCGCCCTGCTCCTACACTCTATTCTTTTATCAAAGACATCCATGACTGTGGCTTACATGTGACAAATCACAGCATCACTCACAGCCAAGTCACCATTGCAAGAAGACCTCTGACTCTCCATACAATAAAAAGCTTCACAGCTTAAAAAATAATAATAATCACTTATGCTCAGTAACAGCTTCTTTGAAAAGACAGAGGATCCATCTTGGTGCTCCTAAAGTCATGATGTGAGATATGGTAAGAAGCACTAGATTTAGAACGCAAACACCTCTCTCTGGTTATGTATGATGTGTGATCGAAAAATACAGTGAATGTTTAAATTTCAAAAATGTATTACAGTAAAAGATACTTTGCCATTAATCCCCCTCAGAATACTCCGCCTCACTTTGAACACATTCATCCCATCATTCTTGCCACTTTCTGAAGCAGTTCTGAAAGTCCTCTTTCATGAGTGCCTTTACTTCATCCTCCATTATGACAATGCTCTGTGTCACACATCACTTCTGGTACAACAATTTCTGTCAAATAAAAACATGACGGTGTGTCCTCATCCACCTTATTCACTGGATCTGGCACCATGTGACTTCTGGCTCTTCCCCAAAGTCAAAATGACCGTGAAAGATAAATGTTTTGAATCGATTCAGGACATTAAGGCAGCCACATAGCACAACTAAAGACA
>NW_017732196.1:167175-172219 GCF_001890085.2 Hipposideros armiger
TTTTTTTTTAATTTAAACATTCTCCGTATTTTTCTATCACACCTTGTATATGACTCTGAGCAGCTTCTCCTCCTGGCAGCAGGCTGTGGGCTCTGTGCACCGCCAATGTTTCAAGCTGGCTCTTCTCAGAGATTCTATGAGGTCTTTTGAAACCTCCCTCATTGCTGAGGACCACTCATCCAAAACTCCCTTTAAGTGGTTGATGTGTTCTCCAACTTTTTGCATAGGAGCTTTCCACAGCCCTGAGGAATTCAGCAAAACTTTTAATTTCTCTCTGATGAGACTTCGTCTCTCTTTTCTTAAAAGCAGTTTTTATTGACGTATAATAAACACACAAGTGCAGAAGTCTTAAGTGTACGTCTTGAAATGTCTCTGAATAAATGTGGGTGACCACCACCTAAATCAACAAACAGCCTGTTCACTTTTGTAGTGGCCTTTCTTGAACGAGGTCTGGTGTGGCCGCACTTGGTCCTGGAGATGCTCATGCACCCTTTGCCCCCACAAATTCTGGGAGGACATGCCCAGGGTAGGAGCAGCCCCTTCTTCCTTCCCACCACAGGGCAGAAAGCAAGCTTTGTGTTTCTTCAGGTATGAGTCAGACATTTGTCTACCCAGTGGCTGGGCAGTGTCAGCAAGCTCACTGAGGAGACTCAATGTCCCTCCACTTGTTTTAGGGTGAGGGAGAGGATCTCTCACTCTTTTCTCTTGGGGGGCGGGGGCACTGGGTTTCATAGCGTAGCAATGATTCTCATCAAACAAAAAATTCTCTTCAGAATTCCTTCCTCCATTACCATTCCATGTGTGGGATGGGGAGTTCTAACCTGTTCTCAGCTGTCTGCTTTGAACATGTTCATCTTAATCTGGTGCCTCACTTTGTGTCTTATATCTGTATCACCTTAGGGCTTCAGCCAAAATCTCCATTTGAACATCCTGTTTTAGCACCATAGGCACTCAGTAATCTTCTCTCCTCCAATTATTATTCTTTAAAATGGGGGGGGGTGTTGGATAATTTCTGCCCAAGTACTCTATTTCATTCAAGGCCTTTGAAAATTAGCTTCTACCTTCTTACTAAGTCCCACTTGCTGTGGGAGATTCAAATTCCTCATCCACGAGGTCAAGGCTCCCACTTGCAGCCACTCATAGTGTAGGACAGTTTCCCAAGTAAGGTTGATGGAAGGCAGCTCTTTGATTCAAATCCAAGCTCTGCCATTTAGGCTGTTAGAGTGCTGGTTCTCCAACCGCAATGATACGCCTCACTTTACAGGGTGGGGAAGAGCGAGATTTAATCTCGGTAGGTATTCAATATAACATGCATAACTTTTCATGATTTTTCTGACTCACAAGATAATGTCAGTTTTCTTGTTTCTTCTTCCAAATCCCTTCTTAAGGTACTCATTTTTCACATAATTTTTCATAACTATATTCCATTGAAAACCTTCTCGTGGGTGTAAAAAAGAGGGGGGAAGAATCTAAAACAAGAAATAAGGAAAACTAGCCCAAAAATAATATTCATTTTGTAACCCATCAGAGAGCTAGAAAATCCTTGAAACATCATCTTTTTGGCCCTGACCGTGATTATGATACATGTCAATTTCAATCTTCTTTACTTTCCATGTTTTATGTATATGAATATCACTGCTTCTAAAACTCAGATTTTTTTCTTCACCAAATATGCATTTTTTCCATGCATTTAAAATTATACTGCCCCTAAAAGGATTGATACATGGGTATAATTTACACAGCAATTTCAACTTGCAAGAAGATTTTTTTATTCTTTTAGTACTGAATCCCTGTTATGGGTGTTTGTTTCTTTGTTTTATAAGCAAAATAGAAGGTCTCACAATCATCTGCCTCTATTAATGACCTACACACCTCTCTGAAGGTCACCACCATCCTCAATTTCTTGAGGTTGCTTCCTCGACAGGGCGATTTGCACATGCAGCAGAATAGCTGAGCAAACGATGGAGAGGCTGTTACAGAAGCAGACAGAACGCAGTGCCTGGCATCTGGTACAGGACAGGGAATGTGTTACCAGGCTACCCAGCCTATTCTAGAATCCCATACATGTTCTCTGAAGCTTAGTCTTGGATAATCCCATTGTAATAGGGAAAATGGTGGCTGTGCTTGGTCTATTCTGACAGCTCAGTGCAAATGTCCACTGTGGAAAAATCTACACAGGGAAACTCTGTCCTCAATCATAGGTTCTGGCCAGAGATCATACAATGTGTGTGGTTAGTTAAAAAGGGACTAGGACAAAAAGTACTCAAGGATCACATGACCCATCCTTTTGGTTGGGAAAATAACTCAGTATCAGTCCCGCTGACAGTGGGGCATGTCGGGAGGGGATCATCCTGTGCTGTGGGGAGATGCCACTGGTCCTGCACAAGTCTTTTCAACCATGTTCACACACTTGGCTACTGGGTTTCATCAGATGCCCCACCAGGAATATGAAAAACAAGAGATATAATAGAAACCAGAGTTCCTGCAGTTAGGAGGGAGAATGATGCTGAAAAAGCAATGCAGAGTTGCGTCTGGTCTAGGCTTACCGTGTTGTACAGAAAAGGGAAATGTCTGTTGCTATTTGCAGGACATAAAACAGGAGTAATAAAACCTGGAATAAGCACCAAAGGACACATTGTTATAAAATACTACAAAATACTCCTGTTCGTTCTTACAGTTTATAGAAGTTCCCAGTGGATGCTGCAGTCTTGCCCTTTGATTTCTGTTGTTCAGATGCAGCTCGTGGACTCCTGCATGTTGGTCAGTGGGGCAAGGAGAAAACATTTTGCTGCATCCTTACCCTTGTTCTCAAATGGGTAGCCTGTGCTTAACTTTCCATGCAGAAAACACCTTTGGAAGTTTTTTTTTTTTTTATCCCACTCTCATTCCCCATGCCTAAGGTGGTTTGTGGTACATGAGGAGAAATGGGCAAGGGAGTCGCTCACAAAACAGAAGACCCTTACACACACACACACACACACACACACACACACACACACACACACACACAGACTAGCTTTGGCCTAAAACCCCCAGGGCAATAGAGAACATTTCCAAGCCCAGCCACCATCTAAGTAAAAGTAATTTTTTAATTAAAACAAACCCCATTTCATACTTCACACAATGATGTAATGGCAGGTCCTTGTGGAAACTGTGTGACACATAGCAACACATGTGAAATGGAGGTAAAAGGAAAGATTAAATGAAAATACATATTTGAGCTGGTTATTAGGAACAATAACATTTCCAGGAATGGGTCACTTGGGGAAACAGTTGATTTGGCTGGGGATAACAGTGCCTCTTAGGTGTGCCCTGAGAAGACACGATAAGAACTTAATTTTAAATCTGGGGATTGTAATAAGAACTTGGTTATTTAAAGTCACTGCCAAAGAGAAGGGAGCAAGCACAAGCCAGCCCCCAGAGGATGAATTATAAGATACTCTTGTTACCCTTGGGGTCAGAAGGAGGGGCAGAGGCTAGTTAAATATGCTACAGCTAATTTCTACTCATCTTTTCTAAATGCTCTAGCATGGGAACTCTATAACACAGTCCTTTTCCACAAAGGGTGCAACAATGAGTTTCTAAGATCAGCATTAATGTGTGGGGCAGAAAGGAGAGAGAAGACCCATATTCTAACTCCGCAAAACGCTCTTTGCAGGTTAAGGAGATCTGATGAGATGCTTGTAATTGATGCTTGTGGTCTTAATCTTCCCGTTTGTAGACTAATTTTACATTGCTGGACATTCAGTGTTCCTCCCCAATGGATGTTATTCTTGCGGAAGCTGACAACATGACAATTCTCTTTTTGCCCAAGCTGGAGTCTAAAATTTGAAACAGCTGATGTTTCTTCCTTCCTTAAATAATTAAAACACAGCTTTCATACTTAAATTTGCTATTCCATGAAAAGTGTGCTCAAGTAGGTGTATTTGAACTGTGCAACGGGTAAGAATTGGATGGTCTGGCAGGGATTGGATGCATGTTGAGCCATTTCCTGAGCCTGTGAAGGGGAGGACACCCCAGGGCACAGCAGCATCCAGCTGGTTATGCTTGGAAATGAAGAATTTGGAGCTAACAGAGCCTTATGCATAAACTTGAAATCAGGAGAAGGCTAATAAAAGAGTGATTTTACTCTTTATGAGAGAATCATTCTAAATTAACTAAGGACTTAATTTTAATATTATCATAAAGTCTACAAATAAATCATGTCAGGGGTAGACATCCCAGAGATTAAAATTGTATTAATCTCCCTTTAAATCATTATTATATTTCCCTGGAACAGAAAAGCAAATGCTATGAGTCACAAAAGTATGAAATTTCAAGGTCAATTGGTAGTGTCACTCAAGGCTTTCCCAGATACCAAATAAAAATTCCATCACTTTGTGTGTCTTACTATCTTTCTCCCCTTGCCTGACAAAACTCAGTGACCTTCAAACGCAATCTATTGTTGCAGTTACTTTCATCTTTACCTGAGTGAAGCAGAATCAATGCACTTGACCAGCAATTCCAATTAAGCCACTATAGGCAATCCTGCTGAATCTGCAAACTTTGGATTTATATTAAATTAATGAAAGCTGAAAGAGGTTCCCATATTACAGCCACATTTAATGCATCCTTGTAAAAAAGAAATGTAATTATAATATTGCACGTACATAGTAAGTTGATCAACTTACACAAGGTGACAACCATGAATTGATCATGTGGGTGTGTCAATAAAAATCTCAGTAGCTAGTATAAAATGTGCCACTTTCAGATTATTTAACTCCCTAAAGACTGGATGATTCAGATGATTGGTAAGAGGTATACATTTAGCGTCACTTATTTCCAAGTCAATGGTTTAAATACACCAATAGGTAATATCAAAGACAACAGCTCCATATCATTTCAGTTTTTACAATTTAGACAAAACTCAGGTCTTTGTCTAACAATTTATTTTCATGTGGGTAAGTTTAAAAAATACATTTTTTCAAAGGAGTCAGCTGGTGGAGAGGGAGTCACTGGATAAGAGACAGCAGAGGCTGAAGACCCTCTCCTGCATGGGCCTGGG
>NW_017732196.1:173040-221263 GCF_001890085.2 Hipposideros armiger
ATTTTCCTGATTTAAGCATTAGACACACCTTAAAGCATTAGCTCCGCTGATCAACTGTAATATAGTTTTTGACTTGCTAGATTTAATTAGAAGGGAAAAAATCTAAACTTAAAGTGGTTAAAAAAAAAGTGCTTCTGGTTACTTAAGGACTGTGATTAGTTAATGTATGTAATGATGTTGACATGATGGTTGGCAAACTTAAAAACTCCATGAAAGAAAATTATCATGGATAAAAAGGAGCATTACATAATGATAAAGGAATCAATTCTCCAATAAGACATCACAATCTTTAAAGTGTATGCATCTAACAACACAGTATCACCATACATGAGGCAAAAACTGACAGAACTGCAAGGAGAAATACACAAATCCATTTGGTGACTTCAACATCCCTCTTTCAATAATCTATAGATCAAACAGGCAGAAAATCAGTACGGAGATAGTTGATATGAAGAGTAGCACCAATCAACTGGTTCTAATTGACATAAAATGTTTCATCCAATAACAATAGCACACACATTCTCAGGCTCACATGGAACATTTGCCATGATAGCGCGCATTCTGGGCCACAAACGACACTTGAGCAAATTTGAAAGAATAGAAATCAAAGTATATTCTCAGACCACAATGAAATTAAACTAAAAATCAATAACAAAAGATAACTGGAAATCATCTTTGGAGATTAAGCAACACACTACTGAATAACATGTGAGTCAAAGAAGAAACCTCAAGAGAAATTTTAAAATATTTTGAACTAAATAAAAATGAAAATTCAACTTACAAAATGTGAGGCATGTAGCAAAAGCTGTACTTATAGGGAAATTTATAGCATTAAATACATCTATTGAAAAAAGATAGACCTAAAATCCATAATCTAATTTAATAAACTATCTTAATAAATTAGGGTAGAAATTAATGAAATTGAAAACAAAATAAATTGAGAAAATCAACAAAATCAAAGGCTGATTTTTTTAAATGATCAGTAAAATTGATAAATTCTCACCAGGTTAACCAAGAAAGAGAAAGAGAGAGAGAGAGACAGAGAGAGACAGAGAGACAGAGAGAGAGAGAGAGAGAGAGAGAGAGAGAGAGGAATTACTAATATGAGAAATGAAAGAGAGGTCATCATTACTAATCCCAGGGACATGGGATTAAAATATATTTTGTTTGCAAATTTAATGACTTAGATGAAATGAACCAATTCCTTGAAATACACAGCACAACAAAACTCAAACAAGAAGTTAACAAGGAAGGTCCAAGATGGTGGATAGGTAAAAGCTATGTCTGCCACCTCCTATGATCACATTAAAATTACAACTAAATTATAGATCAACCTCAAGAATCATCTGAACTAGTTAAACAGAACCCCTATAACTAAGGATATACAGAAGAGGCCACATGAGATTGGTATGAGAGGTAGAGATG
The DNA here is from genome assembly GCF_001890085.2 of Hipposideros armiger. Taxonomy (NCBI): domain Eukaryota; kingdom Metazoa; phylum Chordata; class Mammalia; order Chiroptera; family Hipposideridae; genus Hipposideros; species Hipposideros armiger. Next base: position 174,466 of record NW_017732196.1, read on the forward strand.
TAAAATGAGCTGACTCCAAACCTACAGGTAGTGGCTGAGCACCGGGAGGGACACCTCAGTGGTGGGGGTCCACCATGAAGAGTGAGTGGTCCCAGCCCCACACGGGGCCTCCAGCCCAGGGATCCTGTATTGGGAAGTCCCCACAACATCTGGCTGTGAAAAATCACAGATGTTTCTGTCCGTTCCAATTCAACAGAAGGTGGCTGAAAACCCAGACATCCTTTTAAAGGGCCCGCACCCAGACCCACTCGCTTGCAGGACTCACCCTGGGCTCTGGCAGAGGAATAGCAACTCGAGAGGTGCCAGAGACATACAGGGAAAGACTGAGTTGCGTGGCTTCAAGTCAAGGGCTTGAGGAACAGCCACCATTATACCTGTGTGGAGCCCACCTCGGGTGTAGCCTACAGGAAGGCGCCATCTTTCCTGTGTTGAACCCATCCCCACGGAGCCAGATCTGAAACCACACTGGTCTGGTAAAATCTGCATGTATGGGTACCATCTTGGTGACTCCATTGGACCCTGTTCCACCTAGCTAGTGCAGCATCACCCGGAGCACTGTCAGCTCCTGGACTGCCAGCCCAGCTCCGGCAAGCTGCGGGAGGCCTCTACAGCAGTGGATATCCCAGCAGAGGCCTGGGAAACTTTTGGTGGTGGGAGGTCAGCCCCAGCTTGCACTGCAGTGTTTCTTGTGTGGCTCTTGGGGATCTGCAGGCCCAAGACAAGCAGTGGCTGGCTGCAGTGTCCTCTGGGTATTTTGCAGAGTGGCCACAGGCTCAACATTGGCACAAGAACTGAATCTGCATTAACTTTGTAAAAGCCACTGGCCACAACCTGTGACTCCCTGGGAACCCATGCCTCCCAGCTAGCACTGCACCAATTGGGGCACTCTTGGCTCCTGGGCAGCTATCCGTGTCCCACAAGCTGCTGGAGGCTTGTACAGAAGCAGTTAGCCTGCGGTGCCCTGGGAAACTTTCTGTGGCAGGCAGTCAGCCCCAAATCACACTGTAGCCTTTCAGGGACCTGAGGGCCTGAGGAGAGTAGTAGTGGCTTCCGTGTTCTCAGGACATTTTGCAGAGTGGCCACAGGCTCAACATTGGCACAAGAACTGAATATTCAATAACTTTGTAAAAACCGCCAGCCACACCACATGGCTCCCTGGGACCCTGCCCTGCCCAACTCTGGTGCCATCATCAGAGACACTATCAACACCGGGTCAACCAGCCTAGCCCACACACCTAAGGAAGATCTTTCAGTGGCTCAACCTTATGGGCAGCTGGCAGGTGGCAATAGGCCTAGTGGGTCCCTGAGCCTTTTGCTAAGCTGCTCCAGGCCTGATACTGGAGGCAGCCAGCCTCGATTCACAGTGAGGCAATCCCCACATGCCTCCAGGTCCAACACAAGTAGCAACCAACTACATATAGATTTGTAGCTCCTACCAGGTGGAATTGGGCAAGTCACAGGCAAGGCTGAAACTGGCCTGCACAAGACACCCTCCCAAGAGGTAACAGAAACAACACACCCAGAGGCTGACCTCAGACCACATCAGAGCACTACCTGGTTAGCCCCACAAGCATCACGACCAAATGGCAGTCTCAACAGGCACAAGAGCCCACTCGGGCGAATCACTTTATAAAGGTCAGCCCCCACACAGCAATTCATATGCTGTGGGCATAGCCAATACTCAGTCAGTCAGCCTGAGAGTCAATCCCACCCACTGACACACCAAGAGCAATCTAGGCTCAACTATAACAGGAGAATACACACAGCATACACAAGGGACACTCCTTACACATAGGTGATTAGGGAGGCTGCACCACTGGAACACACAGGACACCTACTACATAAGGCTACCCATAAAAGAATGAGAGACATAAGAGTTCTACCTAATACAGAGAAGCAAACACAAAGAGGCAGCCAGAATGAGGAAACAAAGAAACATGTTCCCAATAAAAGAACAAAAGAAAACTCCAAAAAAGAAATAAATGAAATAAAGGTGACCAACCTACCAGAGACAGAGTTTAAAACACTGATTATAAGAATGCTTAAGGAATTTAGTGAGAATTTCAACAAAGAGATAGTAAGCATAAAGGAGGATGTAAAAACCATAAAAAATAAGCAGTCAGAAATAAAGAATACAATAACTGAAATGAAGAATACACTAGAAGGAATCAACAGCAGATTAGGTGAAGCAGAGGATCAAATCAGCCATTTAGAAGACAAGGTATTAGAAAACACCCAATTGGAACAGCAGAAAGAAAAAAAGAATCTTTTTTAAAAAATGAAGATACTTGTATTTTAAGGAACCTCTGGGACATCAAGGGTAAAAACATTCACATCATAGGAGTTCCAGAAGTAGAAGAGAGGGAGCAAGGAATTGACATATGAAAAGATGCTTAAAGTCACTAATCATCAGAGAAATACAGATAAAAACCACAATGAGCTATCACCTCACACCTGTCAGAATGGCCATCATCAACAGGACAAGAAATAACAAGTGTTGGTGAGGATGTGGAGAAAAGGGAACCCTTATGCACTGTTGTTGGGGCTGCAAATTGGTGCAGCCACTATGGAAAACAGCATGGAGCTTCCTCAAAAAATTAAAAATAGAACTACCTAATGATCCAGCAATTCCACTTCTAGGTATTTATCCGAAGAAATCCAAAACACTAATTCAAAAAGATACATGCATCCCTATGTTCACTGTAGTACTGTTTACAATAGCCAAGGTGTGGAAATAAGAAAAATGCCCATCAATATAAGATTGGATAAAGGAGAAGTGGTACATACAGTATATACAATGGACTATTACTCTGCCATAAAAAAAGAATGAAATCTTACCATTTGCGACAACATGGGTGAACCTAGAGGGTATTGCGCTAAGTTAAATAAGTCAGACTGAGAAAGACAAATACCACATGATCTCACTTACATATGGAATCTAAAGAACAAAATAAAGGAACAAAACAGAAACAGACTCATAGACACAGAAATCAAACTAATGGCTACTAGATGGGAGGGGCTGTATGAGAAAGATGAAAGGATTAAAAAGCACAAATTGGTAGTTACAAAAGAGTCATGGGGGTGTACAGCATGGGAAATATAGTAAATAACATTGTAAAAGCTATATAATGTCAGATGGGCACTAAACTTATTGAGTCGATCAGTTCATAAATTATATAAATGTCTAGCCACTATGCTATACACCTGAAACTAATATAATAATGAATGTCAGCTATACTTTTTAAAAAATAGTCACAGGGATATGTAGTACAGCATAGAGAATATAGTCAATAATATTGTAACACTATGTACAGTGTCAGACAGATAATAGAATTATTGGGGTTATCACTTTGTGAGGTGTATAAATGTCTAATCGCTGTTGTTTTGTACACCTGAAACTAATAAAAAGAAAAAAAAAAAGAAAAAGAAGTTGACAATCTGAATAGGCTTATATCTGTTAAAGAGATGGAATAAATAATTAATAACCTTACAAAACCGAAATCACCAGACCCAGATGGGTTCCCTGCTGATTACTACCTAACATTTAAAAAATATATTGTGCCAATTCCTTATAATCTCAGTCAGAAAATAAAAGCCTCATTCTATGAGAATGGCATTACCTTAATATCAAAAAGCAGACATGATCATTACAAGAAAATACAGAGCAATATCTCTCATGAACATACAAGCAAAATACCCCAACAAGATATTAGTAAATTAAGTCCAACAATATATACAAAGAGTTATATACATGGAGCTAGTGGGATTTATTCCAAGTATGCAACATTGATTCAACATGAAAATCATTTAATGTAATCTACCACATCAACAGTGTAAAGGAAAAAAATCATATTACCATGTCAATTGATGCAGAAAAAGAATTTGACAAGATCCAACACCCATTCGTGATTAAAAATAATAATAATAACTCTCAGCAAACTAGTAATAAAGAAAAGCTTCCTTAACTTGACAAAAAATATCTATGAAAACCTACAGCAAACATTGTACTTAAAGGTGAGAAACTGATGCTTTCCCCCTAAGATGGAAAACAAGGCAAAAATGTCCTCTCTCACCACTCTCATTCAACATGAACTGAAGTCTTAGCTTGTATGATAGATAAGAAAGGGAAATAAAAGGTCTACTACAGGTTGGGAAGGAAAAAATAAAGATACCCTTGTTCATAGATTACATGAATGCATGTATAGAAAATCCGAAGAGGAAAAAAAGGAAATTTGTATATATGAATCTAACAAAATACATACAGGATCTATAAACAGAAAACTAAAACACTTTCATCAAAGAAATCAAAGAAGATTTGAATAAAGGATAAATATTCTGTTTCTTTGATCAAAAAACTTAATATGTCAAGTCTTCCCAACTTGATCTATAATTTCAGTGTAATTTTAATCAAAATCTCAGCCATCTACTTAATGAATATCAACAAATTGATTTTAAAGTTTATTAGAAAGGCAAAAGACCCAGAATAGATGACACAATACTGAGGAAAAATAAAGTCAGAAGACTTACACTAACCAACTTCAAGACGTACTATAAAACTACCATAATTAAGACTGCTGTTGTTGATGAAAGAATAGACACATAGATGAATGGATCAGAATAGATAGTCTAGAAATATACCCACACAAATACAGTCAACTGATTTTGCCAAAGGAGCAAAAATTTGGCAGGGAAAAGATAATCTTTTCAACAAATGGTACTGGAGTAACGAGATGTCTTTTTTTCCCCCCAAAAAAAAAACCATTAAACACAGAACTTACACCTTTCACAAGAATTGATTCAAAATGAATCATAAACCTAAAACTAAAACAGAATACTATAACACTTCTAGAAAAATACATAGGAGTAAAATCTAGGCAACTTTGGGTTTGGTGATGAGTTTTTGTATACAGCATCAAAAGTACAGTCCATGAAAAGAAAAATTGATAAATTAAGACTTTATTAAAACTAAAAACATTCTATCTTCAAAAGACACTGTTAAGAGAATCAAAAGACAAGCCACAGACAGGGCAAAAATATTTGTAAAACACATATTTGATAATGGACTTGTATTCAAGATAGACCAAGAACTCTTAAAATTCAACAATAAAAACACAAACAACCCAATTAAAAAATAAAATGGATATCTCACAAAAGAAGATATACAGGTGGCAAAGAAGCATTTGAGAACATGCTCATTATTATTTGTCATCAGGGAATTGCAAGTTGAAACAACGATGAGATACCACTATATACCTATTTGAATGTTTAAAATCCGAAGCCTGACAAGAACAAATGCTGGTGAAGATGTGGATCAACAGGAACTTTCATCTATGACTGCTGGTAAGAAAAAAAATGGTAAAATCACTTTGGAAGACAGTTTAGCATTTTCTTACAGAGTTAAACATAATCCAGAAATCATACCCCTAGGCATTTACCCAAATTAGTAGAATATTTATGTCCACACAAAAACTTGAAGGCAAATGTTTATAGTGGCATTATTCGTAAGTGCCAAACTTGGAAACAACTAAAATGTCCTTCAATACATAAACAGATAAACAAACTGTGGTACATCCATACAATGGAATATTATTCAGTACTAAAAAGAAATGGGTTATTCAGCTGTGAAAAGATACAGAGGAATCTTAAATGTATACTGCTAAGTGAAAAAAGCCAGACTAAAAAGGCTAGTATACTGCTAAGTGAAAAAAGCCAGACTAAAAAGGCTACATATCATATCATTCCAACTACATGACACTCTGGGAAAGGCAAAATTATAGAGACAGTAAAACATCAGTGTTTGTCAGGGGTTGGAGGGAAGGGTGGACCATGGAGGATTTTTAGGAAAATGAAACTGTTTTGTATAATACTGTAATGGTGGACACATGACACTATGCATTTATCAAAATTCACAGAATGTACAACACAAAGAATGAACACTGATGTAAACTACGGACTTTAGTTAATAATAACATATCAATATTTGTTCATCAATTGTAACGAATGTACCACTCTAATACAAGATGCTAATACTAGGAGAAATTTTGAATAGGGCAGAGTGAGAATAGAGGAGCTCTGTATTATCTGCTCAATTTTTCTGTAAGCCTAAAACTGCTCTGGAAAATAAAGTCTATTAATTTTAAAAAGTAAAATAAAAATGTTTAAATACATTATAAGCCCCAGAGTAAACAAATACAAATCCACACGTAAACACATCATAATGAAATCATGAAACTTAAACATTTTTTTAAATCTTAGAAGCTTCCAGAAGCTTCCAAAAAAATAATAATATAAAACAAAACAGATGACTTCAGAGTTCTCATCAGGAACCATAGGTAACAGAAAAGAGCTAAGTAATAATATATTACAAGAGCTGAAGGATAATGCCTGTCAAACTATGATTCTATCAATCAAGAGGGAAGAGAAAATAATATTTTCAGAAATATAAAGACCAAGGGAATTCACTATTCACAGACCCAGAATGAAAGATTACTAAAAGATAAGTAAGCAAAAAGGAACTTGAATTGAGAAAGAAATGGAAATACAAGAAGCATTTCTGAGGGGCGACCGGTTAGCTCAGGTGGTTAGAGCACAGACAGGCTGTTAACACCAAGATGCCGGTTCGATTCCCACATAGGCCAGTGAGCTGGCCCTCCACAACTAGACTGAAAACAATGACTTTACTTGGAGCTGATGGGTCCTGGAAAAACACACTGTTCTCCAATAAAGTTTTTTTAAAAAGCAGCATTTTTTATATAGATATAGATCAAAATGATACATTTGTCATTCTAACTAATGATGAAAATTGCAGGTGGGGTGTTAAAAGCAAATTGGAACTAAAAAGTACAAGACAAAAATAACATGGAACATTGAACGGGAGAATTTAAAGTGTCACAGGCATTTTTATTCTCGAAGATCAAGATATTGATTAATCTTAGACTTCTGAAGTGAAGAATATAGATTAAATATTTTTAAAGATAATCAATAATAATAACAAATAAAATATATACAATGGGGGAAAGTTGATTTAAACAATAGACAAGTGACTGTCCAAAACGGATACCATCAGAAACCCCAAATTTTTAACTTCCTATTGTCCATTCTTTCTAAAGCATTCTAATGCATTTGTTCTTATTCATAAAAAGACTGCAAATAAAATACCAATGCTATAAATTTATTGCTATCTAACTGGTTCATTGAGAAAAGCACACAAAAATTTGTATGGGTGTCATGAGTGTTAATTTATTAGTAGATAGAGTGAATAAGTAAAAAGAAATCTATTTTCCTTTTGAAAAGTTCTTGTGTTAACCACACATTCTGCCAAGTGTTAATCCAGATATTATTTAAGGAAATGTAATTTATTGACAAAGGCATGAATTCTTGAACCAAACACAATTATTTTTGGCTCCTGTTTCTATCATATTTTCATGTGGCATTGGAAAAGTTACTCAATCTCTTTAAAACTTGGTATGTTCACCTGCACGATGCAGAAAATACATACAACTTTGTAGATATGCTATGAGGTGCAAATAAGATAATAGACATAATAGAAACTCAGTGGATGTTTGTTCCCTTCCTTCCTGGGGCAGATTATTATTTATCCCCAATATTCATTCTCCCCTTTCTCCTCAGTAATAGAATCCCCAAATTTTAGCAGGACATCTAGAATAAAACTATTATTTTTAGCTTTTATCACAGCTGAGTGTGGCCATGTGTTTAAATTCTATTCAATGAAATGCAACTGGAAGAAATGTGAACAAATTTTGGCAAGTGCACTGGTAGGAGCAGGCATGTCTTTCTCCTCCCTTTGCTCCTTCCTACTGGCTGGAAAGGAGACATAATGGCTAGAGAAGAAGCAGCCATCTTAGAACACAGATGGCCTTGAAAATGGAAGACATACAGGCATAAAGCAGTAAGGCAGAAAGATCCTGCATCAATAACAACATGGGATGCCATACTATGCCTAGAGCACCTGCTCAGACTTAGATGAGGAAAAAATAATCTTTTATCTTGTCCAAGCCATCATTATATGGCTTAGGCAAATATTCACTACTTGCAACCATATCTAATCTAATGAATATATCAATTAATCCTTGTTCTTTTAAAATGCATGTTTTACTCTTTTATTGTATATTTCTCCTATAAAGCTTTAAAATCACTATAGAATAAAACAGTTAAATAATCTTTATCAAGTAAGAACAAAGTACCTTACAAATGTGCCCAGTTTTTTTTTAAACAGGTTGCTGTTTTTTTTTAATGTCTTAGAACCCAGTATTTGTATTTACACTTGTATTTTCCCTCCACTTTTTCTGAATAAAATGTTATTATAACCTGATGTTTCAGGCAATGTGCAAGGCAGCACTGTCAATGTAATGAAAAGTGAGAGAAGTGTCTTTCCCTCAAGTGCTCACAGACTCGAGGAGACATGGGTAAATGAAAACCATCATCCCACACAAGGCCAAGCACAGATGTATGTTATGGGCAACCCCTAGTGCTATGGGAACACTAATTATTTATGAAGTCAGGGAAGGCTTTGTTAAAAAAAAAAAAAAAGATAAGAGAGAAGCTAGATCTTAAAAGACAGCAATAATTCAGCAGGAAGAAACAGAAAGGAAAGGTAATGTAGGAAAAAGGAATCATTTAAATTGAGTGGGTGCTCTGAGAAAGGAAAAGTTCCCTTAGAGCTGACCCAGAATTACATTTAGAGTACAGTTCATCACACATAGTAGGATATCAGTGAAGAACGTTGGGTTGATGTCAGTTGAATTGAATATATGGCAGCATTTAAAAGAATTACAAAGGTCACTTTAATATGGAAAATATTAGTGAGATGATTTTTAAGTGAAAATAGCAGAATTTTAAGTTACAAATTCAGTGTAACTATAATTCTGGTGTATTTGTAATTACATGCACTACATGAGTGAGTATATTTCTGAAAGGAGAGAACTTTCTTTTGATGAGGCATCAGAATTTAATCATGTGCTTACAATTGTTCATATCTGCTAATTGGAAGACTTTCCCACTCACTAACTTTTGGCCCCCAAAATATCAAACTTTGTTTCTCTCCCACTATTTACATCCCTCCTGTGCCAGTCACCACAGTACACATGCATATTAAAATACAACTAGCCCTGAAACATTGAGTCAAAATAGTAGATGGGGCAGCAGAGAAAGATATTTCTGGATGTCACTTCTACAGAAGCGACTGTGAACCATATATATATATATATACCATCTAACCCCAGCATAATGTGTCCACGATTCAACTTCCCTTAGCCAAATCCCCCAAATTCCTGCTGCTACTTCACCATCACCTAATATGAGAGGAAGCATGATGGATGCAAGTCTGAGTAGAAAAAGCCAGCGGTCTTAAGAATTTCAGTTCATTGATCTTAGTTTTGCAAAGTTTACAAAAACATGTGCCTATGTTCTCACATTGCTAGGGTTCCCCAAATCTCGGAAGTGTTATTTTTTGCAAATGAGAAACTCTAAAGTTAAACCTTTATTACATTCACAGAAAATACACTTCTATACTATGTTTAAAAACAAAACAAAGTAATGCACACAAAAAAATACTCCAAAAATATCGACAGTGTTTCTATTTACGTCTTATAACTGGGGGGTGGATTTTTTCTGCCTATTTTACATTATCAAAAAGAAATGTTTTAAGTAACATTTTAACATTAAATACTTTTAAGTGATATTTCTTCTTGCTTTGCCTGTTCTATGAGCTGTAATCTTTTGATTTATTTTTTATCCAGATAAGGATCATGAAAGGTGCCCTAGTTCCCAGGGAAGTTCTGCCCTTTGATAAGATGTTTCTTGCTTTGTGAAGTGTTTATTCACAAGTTATAACTGCTCAACCAGGTCTTCTCTAAAACACTATGTAGATACATTATACAAAGTTGCAATACTAACAACTTCATTGATAACCAATAATATATAACAACAAAGGCAAGACTTGGCTGGAAGACTGACATATTTCTTACTGATTATGAAACAAACATATATGCAAAACTTTCTCCTCTGGCATACGTGTGAAATGTTTTGCAAGAGGCAAAAGTGCCCTCAGTTTTTATATAGTGAAACATAGTCATGCTCATGTCCAACTACATTTGCCAAAATGTTCATGGATAAATCCAAGAATAATTTTATTCACTCTTAAAATAAATTTTGCTTAATGTTTTCAATTTAGGGCCTGTTGCTTAAACAGTGTAAAAATGTTGTATATCATGAATATAACAATAAAACCTACAAGAGTCTACATATGGTCATCATTAGTCAATGGGCTTAGGGCAAATTTCCCAAGTTCATATTCCATAGAACATCTTTTCAAAGGGTATTTATAGATATGGTATTTTTTTTAAATCTCAAAATATTTGGGAAACGTTGAGTTAAATAAATGGTGAGTGTGTATGTGTGTGTGAAAGATTTTGTTAGTTGTTTTTTTTAACTACTAGTTAAAAATAGGTAACTAGTACGTAGTTACCCATTACTTTAAGGGGTAACTAGGTATTATAAACTCTCAAGAGAAAATAGAGTATGCTGCATTTTCCAAACTTATTTGATCATGGAACACTTTTTTTTATTTCTAGAGCTACTAAAGTCCTAGATAAACACTTGGAGGACCACCATTTAGGAAAATGTTGACTTGGATTCTGAACAGAATCAATGAAAATGTGTGTCATTTGTCAACATTGAAAAACCAGGTATAACCTTGCTACTGGGGAATTGATTTACCCTTGCTTGAAGGCACATTCCGTATTTATATTTTTAGCATAATTCAGTTTGGAACATTGCAACATAGGGGAAAAAACCCCAACCACCCCAGTGTAGTCACTGTGCAAACCTGTTTTAAAAGGGGGGAAGCAGAGAGTAGACAAAAGAGGTTATATAAAAGAATTATTAAAATATTCAAGATAAAATTGTAAAAGCTGAGTTCCCAAATATATTTACTTAAATACATGTCTGTATTTTACCAGTTATCTATCTTTTTCAAGTAAAGAACAAAACATTCTAAAGGCAAGCAGGGGTAGGGGAAAGAATTTCACATTTATCTTTCTCCACGTTTTTGCTAGAAATATAAAAGCTCAGTGGAGTAAACGGCGTGTTCCAAGTCTGCTACTTCATTAGGTAACACAAAATTCTGTCAACAGCATCAATGTAATGTTGAGGGAAATATTACGACATACTCAAATGAAAAAAAAAGTAAAGCTTATCATTTCATCATAACGCCAAAAAGAATACATCGATAAGTTAAGGTAGCTGTGAAATCCAAAGTAATATGCCAGATTACAACACTGAGTGTGACACTCAACATATGAGCCATAAAAATAGAATACATTTGGTTGACAGACCAGTTCTTGAAAGGCAAACAAATACCAGGTGGAGGTAAGATAACCAATGCAGATAACCAACATTCCAATGGAACAAGGACACTGCACATTGGAAAGATGGGAAACATGTAAGTGCCCACAATAATATCTCTCAGAGCCACTTATAATTTTCTGAACACGAATCAGATATCTTCTTCAAATTATATCCCTAGAGTAGAAGCAGCTCACCTTTAAGGCTGCAGATAAATGAATTCACAGATAGGCTTTTTCATCTGATGATCAGATCTGCTGTCTCCTACAGCTAGCTGTTGGCTATCTGGGACTGGTCAACACTCAGCACAAGACTTCAAGTATGTGATCATGATTTGCCTGCTGGGTACTTTTTGGGACTGGCTGTTCTCTGAACTTTGAAAATCCAGTTACAAAATTATCTAATAACTGGGAATCACTAATAACTGGGAATACAAATATCAGCGTATGTGGTACTCATACAACATGATCCGGTGGTGTTCTAGAGACAATTTTAGATGTGTCTTCCCTACTCTGTGTTCAATGAGATCAGTGCAGGGATAGCTTGAAACCTGTAATAGTGGAAGTATTTACACTACAGAAATTGGCAAATACTTGGCTTTTACTCCTCAGAAAGTCAATTGTTAGACACTTATCAGTATACCTATGTTAATATCTATTCGTGTTCTGCAATTTTCTTGACTATTGATTTTTATTATCAGCTTCCATTAAAATATTGAGGGTGTTCTAATGCCTCCACCTAGGGTCACGTTTAGGGTATAACATAAAGGGACAAAAGTAATGAAAAAGATTTGGGCTCCCTCCAGAGTCATGCAAGATTATCTAGTACAAGAAATATCAAACTTCTCAGACCAGAAAGTGCCATGAATACGTTCTAACAATATGCTAATTATAATTTATAAGCACCAACTATTAGTAACCCTTAGGAATTCACTGAGTCCCCAAGCTACGGTATGGGGGATTCGGATTGAGCGCTGCACAAAGGCGCCTGCCGAAAGGTGAACAGGGACTGAAAAGGAATCTGCCTTCAACTTACTTGCAGGCTGCAGGGCTGCAGTCTTCTGGGTATCGTGCAATTTTTACAAAGGGGTGATATGTGCGAAGGACTAACCTGATAATAAATAGCCCTCGGTCCTAGATAAAAATAAAGACTGTAGAACTGGGAGTCATTCACATATAAGAAAAACAAACAACAACAATAAAATACTTTTACTTTTCAATCAGAACTTTCCTTCTAAGATGGCAAGGGACTATTTAGGGTGTGTTAAGAATTATGGTAGAGAATTTCAGCCAGGACAGCTCTGTAACTTCAAGTTCTGACACACCTCTGCTACTCCAAATACATGACAGTGATAGATTTGTCTTTTAAAGTAAAGCAAAGAAGTCATAGCCACATTCCAATGCAAGACAAACATGCCTGTGGACCAGAAACAGAAGAGAAGTACAAACCAACGAGCAGCCATGGAGCCGTGGCAAAGGACTGGGCCAGGAGGGGGAGCGAGAAATTGACAGAAAAACAGAGATGGACCGAGGGGCTGATATGTAGATAGGCGTGCTTAGAAATGGTACAAAAGGTAAAACCAAAATTCTAGACAAAATAACAAGATGGGTTGACAGTCACTGAGTTGTTCCAGCACGTGGAGGTTCATGTCACCTCTGGCAAGGAGAGAGAAATAAAACAAAGCTTGCCATTTGTTAGGAAGCTATATTAAGTATGTGTGTTAAAATGCTAAGGGTAGTCACTAAAAGAAAGGAAATGCGATCTTTAGCTTCCAAACCAGCAGAGCAGTCAAAAGGAATATACGAAAGTCCATCAGATGCAGACAAGGAGAAAAAAGGAACAAAGTAAAAAAATGTGAAAGAGCATAAAATAAGGTGGCAAAAAGTAAGTCGAGCCTCGAAAGCACTCACAATGAAACTTGCTATTAAAATACAGCATTTGTCTGAATGTATTAAAGGTAACATACCTATTCTGGTTACAAAAAGCATATCTAAAACAAAATTACACAGAAAGGCATAAAATGAGATGATAGAAAGGAAAAATATATATTATAATACACATAAATATAATATACAATATATTTTTCCTTTCTATCACTTCATTTTACATATATCTATTACCACAAAAATAGATAGATGATAGGTAGGTAAGTAGGTAGGTAGGTAAGTAGGGAGGAAGAGAGAAAGAGAGAGAAAAAGAAAGTGAGAGAGAGAGAGAGAAAGAGAAAGAGAGAGAGAGAGAGAGAGGAGAGAGAGATAACAGGCAAATATCTAGCCATAACCAAGCTGGTATACCAATATTTAGATTAGATAAACAGAAATTAAGGGAAAAAGCATTAAGAGAGAGAATTTGGAACCCCACAAAATAGTGACTTGAACAATCTATCAGGAAAATATAAAAATCATGAATTTGGGGCTGGCCGAGTGGCTCAGTTGATTAAGAGCGCAAGCTCTGAGCAACAGGGTCACTGGTTGGATTACCACATGGGCCAGTGAGCTGCGCCCAAGCTGAGCTGCTGCTGAGCTGCTGATGGGAGGCCAGATGGCTACTGGACTTGGAGCTGAGCTAGCTGTGCCCTCCTCAACTAAGATTGAAAGACAACAACTTGGCTGTAGCCCTTCCCCAACTCCCTAATAAAATCTTAAAAAAAAAAAAAATCATGAATTTGTATGCAACTAGCAGCAGAGCCAAAAGTATATATAAAGCAAAACAGAACGACAAAAAGAATTTGGCAAATATATAACCATGGTGGGCGATTTTAACATCTTCTAACAGAAACTACTAAATCAAGCAGGCCAAAGGTTAGTGAAGATATAGGAGATTTAAACAACCAAGTCAACAAGCTTAATCTAATGGATATATGTAACCCTGCACTAGCACAAAATATACAACCTCTTCAAGTAAACATTGAATATTTATAGGAATAGACTATGTACTTACTAGGTCACAGAGGAGGCCTCAACAACTCCAAAAAAAAAAAATACTAGCTATCACATAGGCCATGTTCTCCAACAATAAAGCAATTAGAGAGAAATAAGAAGATAATTTTCGAAAGAAGAAGAATCACTGCCTGACTAGGAAGAACAAATAGGCCATAAACTCTGAAGGATATACATTTGATCCCAGCTCCAACATGTGCCCGCTGAGTGTCCTTGGACACTTAACCTCTCTGGGCCTTGGTTTTTTCACATGTCATACGGTCTAGTAACATTTCTCTCACAAAATTCTCATGTAGAATAAATGAGGAAGTATCTTAAAAGCACCTAGCATAGCATTTTGCAAAATCTCAAATGCTCGTTTCACTCTTTTCACATAATATATGTTCAATAAACACAGATTGAATTAATAGTGTTTAGTTAATGCATAAATGAATACCAAGTAGAGATAAATATACATTCCTTTGCAAATGGAATTTAGAATAGAGTTTATTGAATCAACAAGTCCTATTTTAAATAGAGACAAGAAAAAGTATGGCACATTCTATGTTTTTAATTATCCTCGGATTTGAAAAGAAGATTTTGTCAGGGCCTCCGGAAAATCTGATGCTACATCCTGTTTGTCCCTCTCATGTTAATTTTTATCATCAGTTCAGATAATGAGGTCACTTTGTCCAAATAAAAGAAGGCCTTACTTGTGTAAGGCGAGAAGCTTGGAGGACCATGTCTGGTATCTTACAGTGTGCAGTGCAGAGACGAGCAAGCTCAGGCACCAGTTATCAGAGGGCACCCACCTAAATTCAGTGAGTGTCAGTCAGCTAGATATGAAAGAATTTCCTGACAACAAGTGTTGTGTTGTTCACTCTGTTGCTTCAGTCAGCAGTTTGTGTGATCTCCTTCCAAGTTCATATTTCCAGACATCCTGAACTTTATACAGGCTGTGCGGCAAGCAGAGATTCACCCAACTTGACGCCATGATAGTTAACGAAGTGTGGTCCCTGAAGTGACACAAAGTCATTCTCCATCACTCTCCGTACTCTAGTTGGCTCTCCTTCCTTGAAGGCTTTTCAACATGTGTCCAGGTCAATTATTTCTTATGTTGCTTCATTTCCATGAGACTCAGACGAAAAGTTTTCTTCTCTCTTCATTTTTTCACTGGTGCCAAGGACTTGTCAATTTAATTGTTAGATGGAGCATTATGTTCCCCAGGCCCACATCAAGGCTTTGGTCAAAGAAGAAAACTTTTCCAGATCTTAGAGAAAGGTAGCATTGGTGTCAAAGCTGACAGGATGGACAGTTCAGGAATTCATCGCTGTTAATCGGAGAACAGCAGGTGGTTCATAGGCTATGAACGGTCCTTGGCTCCATTTTTACCTGAAAAGTACAGCTTGGTTTTTCTAACCTGCTAAAAACACTAAATATTTCCAAAGCACCAGAAAATATGGATTAATGAGTGAGAAAATAACTGGACTAGCTAGGTCAGTTCTTTCTGTCCTATACCAAACGAATCTCAGGTAGACTAAAAGTTTTGAGGCAAAATTAATATAGGTAAATGTTTTTATTATCTTAATGTGGAAAAGACCTTCAGAGGCTTGAGATCAATTGCGGAACCTAAAGGGAAAGGCTGACATACTCTAAATGGTTGTATGGTTAGAAAAATCATGAATAAAGTCAAAGGCAATTAGCAAATAGAAAAAGCAGCTTTAACATCTATGACAATGAATTCATGTTCTTAATATCCAGAAAGCACTTATAGCCAAAATTAAAAGTAAAATGGGAAATGGGGATGATCAGCCATTTCCCAAAGAAGAAGGATAAGTGACTAGTAAACAGACCTAAGAAAAGTACAACTTTCATAGGAAACAGGAAAATGCAAATTAAAACAATGGTATTTCACTGTTTTATTATATTTATTGTTTTTCTCTTACCACAACTGGCAAAAAGTTGAGTGAATATGCACTATTATTGAACCCATTGCTGACAAGTGTGTGGGGAAATAAACACTCTCTTATTAGGCTGACGACAATAAAAAAAAACCAGTATAATTTTCATGGGGCGGGGAGAGGAAAGGAGGGAGGTAGAAATTGACCTTATACATTAAAATCCTGAAAAACAGACATACTCTTTGATGAAAGAATTTTATTTCTAGGAATTTATTCTAAGGAAATAATAAAAAAGTACATAGGTGTGCTTTTAATCACCCCAGGCTTGTTTATAACAGCAATAAATCAAATCACTAAGTATCTCACTTAATAGTGGAACTATTAAGTAAATTGTGAAACGTAAAGAATGAAGCACTTTGTAATGATTAAAAATGAAGATGTAGAACTAGATCTATTGACATGCAAAAGTGTCCACATTATATTAAGTGGAAAATACAGGTAAACAGGATTTGTATAGCCTGATCCATTTTCCCCAAAGCTTTCATCTAGATATGTATATATGTACATGCCTAAAAATGCACAAGGAAAAAGAGGATAGACAGGGAAATATTCGTAGATGTTTTCTCTCAGTGGTAGGATTACAGGGAAATTTCATGTTCTTCATTTTTTCTGATGATCAGATTTTTTATTTTTTACAATGTACAATTTTTACTTTAGGGATCAGAAAAATCATAAGGTAATTTATACCAAGGAGAATACAAAGAAAAAAGCCATAGTTTGAAGAGAAAAAGAAATTCTAGATTTAGGAAATTCTGGGTTTTGCTACAGAATTTATTCAACCCATGAACTTTCTTTAACATCTTCTTATGGTATCTCATGATAACTCAAGAACTGTTTTTCCCTTTTCTTTTCCACGGAGCAGCAACTCTGTGCAGACGTCCAATAGACACCCTCTCATTCAATCGTACTAACGATTGTTATGGCTGCTGTCAGAGCTCCTGCCTCGCCTATAAGAAAGTGCCCTGGGGCATGTACCCTTGGCAGGTGGGAAAGGAAGTCCAGAGAAGCTTCACCCCTTTGGCTACTTTCTCTGGGGTAAGATATATGGTCTGAGGCTTATCACAGATGCTGAAGCCAGACATCAGTGTGTTCAAATACTAGCTCTGTCACCATAGCTGCATCACCTCAGGCGGATTACGTTGCCTCACATGTTGCCATTTCCTGATTTGTGAAATAAAGATGATGAAAACAGTCTCTACCTTAGTAGCTTGTTGTCAGGGATGAGTAGATGTAAGGCACTAAAAACAGTGCCTAGGGCTTTGGAAGTGTTCTGCATTTGTTGTAACGTTATTTTCCACGTGGCTCACAGTCTCCCTACTTCCAAAAGCAAGGATTGCATCAGGACTTAGCAATGACCACCTCCACCTATCAGCTTAGAATTCTTGAAATGGCCTACTCGAAGGAACAGAGTTCAAGGAGGTTGCTCCCAGGGCCCATCTCTCCTCCTGTCAGCTACTTGTGGGTTTTTAAGTAGCATGCAGGTGACAAGGCTGAGCTGGTGGAGTCAGACCTCAAACCCACCTCCAACCTCCACCTGCCATCCCTACGCTCACCCTGTACTTTCTACTCTCAATAACATATAAAGAAGTAAATTTATGTTTATATTACTAGGCTTACTGGGTCAACAGAGATAAAAATGAATGTATCTAATAACTCCTGGCATGCATCTGGTCCTGTGCTCATTTCTGGTTTTGTGGCACTTTAATTTTTTATGTTGCAGGGCGGGTACTTGTGGAATTGCCAGATCAAGATATTTGCCCTCCAAAAAGATGATGAAAGATGATAAGAAATAAATCTGGAAAAAGGGCCAAATTTTCTTTTAAAAATTAAAGTTGCCCCTTACATGCTGCCTGACGTCCTGAGAAACTTCAGGAATTTGAAGCATTAATTACTTATCCTTTATCACCACTGACCATCTGTCCTCCCCAGGATATATCTTCTGGCACCCCTTAGGGTCCTATTTCAGAAACACTGGCCCTAAATATTTTGAATATTGTAGTATAAGATGCAAAAGAGATTTTAATTCAAGTTTCACGTTTAAAAAATAATAGTACAATTTATTGATTACTGGGGGGGGGGGGAATTCTAGTTTGCCTCAATTACACTGACACCCAATGGTGTTTATGGACACTTGTTCTATCATATAGTGACCACAGCTTCTGAAACAAAAATCAGAACAAGTGGTTTGACAATCATGAGTATACTTAAGAGGGCAAAAAATCCAAACCATATGCATGCCATTAACTATATATAATGAAAGATATGTATGAATAATGTATGAATATATGAGATGGCTATTGTCTTTCAACTGGACGATATATATGAACAGTTTTTAAGAGGTCAACTAATTGAGAGTCACTGTTGATTCTGCTTTCTTTCCATTCTGCTTATTTAATTGATGTCAACTGTCTTCATTAGGTCAGCTAATCTGACAAAATGATAGATTATCCTTAGATTTGTTCTTCTAGGAGACAAATATAAAATTATTTTTAAAAACCCTTTAAATCTTCTAAGATGCTTATGAGAACTATTGGGTTGTTGGAAAAGTCATGACGCATTTTTTTCTGTTTTTCGTTGCAAAATACGTCATGACTTTTCCAACCACCCAATATTATATGGGAGGTACCAAAAAAATTTATACAAGAGGACACTTTGGTCAATGTTGCTCAAGCAGTAGTTCGCCATAATCAGAAGTGTCTAGACGCTGATGATAACCACTTTGAGCACCTCTTGTAATTGCAGAAGTCAAACATGACTTGTATTCATCTTTTGTTATTGGTATATATTGAGTATTACAATTTTAATACAGATTTTCTTTCTTAAAATGGGTATATGTTTTTTTGGCACTCTGTATAAATCATCTACGAGTTTGACAATTATAATTAGAGAAATATTGTATTAATTTGCTGATTGCTGATGGATAAAATCATGCTGACCTGCAGACATATTTTGAAATTATACACATATTTTAATGTAAAATAAATGTCTTAGCTCATTTCTCTAAATAGGATTGCATTTGCAGAAGAGCAGGAGAGCCCTGTCTAGATGTGGCCTGGGGACCAGTATGTTAATACCTATATTATAGGATGGTTCTGTGAGTTCAATTAGTTTATATTTGTAATGTGCTTAAAACAGTACCTGGCACATGGTAAATGCTATATATTGGGTTATTGGAAAGGTTATGACACATTTTTGCAACAAAAAACATAAAAAAAATATGTCATGACTTTTCCAACAACCCAATAAATACTGTTAGCAGTGTTGGCTTTAAGATGGAATAAACTTTTCTTTTCAAAAGTCTTTTTAAGAACTTATCATAAAAAAAATTTAAAAAAATAAAAAATAAAATAAATAAAAAAACAGCCATGGGGACATATAGCACAGCATAGGGAATATAGTAAAAAATATTGTCATTACTATGCACAATATCAGATGGGTAATAGACTTATTGGGGTTATCACTTTGTGAGGTATACAAATGTCTAATCACTATGCTGTTTTGTACACCTGAAACTAATTAAAAAAAGAAAACAGCCTTCATAGATTTTAGCAATAGATTTTTTTTTTGATATGAGGTTTTTTGGGTTTTGTTTTTTTTTTTACTTTTTAAATGTAAAATCTATGGATTAATCATCATGGATTAAAACTCACAACCTATTTGCACTTACTTACAGGATTGTTTTTCATGCAAATGTGTGGGTGATGGCCTGGAACCAAATCTTTGCCTAAACATGATCTTCTCTTTCCTCTTATTCTGTCCAATATGACCCGTCAGGACACGACAAATATGCATACACAGCTATACTATGTTCCTGAATATGGATTCTGAGCAAACATGACAACCATATGAAACCTTGATTATATAAATATGTTAAATAAGTTTGGTTAATTACAATACAAACAGGCTCTCCACTGTACTGAATGGGTCATTGATTCTCTCAGGTGGTCTAAATAAAGCTCAATGGAAATTAAGGGAAATAAGGTATGTCCTTAGATATTCAGAAAGCTGAGGTGAATGTAGCAACAAGGAGGGTACAGTCAGCATGTTTTATGCTATAAACCAGCAAGGCATGGCCTTCCAGAAAAGTTTATTCCATGAGGGCATAAAACGTCTTATGGGAAAGGATTCTTAAGAACAGAACATTGAGACAATCTTGAGTTGACAGAAAACCATAGAGTTGTTTTACAAAGATGAGTCTCCAAATTTTAATCTGTGTGTGAATTTTATGTGGATGTGTGAGTGTATGGGTGAGGAGGGAAAGTAAAAAGAATTCAATACTCCAAATGCATACCACCAATCACTCTAAGATATTGAGACATGAGACACACAACTTTGCTATTCCTCTAACAAAGTCAATATAAGGAACTTGAGTCTCCCTTCCCATCTCTCCACAGAATACCATCCGATTGGGAAGCTTGAGGTGTCTGTACCAGGAGGAGGGGTAGCGTCTAGCAGAAGCAGGGAAGGACCCAGATGGCAGCCTATGAGGTGCAGGGGCAGAAAATTTAGCAGGGCCATGCAGAAGGGCCCAGAAGGGTTGTGTCCAGCAAAGGGACCCAGAATAACATGACCTGTGAGGACACAAGGAACATGGCCAGAACCATTATCAGGGGATAAAAACCCTGCCTCATGCAAAAGAGCAATAACCAGTAGAGGGGTTCAACAACAGATGTGAGCAGGTGGAAGAAAGAAGCAGCCAACTTAAAGATAGAACAGTTGAAATTATTGTGTCTAAGGAGCAGAGTGAAAAAAGGTGAATATTCACATGTAATATACTAAACATACACTAAAACCTGTCCTTACATCTAAAGATGTGCACATAAACATTATACATAATAGATGTGTTTTCAAAAATAAATAGAATTTTCAAAACTGAAATCATCAGAGCAGTCACTTTTTTATAGAACCTGTTGAAATGCTATTTGTTGAATAGCATTCTACAAATACATTGTGCAGTGCCCACCATGTGTCAGATATTCTGTGTGCTTGGGATGCAAATGTGAACGTAACAGGAAGATTAAATTCCAGCGAGTAGGGCCAGGGCAGTGTCATGAGTGTGCAACCTAGACAGTGGCATACTGCACTCAGTTTAATGTTTTATTGTCACTATCTCGAAATTCTTCATAATTTCTTAACAAGGGCCCAGAATTCTCATTTTGTACTGGGTCCCACAAGTTATATAGTGAGTTCTGAGGGGCACACAGATAAAGAATAAAGAGTGGTGCTAAGACAGAAGCAGACACTGGGGACTGAGCAGGGCACCTGACCTGGCCTGGGGACAGGGCTGGGTAGAACTTGAAGTCAGGGGCTACTTCCTGGAGCAAGTCATGGCTGAAGAGCAATGGGAATTGGCCAGAACTCTGTTCAGTTCTCTTTATTTTGAAAATTCATACATTAATAGCTCAGCATTTTTTTAAGGTAAAACACACATCTGTGTACATATGCATAATATAGTTGAGAAAAATTATCCATAACTTGAAATTAAGGCCTTAGGGTCATTCTAGAGCATTGCTTAATAAGTCTATCTAAGGGTCATTTGACTCAGTCTCTAAATCGGGGGTCAGGAAACTTTCTGTAAAGGGCCAAACAGTAAATGTTCTCAGCTTTGCAGGCCATATGGTCTCTATTGCAACCACACAATGTGCACAGTACTGCGAAACCAGCCACAGGCAAAGCCAAGTGAACCGACATGACTGTGATCCTGGGCTATAAAGAACAACCCACAGGCAATTTGCCAACCTCAGGCTAGGGCATGTAATTTTGACCCCCATTTACTATGATCAAGTCCCAGTTTGGGTAAAGTGACACGTGAATTTGTAGATTGACAAATGACCATTTCTGTCTGGTAGAGACCATAACCTCATCATTTACAGCTTATTACCCTGAAGAATATTCATGGGTTTGTATTAATTTTGAGTGATCTCATCCCAATGATCTTTTTTCCCCACTCATTACATATGTATGTATGTATGTATGTAGTAGATATAGATATACAAATACCAATATCAACATAGAGATCAGTACAGATACCAGTTTCTTATATCTGCTTTTGTGTTTGCTTTGTCTTCCTGCTGGTACACGCATTAATTAGTTAACTCTTTTACATTGCTTACTATATATTTTTATGAAAATTGTGTTTTAACTTTTTAAATATTGTACTTTGTCAACAAACACAAAGAGAAGCATAGACAGATACAGAATGCATAAAGTCTTAACATACAACACTGCGAATATGATTCTCCCTAAAGTAACTGCAACACACTTCAACCTGAATGAATCTGCTCTGATACAGAAATATCACGATCTGCCTTATTTTTACATCCAAACTAGCTACAGGAAAGAGAGAGTAAGAAGAAGCTTTAAAAACAAAAAAACAAACACAACTTCCGGGAAGAAGGGTCAAGACCCTCAGCTCTCCCCACTTTGGGTCCTCTCCCTGCAAGGTTCTGCTCCTATGTCCACCCCAGCCTCCTTCCTCTAAGCCAGAAACACAGACAGCCAACGTCTCCCAGCGCTTGCACTGAATGCCTCCATGTTCTCCTGACTTAGGAGCCATAGAACCCTTTCTCCTTAATTTCACTAAGATGTAGTTAGAATTTTTCAAAGTAATGGTTTACTCTAAAACCAAAGGAAAACAAAACCATAAAAGGAGGTCTCCTAAAGGGATGCTGTCGCTGTAACACAGTTGGGTGCTGCTGGCCCAACTCCTCAGACTGCGGTCCCCAAGCGAGTGGGTGATGCACCTCAGAGACAGGTACACAGCGCCAGAAGTAAAAGAAGATGGCAGTGGTGTGAATGGCTATGCTGGGTCAGTTTACTAGCTTTGTTTATAATGACTCTTTAGTATAAGAATATAGCGAAGTGTGTGGATTTTAAAACGAGTAGTTAAGCTAGGGGTTTAAGCTACTTTGGACAGAGTCAGGATTATAAATGAGTTGGGAAGAGGGCCTGTTACTCACAGCTTTCCAAACTCCATTACCCTCCAACCATTAGCCACCAAAAGTACTTTCTCATTTGAATTCTATCACAAAAGAGGAGTCGAACAGTTAACGAATTGGAAGGAAAGAATCTAAACAACTTTTTGCAGCATATTTGCTCATTGTTTTCACTTTATATTGTCTCCATAGCTTTTTGACCTGATTGTTTTTAACCAACAAGTAAACAAAAATAAATGACAATAGAAAATATTTTTTAAAAGGCACAGAGGCATATTTGTGTTTATTGTCACACATGGTACTTTCTGTGTAAATCTTTCCCTTTAAAATCTCCCTCCCCCAAAGTCATCACACAACCATAAAGCGAGGCTGTTGGTTCATCATTGTTTTGTTCCAGGTTTGTTACAACCCAACTCAACTGCCCTACTTAAAATGCTTCTTGTCTGGTTGTTTCTACAAACTTATCTGCAAGTGTTCCTCTTAAACTGACAGCACATCAGTCAAGAATTCAGGATTTGTGACAAAAGACGATTTAAAATGAAAAATTGCAGTATTTAAGGGGAAAAAGGCTATATACACCTACCCAGATGGTTTGTTAAAATGCTATTTGTCTTTGAAATAATGTCTTTTTTGAAAAAATTTATATGTGATGTATTAGAAAGGTATACATTTTAAATGTATTTATAAATACATGTACATATACATATATTTGCATTATATATTGTGTGTATAACGTAAAATTCAGTTCACTGCAACACACCATTTGTTCTTCACAGTCTGAATGCTGCCCATTGCTCTCAGCCAATGAGCTTATGTGACACAGATCCTACTGACACTCTTGGCCAATGGTCGTTAGTGTCCTGTACTGTGACTTCTCTCAACCAGCGAGCACACTCTCTTGCTATCCAGAGTTGTGTGTTTTATCATGTGCGTTGTTTACTTTCCTGTGTCTTCTTTCTGCCATTTATTTGTATTCTGGTGAGCAATATCTATCCAGTCTGGCTGGTAGAAGTTGTGCAAGTCACTCAATATGTGAAAATGCAAATTTTATGGCAGCTCAGGGAGTCGTCAAGAAAACATTAGGAAACAGGATTCCAAGACCCATCAAGGTCTAATCAAGACTTCTCTTATCAAGCCAAAACAGGTTTAACTTTTATTATAACAAGCAAAGCCACAGAAGCACTGACTCTGGGTGGTGAACACCCAATGCAATATATAGATGATGTATTATAGAATTGTACACTTGAAACCTATATAATTTTACTAACCAATGTCACCCCAATAAATTTAATTAAAAAAATAAGCCTGTAAACAGATATGCATTCATTCCCAAGTCAGATACTCTCAGTCCTGGATCAAAATAGGAAAAAATTCTTTCAGCTTGGAAACTTGCAAAGAAAAGAGCTGTGTAATTGCCCACTACAGTTCTAATTTAGGAGACTGCATGCGTGAAATCACAGAATTTTCCGTGGATCAGCTCAGTCTGATTAGCAGATCCTCACAATCCATGCATGCTTGTCTTGTGATTGCAACCACGCCACTTAAGCACATGGTCCTGGGGAACATCTTTTGGGGCATGACGTGAGTACTGAGCTCCCACACTGAGTTCATCAACAATTGTGTTTTCTTAATTTTTTCAGTTTAATTAAACTTGGGTTTCAGAGCATGGTTTTGTTTTAGATATGTGCTCACGCTAGCAAAGCACCAAGCCTAAAGAAGTAAATATCACTTTCTCTTCCTGTTTATGTAGTATCTTTCTCTTCTTGCACTAGTTTACACAGAAAACAATATGTAAGTATTAAAAATGCACACAAAAATACTTAATAAAGAATTATTTTTACAATTTGCCAAGGTTTTCTTTGTCCCATTTTAGTGAAGAAAACAACACAATAAACACTTCCCATTCATTTCTAGATGGGAGCAGACAGTCAGCACAGCCTGGCTATGAAAACATTGAGGGGCCTATTATTTAGATAGTCTCTCAAGGTCATTCACAGCCTTCTCTTTGACAAAGTCTTTACTCTATTGTCACCTTGTGGGTCCCCTCTGAAGCCCCAGGCACTACTTAAACTTCCCTTCTCTAAATTCTTCCTGTACCCTGCAGTACTCAGGTTCCCTTATGACATCTCTGGCTATTCCTTCTCAGGTCTTCCTTCTGAGATTCCCTTTTTCTACCAGCAGCTTACATCAGATGCTCCCTGAAAGAGAATGTGTTAATGGCCTGATCATTCATACCATCTGCATTCATACTCTTTGCCACGGATCTTTGAAATTCCTCCCAGTGAAGAGGAGGAGTATATTTCCCTGACCCTCAAAATTGGGTCCAGGCATGTGACTTGTTTGGACAAATGGAAGCTTAGTGGACATGACATGATTAAATATTGCCTTGGGTGATTGGGTTTGCCCTCTTGTGCCTCTGCTGGTGCCATGAGAACATGCCAGGCTAGCCCACTGGTCCCAGGAGAGTCAACCTGCTGGTGCAAAGGGAAAGATGAGAGACACCAGAAGTAGAGAGTTCAGTTAGGGTCAGCTGACTGCAGATCTGTAAAAATTAAATGATTGCTGTCTTAGCCAGTAGGTCTTGGGATAGTGTGTTATGCAGCCCTGTTGAAAGCATAGTTAACTGATAGACTCCCTGAGAGCCTATTGTCCTCCTTTACCAAACTTAGCTTATTCCTGCTAGCCTAGGGGCTAAACTGACTTATCTTTTGATAATAATAAGTGATAATAAACAGTGAATGATACACAATAATATGTCTACATATACAATGATAAATAATATAATTAATAAAAAATAAACATAAATAAATGACAAAATAAGTAATAATAAATAAGAGCTACCATTTTTAAAGCTCCTACTATGTTTCAAGGGTCATGCTAAGAGCTTTACATGTGTTATATCATGATTTTCTAGAAAGAGGAGATAAGATTATGCCCAATCATAAAAGTGTAAACTGAGGCTCAGGGAGGTAAAGTGACTAACCCACACTCTCTAAGTAAGGAAATGGTCCCCAACATTTGTAACAGATCTGTCTGTTTTCCACACAACAGTGCAAATTCTGAACATCACTCATTCCCTAAATTTAACCAAAGGAGCTTTACCTTTATCTGCTTTCTATGTTGGTATTTCACATGCTTTATTTTGCTTCACCTAAGTCCCCTTATTAAAAAGAGAAGTTTGGAAAGCAGTGCCCTGCCCTCATGCTGCCTTGCTCTATCCGGTCTTATGATATCCCACCAACAGCCAACTATAGACTGACAGGGCTATAAAACAGAGGCAACATTCCCTTAAGCAAAAGGCCCTGCCCCCAGAGTTGACTCATACCCGCATAGCCCCTACCCTACCTTGACGAATAGGACTAGTCTCATGGCAGCCTTAGATTGTGGAAGGATGTTTTGGAACAGGAACCTCTTGGTCCCCAGAATCAGAAGATTCATTCTTTGGGGTCTCTAAAAACTTTGTCCGTATCACCCCTCCCCCAACCCAGGACACTGCAGCCCCAAGAAGAATACCCTTTGCCACGATTTCTCCGATGGAGAAAAAAAGAGAACAAAGTAGATGTGCAACCTCCCCAGCATCTTAGGGCCCTGCCCAAGAGGCCCACTTCTGTCTTGCCTCATGCAGAATGCTAGGCAATTAGCAGTGCTAGGCCACCTGGGACAGCTGGGCACCAAATAAAGGGGTTGGGGGACGGCAATAACAAAAGAAAATTGGGAAAACTCAAATGCATGGAAATTAAACACTGCATTTTTGAACAACCATTGGGTCAAAGAAGAAACCCAAACAGAAGTCAGAAAATATCTCAAGACAAATGCAAATGAAAACACAACATACCAAAACATGTGATACAGCAAGAGCAACACCAAAAGGGAAGTTTATAGTGATAAATGTCTTCATTAAAAAAGAAGAACGATCTCAAGTAAACAACCTAACTTTATACCTTAAGTGGAAAAAGAAGAACAATAAGCCCAAAGTTATCAGAAGAAAGGATAATAAAAATTAGAGCAGAAATGAATGAAATAGAGAATAGAAAAACAATAGAAAAAAATCAATAAAACTTAAGAGTTTATTTTTTTTGCAAACATAAACAAAATCAACAAACTCTTAGCTAAACTAAGAATAAAGAAAAAAAAGAGAGAAATCTCAAATGAATAAAAAGCAAAAGGAAAGAGAAGACATTACAACTGATACCACAGAAATAAGAGATTGTAAGGGACTATCATGAATAATTATACATAAACAAATTAAACAACTTAAAAGCAATAGATAAATTCCTAGAAACATACAACCTATCAAGACTGAATCAAGGAGAAATGGAAAGCCTGAATAGACCAATAATAAATAAGGAGATTGAAACAGTAATCAAAAGCCTCCCAACAAAGAAAAGCCTGAGACCAGATTGTCTCACAGGTGAATTCTACCATACATAACATAAGTGCATTGGTTTCCTATTGTTGTTGTAACAAATTACCATAAACTTAGGGGCTTACAACAATACAAATTGATGTTACACTTTTAAAGGTCAGAAGTCTGAAGTGAATCTTATGAGGTGTAATAGATTGACTTGTGTCCTCCAAAAAAAGTACGTTGAAGTCCCAACTCCCAGTACCTTAGAATATGAGCATATTTGGAAATACGGTCTGTACAGAGGTAAATCAAATTGAAATGGGGTCATTATGGTGGACGTTAATCAAGACAACTGTGTCCTCATAAAAGGGAGAAATTTGGATTCAGACAAACATACACAGAAACAGCATGTGACAACACACAGAGAGAAGGCGGCCACGTGACTGAAATGATGCAGCTACAACCCAAAGAATGTCCAGAATTGTTGGCAAACACCAGCAGTTAGAAGAGGCAAGGAACCCCCACCTCCCACCCCCATGCCCAAAAAGCTGTCAGAGAGAGCATGGCCCAGCCAACACCTTCATTTTGTACTTCTAGCCTCCAAAACTGTGAGACACTAAATTTCTATTGTTTTAAGTCACCCGGTTTGTGCTGTTTTGTTACAGCAGCCCTGGAAAGCTAACTCATGGCGCTAAAATCAAGGTGTCAATACTGCTGCATTCCTCCTGGAGAATCTAAGGGAGAATCCATCCTTTCTTTTCCCAGCTTCTAGAAGCCACCTTCGTTCCTTGGCTCAGGGCCACATCACTCAGACCTCTGCTTTCATTGTCACATCTCTTTCTCTTATTCTCCTGTCTCCCTCTTATAAAGACTCCTGTGATTACCTTGGACCTATCTGGGTAACCCAAGATCCTTAACTTCAAATCACATCTGCAAAACTCCTTTGCCATATTTACAGGTTCTGGAAACATATTTACAGATTCCAGGGATTAGGATGTGGACATATTTGGGGACTGTCATTCTACCTGACACAAGAAGTGATCCCAGAAGGCAGGAATGGGAGAGAGGGTAGTGAAACAGGAAGAAAGAAAAGATAGTAGGAGAGTGTAATAGCAAAGTCATAACTGGGAGCAACAGGGCTTCGATTCTGCCAGGATATCCTCATTCACCTACCAAACACCCCCAGAATTGTCTATCTGGAGCATTTATTTCCTAGCCTCTTCTCTTGTTTGACTGAAGGCTGTAAGGAAGCACTGGCTTCCCCTCACTTCCAGGCTGTGTTTTCATGCTGGCTGAGGAAGCTGCCATGACATCAGAGAACGCCCTGGGCATGCGCTTGAGGTACCTATCTAGAATTATCCACCGAAACTATGGGTGAAATCAGAGATGGGCCAAGGGGATGTGATGGGGGACAAAAGAGGCATCTGCTACAAAGTCAGTGCTTAATACTGCTGCCCAAAATCCATATACTATCCAGCACATGTATCTCTGCAACTGCTTAGAATTTGAGATTAAATTTAAATAATAGCCCTAAGATAATTCTAACCTGCTACCACAAAACTATATGTTTCTTGTTCAACAATTAGGCTTACAGAGTTGTTACCTAACATGACTGTCATGTGAAGGCACCGGGCAAGTCTTGCCATATGGCTAGAGGGCAAGGTTGCTCTTAAAAGGATGTATATTACAAGTGTCAATTATAAGGCAGCAACCAGGTCAGAGAACCTTTTCTGTGACCAGGAAAGGATCACAGAAGCAGGGACAGTGGCTTAGAGAATTTTCCAGAGAGACTAGAAGGTCGTTCTAAGTAAGTTTACACAATGGCAAGAAGTGCATTTCCCTTCATATAAAACCCTGGTTTAGGGCCGGCCGAGTGGCGCGATGGTTAAGAGCTGGCTTGGGATGCCAGAGGGCCCCAGTTCGGATCCCACATATGAGGGCCAGTGACACTGCCCTCTACAGCTAAGATGCTGAACAACAGCTCAACCTGGAGCTGGGCTGCCATGAGTCGCCCGCGATGGCGTAGGCTGCAGCCCCTGCTGCAGTGGGTTGCCATGGGCTACCGTGTATAGTCAGCAGCCAGCGTGAGCGGCCAGCAGCCGCAGTGAGCGGCCATCCAGAAGCCGGCGACTGATCTGCCTCGCCTGGGAAGAGCGCAATGATGGTGCCAACTTGGGCCAGTGACGCAACGTCCTCCACAACTAGACTGAAGAACAAAAACGACAGCAACTTGTCTGTTCCCCTTCCCCCCAATTCCCCAGCACTGTTCCCATCCCCCCAATTCCCCAATAAAAATCTTTAAAAAAAAACAACCCTGGTTTATTGAAACTTTGTCAAAGAATTCAATCTAAGAAAAGCCAAGATTCAAACCCTGATTCTTTAATTACAAATCTCATCAACTTTTCCCTACTTCAGAATGAGTTCTTTCACCTGTCCATGAGGACTGAGAGGAGAATGTTTAGGTTTTTCAAGGATAAGTAGACAGTGTCCAGCTCTCTGTTGTCTGCTATTGACAGCAGAAGTTCAGGGCACGTTTCCAACTGTTCAAGGGTCCTACAAGGAGGGGAAGGCAACTGAGGGAGATTCAGGTCCTCAGTGACCAGGAGCAGAATATGGACAGATGAGCAGAGGAAGAGCTGGATTTTACTGGGGGCTTAATGTTGTCAGCTATCATGTCCTCATGTCAGGTCCTCCCTGATTCAGGGTCCTGGTGAATGGGCTAAGATGCCACTGGGTTACTCTCACTTCCTTCTCCAGAGAGAGGTAGCTTCTGTATGTCTTCCTCCCCCAGGCCTGGCAACTCTCTGTGAAGGTTGCTCCACTCAGAAGTTGTGATCCTTTTTTTCTCCCAACTCCACCCAACAAAATCCACTGTAATTTATTTTTCTGGGTGTGTCTAGGATGGAAGCTCCTGATCTTTTTGCTTATACTTGGGATGTTTTGACAACCCTTCCTGCCAGCTAGTTTATCACAGAGGTTAGGTACACTGTTCTGTCCCATACTGTCTGATACCTTCCCTCACCAAAACTTGGGGCGTTTTGAATGAGTCATGCAGCCAAGGAGTTCAAATTAAGCACTGCAGCAACTTCCTTTGCTCAGCCATTCTTCTCTGCTGAGTTCTGTTATGGCTGTTTCCAGGGAAGCACAAACTCATCTTTTGGGGCAAATTGAATGGCCCCAGGCTTCAGTGATGGGAAAGGTTATTCTATTTCAAACAAAATCCTGGTTTATTGAAATTCTGTAAAAGAATCTTCTTCAGGCTAAGAAGAGCCATTGTGCACTGTCAATTTCTCTCCAGCCAATAGCACTTGTTCAATCCTGTAGAAACAGGTTGAAATGACATATCTTCTCCAAGATTTTTGTTGTTCTTAAGTGGAGTGGAAGATAGTTATTTAGGATCCCTCTGGACCACTCTGTCTCAAGATCAACTTACGGTTGACTCTTGTCATTCATCTCCCAATTCAGATGTCATTCCCCTCAGAGAGTCCTTCCCTGACCACCACATGTAGCCACCCAGTCACTCTTTATCACATTGCCCTGTTTTAGTCTCTTCATAACATTTATCAAGTTCTGAAACTGACAAATGTAGGGTTTTGTTTTTGTTATCATGTTGTCAGCCTCCCTCTTGTGTGGAACCCAAACGCCATTAGAACAGGGATGCTGACTCTTTTCACTGGTGGGAGGAGTCATCAGGGCCGATCCCAAATTTCCAGCTTCCTTCCTTCTCCATGTGTAGGAGTACATATCCCCTCTCCAGCTGAAGTCTGGCCTAGTCGTGTAATTTGTTTTGACCAATGAAATTTGAACCACAGTACTTAGCATCACTTTCAGGAGGAAGATTTATAAACTATTGTGCAACTTTTCACAGAAAGATGAAATGGTTATGGAAGCATATGTCATAATGGAGCCTCCATCATCCTGGGCTACTGGCTGATGACGATGGACAGAGTCCCCAGCTGGCCCTCACTGAACTTGTAGTGTGAGTGAGAAATTAACCTTTGCTGTGTTAAGTCAATGAGATTTGGAGGTTATTCGTTACTCAGGGTACTCTAGTTATCCTGACTATATTTGTTTGCTATTGCTGCTCTAAGAAATTGCCATACATTTAAATGCTTAAAATGTATCATCTTATAGAACTGGAGGTCAGAAATTCAAATCGAGTCTTACATGGCTAAAATCAATGTGTCAGCAGGGCTGTGTTTACTCTGAAAGTTCTAGGGCAGAATCTCTTTTCTTGCTCTACCAGCTCTAGAGGCCACCTGCATTCCTTAGCTAATAAACCCTATTTCCATCTTCAAAGCATATCACTACAACCTCTCCTTGCAAAATTACATCTCCTTCTTTCTCACGCTGACCCTTAACATAAACACAACTTAAAAGACCCTTTTCCATATAACGTAACATATTCACAGGTTCTGGGGATTGGGCAGTAGACATCTTTGTGTGTTGGTAAAAAGGAGAGTGTCATTATTCTACATACCATACTAATACAATAATGAGCTCATCACACCTGGAATAGTACCCACAACGCTAAAGTCACCCAGTTAATATTTGGGAAATGAATAAATGAACAGACCAGAATAGCATAGCATAGCATAACACAGAATAGAATGTAAATATTTTTTTTAGTCAACAATATTTGGAGTATATCTACAGCTTTAAGAAGACAGGTCTCCTGAAATGCCTCTTTATTTAAAAATCACCATTTCTTTGCCTAAAAATGATACTGACAGGGTTGAACTTCAAACTTAAACAAGTTAGAGGAGAAAGAAAACACCAGGCTGGAGCTTGAACTCAGCCTTCTGGGGCTAGACTGTAGTCATCTTAGAGTTAGAAGGCTATACCTGTGAACTAGCATTCTGTTACATAATTCATATTTTTAAAGATAATTTCTCCTTGTCCTTTGTTCTTTAATAACGTTTGTTTAAAAAATGTTGACCTGTCGGGCCAGCCGAGTGGCTCAGCTGGTTAAGAGCTTGCTTGGGAGACCAGCTCTGAGCCCCAGGGCTGCAGTTCGGATCCCACATGAGGGCTGGTGACACTTCCCTCTACAGCTAAGATGATGAACAACAGCTCGGCCTGGAACTGGGCTGCTGTGAGTCACCAGTGACGGCATAGGCTGCAGCAGGGCTGCAGTGGGCTTCCGTGAGCTATGTGAGTGGCTGGCAGCCAGCGTGAGTGGCTGGTAGCCGGTGTGAGCTACTGGGAGCCACTGTGAGCAGCAGATCAATGACCAGCGACCAATTCCCTCACCCAGGAAGAGCACAAAGATCATACCAACATGGGCCAGTGAAGTGACGTCCTCCACAACTAGACTGAAGAACAAAAGGACAGCAACTTGTCTGTTCCCCTTCCCTGATTCCCAATGCTGTTCCCCTCCCTCAATTCCCCAATAAAACCTTTAAAAAAAAATGTTGACCTGTCTCAGCTGACCTAAAGTGTACAGTGGGAAAAGGCCAGGCCTTGAAAGAGGGAATATGATTCCCTGGAGGTTGAATGTGATGATAGTAGCAGGAATGGAGATGGGAGAAGTGAACCTGGGGAGCAAATGTCAGCTGCCTATAAGCCACAATCTTCTGAGTAGTGCCTTTCTGAAGCCCTCCTCAACAGAACCATAGCCCAACTGGTGATGGTAAGAAATGGCTTATTTAAACCTGGGGTTGTTCCCTTATAACTTGTAGCAGTTAATGGACATTGTCCTCTTGGTGAGTCTGTTCACTGATATTCTCCATAAGCCCATGTACTTTCTGGCAAATGCTAGTGCCAGCATCCTCTAAAGTTTATCAGTAACATAGGCATGGAAATAGCTACTGGCCAACTGCTTATGCCAAGTAATATAATGCTGGCAAGTAAAAATGACAGCTGGTTTCATTTAGTGGGTTTCCAAGTGTTTCTCTGGGAGAATGGGCAATGAGGGTGGAAAATTATAAAGACTGTAAATCAATATTAATTTTAGACTGTAATAAAGAATAAACAGCATTTATTTTAGCAGAAGGAGCTTCAACTTGGGAGACATAGATTCAGGTAGCAACCTAAATTGTGTTCCTCTAATACAAAGGGGAAGCCACATTTTACAGCAACAGCTCTCTCCCAGCTTCTCAATTAGGTCCATTGCATGTAAATGAGGTATCCAAATTCATGCACTTCTGATTGTTTTGAATTTCACAGTCCTTATTGGTCAGTATTATAAGTCCTGACTAGTCATTATGGGGCAGATCTCATTGTATGAGGCAGGACTTAGTCCACTGGTCAAAAGTCAAAACCAGTAACTCCTTTATAAGAGTTGACCCAGGTGGCATAAATGAGCAGGGCATAATACAGGAAGCCAAGAGTTCAGACTGAGGTTCTTTTCCATATACAGAGTATGAGAGGAGCCACTGTCAGTAAATGGCCACTAGGCTCTTATTATTCATAAAATTTGGGCCCTTGGTTGATCATGAGAAGACCCTCTCAGCAAATAAATCCCTTCTCTGGGTTGACATCAAATGAATCTTTCTTCTCAGGGTCCAAAAGGCTATATAATTTCAGTGCCATCCATATGAAGGTTACTTCACCATAAATTACAAACCCTTCAAAAACTAAGGACAGTACCAGGAATCATAAAGACTCATAGATGCACTCTAACACACAGACTGAATGAAAGACAAGGAACTTTCTGAAGCTCCTTTGGTAACATCTTACTTGGATCACTCCTTGACTCCACATTCTCTTAGCAAATTGTGACCATAGGCTGCACTGTGGACTCTTACATATATTTGCCAGGAGTCATGTAAATGCACTCTTGTTAGTTGTTTCCACTGTTCCTGGTGTGAATCCTATGGTAAATTAAAGATGGTCACATATTCTTTACCCTTCCTGTCATTGAGAGATGGAGTCCAATACTCCTCCCCTTGAATCTGGGCTGACCTTGATGACTTGTTTGACTAACAGGATGTGGTGGAAGTGGTGTTCTGAGAACTCTGAGACTAGATCATAAGAAGCTTTGCAATCTCCATTCCAGATGTCTTGGAAAAACTCTCAGGAGCCCTATGCCACCATGCAAAATGGCTGACTACCCTGAGGCTACCCTGCTGAAAAGACCACATGTCAATCGCAGACAGTTCCAGTTGAACTCTGCCTTCTAGACATACCTGCCAAGGTGACTGACTTGTAAGTGAAGCCTTCTTGGAGCCTCTAGACCAGCCCATCACCAACTGAATCCACCAAGTAACCTCATTAAATTGGAACATGGAAGTGAAGAATCACTGAGGCATACCCTGCCCTAACTCTTGATCCAAGTTTCGGGGTGATTCATTACATAACAATAAATAACCAGAACAATTATCAATTCGTGGAAATTAGTGGATTTTATTTTGTTTTCATTTTAACTGTTCTTTCCCACATTTACCTTCATTCTTATCGACCAAATACCTTGTTAAGCACCAAAGACAAACGTAACCACAGTTTCTAAAATAAGTGTATTTTTGTCCATCTAGGAAGAGCCCTCATTTTATAGTGAATAAATTCACTTCAGGTATCAAAAAAATTCTGATTTAACTTTCCAGTTTTCTATATATTTTAGCCATGATTGATGTATAAAGTTTATGGGTTTAATATTTCCATTATCATTTTCATGATGACTTCCTACAAAAAGGAAATGTGATTTTTATACATGCTCTTCATCACTTAGATTATTTGGGACCATTTGAAAGCCAAGTCTGGTGTCTGACCACAGTACAATAAAGGTAGAAATTAACAAACAAAAGATAGCAAATGTGGCCAAAGTAATGTCTGCTTTGGGGAATTTAATAAGATTTCCCTTGGGCCTAACATTTAGACCACTACTCAGCATATTGTAAGCACTCAGTAAATGTTAGCTACTATTGGTATTAAAGACATATATAGTTTCCAGATGTAGTTTTAGCTCAGCAGGTGATAACTAATGCTGCCCTCCTGAGTTCAAAATCTCAGAGCCAAAATGCCAAGAAATGTTATGTTTCACTGAGTCTGTGTATCCTCATCAGAAAATACGTAATGCTTCTGCTAGACTTTTTTAAATAATATGAGTAATCCCTTTAAGCCCCAACTGGGAATCACTAATATAGACTCAGTCCTTTATTTACAAATGAAGAAAGAAAACAAGTTCCAAAGAGGACTTAGCAATTTGCCCTGGACCACACTGCCAGACCCAAAGCCCATGACTCAACTTTCCATCCAGGACTTCGTCCATTCATTCTGTCTCTCTTAAAACAAACCAGAGAGAACCTGTTGTTTAGGAAACAGAAAAGGAAGAAGAAATAAGGTTCTCATAAACTCTGCTGTTTTGTCTTAGAGATGATGGCAACACATTAAAAGAGACTTTGTCCTTGACTTTTACAATGTACCAGATCAAGAATTCAGGGTATATATTTTAGGAGTTGCAGGAACCTGCTATATAGGATTTTTTCCAGCTGTGCCCTTAGACATCCAGAAAATACTTGCAGCATGGGTCTCTTATGAACATCTCCTATTCAGGGAAATGTTATTTATGAAAAGGAAATATTAACTGGGATCTTATACTGGTCAAATCTTAGGCCCTAGGTTTAGGCAGCACACCAATATATTTTCACCCTCCAGCTGCAGCACAGTGTCCTAAAGCATCAAGACTTACAATCTCATTATTGTACACTCAAATGATACAGGCCCAAGTATGCATTAAAGTTTTCCCCCCTAAGTCTTTCCTCAGGCAAAAAAGAAAATTATAGTCTTTTTATTCTAGTCCTTATAAATTATATTTTTTTAAAAACCTCTAATGAGGTACCATACCACTGCATATATACAGAAAGGCTAAAATGAAAAAGAGTGATAATACTAATTGCTGGTAAGGATGTGGCACAACTATTTAGATACCTCATGCATTGTTGGTGGGAATGTCAAATGGTATAACTGCTTTTAGAAAACAATTTGCCATGTTCTTATAAAGTTAAATATGCGCCTACCATATGACTCAACAATACCACTCCTAGGTAATTTACTCAAGAAAATTTTTAAAAATATATGTTCACACAAAGACTTGTACATGGATTATCAAAACAGCTTTTTCATAACCCCTAAACTGGAAACAACCCAAATATCCATCAAAAATAGGTAGATAAACACATTTCACTTAATCCATATCATGAGTACTATCAAATACTGATACACATAGCATGTACTAGATTTCAAAATCACTGTGTTGAAGGAAAAAAGCCAGACATTAAGAAAATATACCATAGGGGGCCGGCCAAGTGGCTCAGTTGGTTAAGAGTTGGCTTAAGAGCGTGAGCTCTGAGCAACAGGGTCCCTGGTTCGATTCCCACATGGGCCAGTGACGTTGTGCCCGAGCTGAGCTGTCACTGAGCTGTCAACAGGTGGCAGGATGGCTCAGCTGGTGTAACAACAACATTGCCTGTTCACAGGTGGGCTACGACCATCCACAACTAAGACTGAACTTGGCACCTTGAGCTGAGTTGCCGCCCGGATGGCTCAGTGGATAGAGCATGTGCTCTTAACAA
Source organism: Hipposideros armiger (assembly GCF_001890085.2). Classification (NCBI taxonomy): domain Eukaryota; kingdom Metazoa; phylum Chordata; class Mammalia; order Chiroptera; family Hipposideridae; genus Hipposideros; species Hipposideros armiger. Next base: position 211,504 of record NW_017732196.1, read on the forward strand.
CAAGGCTGCTGGTTCAACTCCCGCATGGGATGGTGGCCACGCCCACCCGCAACTAAGATTGAACACAGCACCTTGAGCTTAGAGGCCACAGCTGCCGACGGGAAGCCAGATGGCGACTGGCACCCACCACAACAAAGATTAAAGAACAACAACTTGGCTGATCCCCTTTCCCAATTCCCCAATAAAATCTTTAAAAAAAAAAAAAAGAAAATATACTATAGGATTCCATTTTTGTTATTCTAGAAAAGGAAAAATTAATTTATAATGGCAGAAAGCAAAAAGGGACCCAGGATGGATAGATTGGCCATAAAAGGAATTGAGAGAACTTTTGGAGGTAATGAAAATTTTCTATATCTTGATTGTGTCGGTGGCTACATAAGTGTATGTATTGGGTTGTCGGTAAAGTCATGACGCATGTTTGCAACAGATGGCACTAGTTCACTTTTTGAAATATTAAGAGTCATGCACATCTATGTTATTGCTGTCATTTGACAGCTGACAGTTCTAGCGTCATTCTAAAAAAAAATTGAGCGATTTGGTTGAGTTTTGGAGATTTTACAAGTTGAAGATGGAAGACCAAACTGTGCATTTTTGCTATATTTTACTGTTTTACTTCCATAAAAGGAAGAATGTGCATCAAGCTTGTGAAAAGTTGCATAAAGTTTATGGTGATAATGCTCTACAAGCACGTCAGTGCCAATAACGGTTCATGAAATTCCATGCTGGTGATTTTGATCTCTCACTCCTCTGTCAGGGAGGACCACCAAGGTTGATGATGACAAAATAAAGGCATTGATTGAGTAAAACCCATATTACATGACATGAGAGGTTGCAGGAACATTGAACATCCATCATTCAAGCGTTCATGACCACCTGAAGAAGATGGGATATGTAAGCAAGCTCCATATTTGAGTTCCGCATGAACTCAAAGAAGTTCATTTGATGGTGTATAAAAACATCTGCAATATACTCATTAAACATGAGGAAAATGATCCTTTTTTGAAGCGACTAATAACTGGTGATGAGAAGTGGATTATTAACAACAATGTGGTGCACAAGCAGTCTTGGTCCCAACGTGATGATTCACCTCAAACGACATCAAAAGCAGACGTTCATCAGAGGAAGGTTGTGCTCTCAGTGTGGTGGGATTTTAAAGGTGTCATGTTTTTCAAGCTCCTATCAAGGAACCAAACAATCAATTCCAATGTGTACTGTCAGCAATTGGACAGTTTGAACGAATCCATCATCCAGAAACGTCCAGAGTTTGTTAATTGTAAAGGAGTTGTATTCCATCACAACAATGCAAGACCACACAGAAGTTTGATCACCCATCAAAAATTATTAGAGCTTGGGTGAAATGTGTTGCCACACCCACCATACTCACCTGACCTTGCGCCGGCAGACTTCCACTTGTTTTGCTCTGTTCAAAACTCCTTGCGTGGTGTAACGTTCAATTCAGATAAGGCTGTATATCAGCACCTTGTTCAGTTTTTTGCAAATTAAGATGGGTTCTTCTATGAACAAGGAATTATGAAGTTCACTGAAAGATGACAAAAGGTTATCGAACAAAATGGGCAATATATCATTGATTGATCTTTGTTCTTTATATAAATAAATGACCTTTGAAAAACATAGACAAAGTACATCATGACTTTTCCGACAACCCAATATTTGTCAAAGCTCACCAAATTGTGCACATAAAATGTTTGCATTTTATTTTGTATAAATTAAAGCTCAATAAATGTGATTTTAAAAACACTGTGAGTAACCATATTGTAGTGATTATAAACATATGCCAGAAAGATGAATGAAAAAAAGTTTTAATATTATGAAAAAGTGCTTTTGGTTTAGGATAAAATTACCTGTGGCAACATAATAGATGAATTCCAAAAGTTCTTTCATTAAACAGCTTTAATAGAAATGAATATACTGTACTGTGAAAAACTGGTTACTGGACCCCAAAAAATGGCTATGTGAAGGACAAAAGCATTAATGTAAAGACCTTGAATAAATGTAAATGAGAAACATATTTTTAAATTAATATATAATTATTAATATGTGATGTAAAAATTTTATTGAATTGGCCAAAATCTCATCAGAAAACAAACCATTTGAATATTTAAAACAGGATTGATAGTACTGGGATCTGGTTACACAGTGAAGGAAGCCCAGGCCAAAAAGAGATGATGAGGCAAAAAGAAGATGAAAATACAATGGGGGTGTAAATTGTTTGCTTTTCTTCTGTCATTGAGTAACATCACCAGAACCCACAAGGTGGGCTCAGCCTTCGGACTTGGGGACAGAAAAACAATTACTCAAGTGGCCATTTTCACAGTACACATCCACTGCCAACCTACAGAAAGAAGAACCCAAAAATAAAACTTGAGGACCACAGGTGGCCCCGGGGTCAGAGTAGACAAGCAGATATTAGCACCAGCAGGCCAGACAGAATTCAGGTGAACATGCCACGTGGCAACAGCTGTCCTCTATCCTCAGCCTCTCCCCTGGAGCCCTCCACACCCAAAGTCTTCTGATTTTCGAAGACTGGACAGAGTTGAACTCCAGAAACCAACTGTACATGGGTGCATACATGCTGCCTATCAATAACAATTTAAAAAGAAGAAATGTCATATAGAAATTCAGATTTCCAATTTCCTCCACCAATTCAGAAGATCTGGAAAGACGACGCCATAGTCTGCTAGAGCTGAGAAGTGTCTGCTTCTTTTAGACAGTGGATGCCTTTTCCATTTGCTGCTATCCCCATCACTACCAATTGTTTTATCCTGCCTGCTTCATTCATTTGTATGACCTTCACCCCCTCTCTTGGCCCCTATATTTCTCCTGATGTACAGCTTTGGATATCCTCTATTTCTGAAATTTTTTAGAAAGGTAGATGAGGAAATATATGGATTGGCCTGCTACTGGCAGAATGAGCTTTCTAGCAAATGTGGTTGAAACTAGCCTCTTAGTTTGGTTGATACTAGCATTTTAGTCCTCCCAGCATCACTTCCCACCAATTAATATTACTCACTTTCTAACAAATATCTAATGAAGGGTAGAGCTGGTATCAAAACCCTTGGTGATCTGATCACAGAGTCACTGCTCTAAGCTCATAATGGAAAGCCCAGTATAGGACAATGTCTGAGAGGTCTGATAAAACTCCTCTTTGCCCACTCTTTCTGGGCTTTCTGTATGTGGTTTGAAAAGAGTGGGGTTGGGGGAACCTGACCAATAATGGTGCTGAGAAGAAAATTTAAGAAACATTTTATGAAATCTTCTAGATACATATAGCACTGTGAAATACCTAAGGATGATTCCTAATACCAGTATGTAAGGTCCATTATTTGTTTCTTTATGGATGTTGAACATGCATGCTTTTCTAAGATTAATGGAACAAATGAGTGAAATACACTTGCTTCATTTTGCTTCATTCATATCATTTCATGTCACCCTTATTATCAAGGTAGAAATGGGGATATCAATGATTCTTATGTAATGTCCAGAGGAGTTGTTATGAGGTCACATAGATCCATATATGTCTGATAGATTTACATCAAACACCCTTGTGGGAAAAATTACATTAACTAAAATGAGGTAAATTAGGTCCAGGTTTAGATATTGCCTATTAAACAAAATCTATTACACTGTCAAGGGCACTAAATTGTTTAATTCAACATTTTAAATGTGAGGAGTTAATGTTGGTGGAGGAGCTAAGCACATTATACATTTATCAGCCTAAAGACAAAGATAGGAAAATGTCTAAAACATTAGCCACATAATAGCTTCAAATGCTTTATTCTGGTGACTTTAAATTGGTTAAATTATGAAACTACAGTTAAGAAAAATTATCCTTGCTGTTGTCAAATAGATGCAGAAACCCTAAGAAGTAGACAGCTTGGCTCAGTAATATATCAGCTTACAACCTAAGTCACTCCAAATAGTGATGGGCTCAGAAGGTTTATGTCCCTCTAACAACATTTCATAAAATATCAAGGAAGCAATGAGAAAAAAAAATGTCAAGATCATAATCCAAATCTATGCCCATCTAAAGCAGGAAGTGAAAATACTCCAGAAATGTTTCTTTCCTTGTTTAGATTAACATGAATGACATTAAACTCTTCATTTATTTTTTAAGTCATCCATTTACAAAACTATTCTGTAAACCCTAGATTTTAAAAACATTTTGCATCTGTAAATTTCCATAAATAAGCTAGTATCTTTAAGTTGATCAAAGCTAGCCTATTCCTAAAATATTTCTTTGGATCACGACTTCCAAAGCTCTCCCTTCAAAATCTATCATGTTTATCCTTCTTTTATTGCATAACAGCTACTCTAGGTCAAATCCAAATAGTGATCACTCAATAAATATTTGTTGAATGAAGGAATACATGAATGAACAAAGTTTTCTGAACAAGATCCAGCAGTTCTACCAACTTCCCAGTCTTTCTCTATTCTTGTTCATCCTATAGACTTGCTGAGTTAATCTTGCCCCAAACATCACTATCCATGAATCAGGCTTTTGCCCAAGAACTACCAACTCTAAGGTAAATTATTTAACAATGAGATCCTACCTCATTTAGTTCCAGCTGACTGGACTTGACCCCTTTGCTTACATTGATCCCCTGCTTGGGAAGGAGCTGCCTGCTAAGTTTCTGAGAGATCTTGGAGCTTCCCAATGCATCAGAACACAAATACAGCCTTGGGCCACCCCCAGCACACCAGGCTGCTCATTCCAAAGGACAACAATGAGATCCTGAAACAAACAGCTAGAAGCATGCTGACATTTCATTAATGCAGATGCACTGAAGTGCTCTGAGGATTTATTAGTGACAAGTATTTATCTAAGTGCCTCTCAAAATTAATAAGCCCAAGAATCACCTGGAGGTCTGAGAGTCTGCATTTCTAACAAGCTCCCAGGTGACACTGATGCTGATGGTCTGTGGATCACACTTTGAGTACCAGGAGTCCAAAGCAAAGAGTTATCAAACTTGGCTACACATTGGAATTATCTGGAGCATTTTAAAAATACTAATTCCTGGAGGAGATCCAGGATGGCAAAGTAGATAAACACTGTGCCTGCTTCCTTCCATGAATGCATTAAAATTAAAATGAAATTATACAACAATCAACCTGGAGAGTTATCTGAAGTTTGGCTGAGCAGAACTTTTATAACTAAGGATGTAAAGAAGAAGCTACGTTGAGACTGGTAGGAGGGGCAGAGACACGAAATGACTAATCCCAAACCTCCATGTGGCAGTGGGGAACAAGGAAGGATATCTCGGCTGTGGAGTTTCCCCCTGGAGGAATGAGGGACCCCAGCCGAAAACCAGTCTCCCCAACCTGGAGTATTGATGCCACGAAAAGGAGCTCCCACAACATCTGGCTGTGAAAAACAGTGGTGATTCCAACCATCCCAGTGGGAAAGAAGGCTGCAGGAAATCCAGACGTCCTCTTAAAAAGCCCATGCACAAACTCTCTCACAGGCACTCACCTTGGGCGCCAGCAGAGGGACAGAAATTTGGGGTTTGTCAGAGACATATGGGGGGAGGGTCAGACTAAGGTATGTGGCTTCATAGGGAGGACTGGAGAATAGTAGCCATTTTCCCCATGTGAAGTCCTTTTCCCATGCAGCCGGCAGGCAGGTGCCATCTTTCCTGTGTTGAGCCTGCCCCCCACAGGTCAAATCTGAATCTGACTGGTCTGGTGCGCTCCACTGCTCTACCCTGCTGACTCACTGGGACCCCACCTGTCCCAACTTCCTCAATACCGAAGGCACTTACTCCAGCAGCAGCTAGCCCTGCCCACATTGTACTGTTTCTTGGAAAACTTTCAGAGTCCAACAGACCCCCGACAGGCAGCAACTGGCATGTGTGCTCTGAGACTTCAGGCTCAGCACTGGCACCAAACCAGAATTTACATTAACCTGGTGACCACAACTCTTCCCACTCTAGTGACTCCCTGAAATCCTGCCTCACCCAACCTGTGTACCACATGAGGCTTTATCAGTGGCTGAACCTTAAAGGAGCCAGCAAATGACAGCAGGACTTGGGGTGTCCTGGCATTTTTGCAGAGCTACCCAAGGCCCGGTACTGGTGGCAGATGTCTTCGGTTCACAGTTTGGTCTCTCCCACATGCCTCCAAGGTTAGCATAGGCAGCAAAAATCTCAGGATCACTTTATAGCTCCTACCAGGAGTCCCTGGCTGGTCAAAGACAGTGGATGACCTAAGCCTGCACCAGAGCCCCTCGCAGAGGCCCCAGAATTAACATACTTGGAGGTTGGCTCAGGCCACAGCAGAACACTGCCCAGTTAGCCCCACAAGTGGCACACCCAAAGGGCAGTTTCAACAGGCACCACAACCAGTGAAGGGAATCCCACTCAATGGGGTAATCCCCCTGCATAGCAGCCTGTAAGCTGTAGATGTGACCAAACCCCACAACCAATCGGTCTGAAGGTCAATCCCACTCACTGATATGCCAGTAGCTCTCAAGGCTCAACTATAACAGGAGGGCACACACAATTCCCACAGGGACACTCCTGGAACACCTGGAGCTGGTGACTAGGGACACTGTGCCAGGGCCCCACAAGAGATGAGTCCCAGACAAGATGATCCCAAACAGTCCCACACCAAGATACATTATAATTAGAATGGCAAAGGTTAAGGACAAAGAGAGAATTCTAAAAGCAGCAAGAGAAAAGCAACTAGTAACTTGTAAGGGAGCTCCCATAAGATTGTCAGTTAGTTTTTCAACAGAAATTTTGCAAGCCAGAAGGGATTGGCACAAAATATTCAATGTGATGAAAAACAAGGACCTACAACCATGATTACACTACCCAGAAAAGCTATCATTTTAGAATCAATGGACAGATAAAGAGCTTCCCAGACAAGAAAAAGCTAAAGGAGTTCATCACCACCAAACCAGTATTACAAGGAATCTTAGAGGGACTTCTTTAAGATGGGGGGAAAAAAATCAAAATTATGAATAATAAAATGGCAATAGCTACATATCTATCAACAATTACTTTCAATGTAAATGGATTAAATGCTCCATTCTAAAGACAGGGGAGGCTGAATAGATAAAAACAAAACTCTTACATATGCTGCCTACAAGAGAATCTGAAAGATACACAGACTAGAAGTAAAGGGATGGAAAAAGATATTTCATGAAAATGGAAATGAAAAAACAAAAGAAGCTGGAGTAGCAATACTTATACCAGACAAAATAGACTTTAAAACAAAGGCTATATAACAAGAGACAAAGAAGGATCCAGTAATCTCACTTCAGGGTTTTTATCTGAAGAAATTGAAAACACTATTTTGAGGGAATATGTGCATCCACATGTTCATTGCAGCATTATTTACAATGGCCAACATGTGGAGGCAGCCTGGATGTCTGTTGATGGAAGAATGGATAAAGAGGAGGTGGTACATATATACAATGGAGTATTGCTCAGTCGGGGAAGGGAATGGGTTTTTGCCATCTGCAGCAACATGGATGGACCTGGAGGGTACTGTGCTAAGTGGAATCTAAGACAGATGCAATGTGGATTTTGCTTATATGTGAAATCTAAAGTACAAAATCAACAAACAAAACAGAAACAAACTCATAGATACAGAGAACATATTGATAGTTGCCAGATGTGAGGGGGGTTTGGAATGAGTGAAAAAAGGGAAGAAGTAAGAAGTACAAATTGGTAGTTACACAGTATTCATGTGGATGTAGGGTATAGCATAAGGAATATAGTCAATAATATGGTAATAACTATGTACAGTGTCAGATGGGTACTAGATTTGTTGGGGTGATAGATGGGAGGGGATTGAGGACAGGGTGAAAAAGGTGAAGGGATTAAGAAGTACAGTAACAGAATAGTCATGGGGATGTAAAGTAAAGCACGGGGAATATAGTCAATAATATGGTAATAACTGTGTATAGTGCCAGGTAGGTACTAGACTAATCAGGGGGATCATTTCTTGGATTATACAAATGTCTAACCACTATGCTGTACACCTGAAATTAATATAAAATAATATTGAACATCAAAAAAAATAGTAATGCCTGAGATCAATCCCAAAGATTCTGATTTGATTGTTCTGGGGTACAGCCCGGGCATCCAGATTTTAAAAGCGCCTCCAATATTCTAGTATGCAAATGAACTCGAGAACCACTGCCTTAGGCCAGTGTTTCTCAAATTTTGTTTTTATTACTTCCCCCTTCACAAGACTTTTGAGACATTTTTTCCCAAAATATCCTTCATGAAATTTTAATGTCACAGATGTACTGTATATCAGTTTAAGTATTGTATGCATAGCTGTGCTTTATACATAAACAGAGGATTTTTCATTCCCTAAGAATCAATTTTCATTCCCTTGGAGGTGATATCATCCCCACTTAGAATGCATGCTTTAGACTATGCCTAAACACTTGATTTTGTCCAGGTGTCTATATGTCATCCTCCAAAGCAAATTTCTCAAAGTGTAGGCAACAGATCTCAGATACAAAGGGCCAGGCTGGACAGAGACGACAAGAAGGTGATCAGATCCACGCATCTTGCCACCCGTGCATCTTAAGCCATGGCTGGCTGCATGGCCTGAAACACCTCATTATCCTGCAGCCACAAAAGACAGTGAATGTCCTGCCCAATTCAAATAAGTAAGCTATGGTGATTGCCAGTACATATATCCCTACTTGTGTTCATAAGCCCAGCCTACCTCTCTATTGCTTAATTGCAGCCAACATCTGCCTGGAGACAAGCAGGCTCTGCATCACCGCATAAAGCAAAATGTGTACAGGACACTTTTTAATGTATGTGCTAATCCTAACACTCAGGTTACACGATAACTTGAGTAAATTGTGTAGGAAGTGTGGGTCACAGCTATCAGGGGAAAATAGCAGTGCATTCTAAAGACAGAGGAAGGTGGACCCTAATCCAGGTGTAAAGTCCTGGCTATGTGAAAGGCAGATGAAAATGTGATAACAAAAGGGGGAAGGGATGGGTTAATAGAAGGGGAAGAAAAAAGAAACTAGTTATTATTGCATGTATACTTTATGCGTATACAGGTGGCGTATGAGCACTATTTCATGTAATGTTCTATCATGAGTCTATGAGTGTATTCTCCCAGTGTATGACATTCTGAATCTGCAATCAGGGCCTCCATGGAGCATAAATTCAAGTGTCTGAATCCCAGGATGCATCAGAGGTCACAGGGACTAAGGCATAGACGTCAGGAAGAAGCAGTCATGGGATAGGGCCTACACCTAACCTTACCTAGTAGGAAAACATAGGCCCTGAGTTGCCTGAGGACACAGACACCAGAAACTGTGAGGGAGGAAGAGGTAAGGTGGTGATGGTGGTATAAATTTTAAGAAGTGGGGAAAGGACTAGAACATGGATAGCCCAGCAAAAAAGGTAACTTACTTGCCTCAGAAAAGCAGGGCCATGGGCCAGCAGCCCTCCGCTCTACCTGGGCCCTTCTGACCTTGAAGCAGAGAGTAGAGAGAAGAGAACAAAGAACTGAGCAAACTTCTGGGAGTGTAAAAAATGTCTTCTCAGAAAAAGAAGACAGATTTTCCCCATTCTCCACCCAGACCTAAAGCCTATTGGTTCTGGTCAAGCCTCAATACTCAGTCTCTCTCTCTCTCTCTCTCTCTCTCTCTCTCTCTCTCTCTCTCTCTCTCTCTCTACTGTGTAGCATGAAACCCATCCATGCCATAACAGATGACCCCCAGTGAGTTATAGGGCTAGCCCACACATCTCTCCAA
>NW_017732196.1:222007-226563 GCF_001890085.2 Hipposideros armiger
GTCTGTTCCCCTTCCCCCAATTCCCCAGCACTGTTCCCATCCCCCCAATTCCCCAATAAAAATCTTTAAAAAAAAAAAAGGCACCTGTTGACAAAGCTATTCCTGTAGTCACCTTTTCGTATATCAGGCCATTTGGTTTTGGGATTAATTTATATGCAATTCAAGATGTTTTTGTGGAAATTAGAAACAAGACAGTGTTGCTAGGGGAAAGCTGGCTTGTTGGTTGGCAGTGGAGGGCCTCACTCAGAATGGCATTAGGTTAATGAGTTTCTTGTGGCTCAAGTTAGTTCCACGGCCTTTCGGATCTAGAAACTAGGCTTTTCCACTACACCCAAAAGCAGTCAGATGTTCCAGTGTTGAAACCAATGAATAACACAGAATGGTCAGTGTACTCATTACAGTGAAAGAACATGGCATTCCCATCACTAGAAGACTAACTCCCCTGTCTGGCTCTTCTTTTGTGCTGGACCTTTGTCACACTTACTATATTTGGGGACTTTGACCTTCATGAGTGGCAACTCCCAAGGTAGAGTCAGAGAGTATGTTTTCCCAGACTCCTCTGAAGCTAAGGTGAAGCCATGTGACTTAAACTTTTCCAATCAGACACACCCACGTGCTATCTTGACCTAGCACTGTATAATACCTGATTTTCTTGAAGTAGGCATTGAAGGTGCTTTTAAGGCTGCAGTGGCGGATGAGTTCTGCTTTCCAGCATCAGTAGTGCTCTACCCTATCTTTGACCAGTGGCGGCACTAGTGGGACCATCTTTGGAGCCATTCCACTCTGAGTTCTGTTTCAGGCTGCAGAGCACCAAAGCATAACCCTCTGCCCACCAGCTATCCAAGATCCTATAGCACACTTCATTTCTGCTTAATCTAGCTGGAATGAGTTTTGTTATTTCCAGTATCCCAGGAAGCTAGGTTAGTCATTAGAAATTTGTATGTAGAGCATATAATATAGATATTTAGTACTAAGGGATATTTTATGCAAGCCAAGATAATAACTATTTATAAGAGAGCATCTTTCTATGATTTCATGCTGTCCCCAAATAGGTATTCTATCCTAGATAATGATGTACATTGCCAGAGTTTGCTTCTCCTAAATCCACTTCTTATGCTGTAATAAATACGTTCTTTCTTGTACTATATTAANGAGGAATTTGTTCAGATTATTGCCACAGTATTTTTAAATGGCTGGACTAACTAAGAACATGTTTATTTCCAACAGACCCCAGAGTCAGGTGGAACCAGCCCTGTTGACCAGAATAAGGGAGAAACCTTGTGTCCCTCCCTCAGCTTGCTACATTGATAGTGTCCCTAAATTCAAGTAGCTCCACAAACTAACCAGCTGATTTCCACTTAACATGTGTATCAAAATATTCAGTAAGAATTGGCAGTGTCGGGAAATGTTGGCCTGGCAGGAGTGTCCCCACATGGTGTTTTAACCAAAGCGGTTCAAACAGCCCCCTCTGAACTGGTGTCATTGAGATTTGTATTCCCAGAAGACTTGAAGCAGAAATAGTTTGATTATTCACTGAGTATTTACCCAAACATAATTGCTTTTGATAGGCAGATTCATTCCAAGAGGCTAACTTGACTTTGAATCTCTCACTAAAGCTGACAGGAGTGCAGCTGCACATTTTGATGGAAGACAATCTGCCAGCAGAGACCTGACCCTGTATGGCATAAGGAGTTTTATGCAGTGAGACCAAATTTGGGAGAGTTGCTCTGTGAGAGACGTATGTCTCGGAAACAAAGCTCAAGGTCAGCAATGCCTGAGCACATCCAGATAGTAGCAAATACATAGAGCATTCACCTATCTCAAAATAAAGAAAAAGAGAGGGGGAGGAAGGAGGAGGAAGGACAGGAGGGAGGGAAAGAATAAAAGAAATAAGAAAGACGTCCAACACATGCTTACTAATCAGAACTAGCGGACATTCCTCAGATTCACCACTATGAATTCACTGAGTAATTGCGCCAAGTCCTTGGATAGCTGTCAGATAGTCTTCCTCTCCCCTTCCTCCCATCCCCCATGAAAAAGCTCATTAAGTTAAAATTGCAATATAGAATGCAACCATTATGAAGATTTTTGGTCAAGGTGGCAGGCCGAGTAAACCCTGTGCTCACCTCCTCTCAGGACCACATCAATTATAACTAAACCACAGAACACCCATCATTGAGAATTGCCTGAAGTCTATCTAGCTGAACCAAAGCCCTACAAGGTGAGAATGTGACAGCTGCCTGATCCTTGAGCGATAGAAGGAAAGTCCCAAACCTGAAACCTAAAAGCAATGAAAATCCAAATGTTTCAATCAAAGATTAGGAATAAAAGCACTAGCAGGGAGAAGTGCTGAAGGATGTGTGAAATGCAGCAGTTCAGAGGGTTTGCTCTGTTGTCAGAAACCAAGGTGACGCTCCTTAAGCCTGGGTTTCCTGCTGTGAAGTGGCAAGGCCAAGATCCAAAGATGAGACTCAGATTCAGCCTCCCACACGGGCCTTGAGGAGGGACGGAGATCAGCATGTCCCCAATCATTAATCTGCTTAATCATATCCTGTGACCACTGCTAAAAGCAGCCTTCAGTCTGAGCAGCACCAAAGCATGCAGGAAAAGAATAATAGGAACAAAATTAAGATTTCAGCAAACTCTGTAAGTGATCATTGGAAAATTTGAGATGATCAGTTTCTGCTTTTCAGAGGTAGCACAATGGAAAGGGGGAAAAGAAACCTGGCTTTGAAACCAGAAAGACAAATTTCGTTCCCAACTCCTACTTACTAACTGTGCCCCTGCAGATAAATTACTTAATCTCCCCGCTCCCCAGTTTCTTCATCTGCAAAACAAGATGACCCCAGATCTACCTCATGGGATTGTATGTGTGTGATACAGCAAGTAGTGCAGAGTTGGCACCCAAAACAAGGAACTGTTAATTCAAGTGAGAACCTAGAGGTGCTGGTGACAGACCAGGATGCAAATGAATAACTTCTTCAACCCAGTATTTTGTCAGTGTTACTATTATTAATTTTGCAGTTAGTTCTTTGCCTTAACACGGTAACTATGATTTGTTGTTCTTTGTACTTTTTGTTGTTTGTTTGGTTTCGGCATATTTGCAATAATGCTGGAAAGAATGCTACAAGGCTGGTGTTGCATGCATCTTACCCATTTTACCATGGTGAACATAGGGTAAACAAACCATCAACATTATTTCTCCAAATCTTCAGGGGCCTTGATACACTCCTTACAGAGGATCTTGTATATTTGACACTTGGAGCAAATCATTATGTATGCATGTGTGTGTGTGTGTGTGTGTGTGTGTGTGTGTGTGTGTGTGACTTTCCTAAGTCAAAAATAATATAATGTCACATATAACCTAAAACTAAACTTTGCCAGGTTTCCAAAAACATACAGATTTTAAGTGTTCATGAATATGCTTAAGTGATAAAAACAAGACTTTATTATCATACTATACCACTCAGCTAAACATTTTCAGAATACCGTATGTGCAATACCGAGTTGGGATTAAAATTTCTTAATATGTTTTTAGGAAGGAGAAGATCAGTTTTTAAAACCTCCCTTTTCTATAGGACAAAATTATTTTCAGTTACTCATGTGATATGAGTAATAACCATTATTTTTTAATGTTTTTTCTTTAGTTGTAAAACAATTAAAATTTAAAAAGAAGAAATGTATATTTTAAGAATGTTATTCAAATTTTGTAAAATATTTCATTTTTTGATGTAATATTTGTACTTTTCAAGCAAAAATGTTGCACTTTGCAATTACTGTTTTAAATTTTAAACACAGGATCTCCAGGCGGTCACATAGGGTGACAGAATTAAAGTAACAGGTTCTGAGTCTTTGTGTTTATATTCACTGGGCTATCATTGTTTGTTTCTAATCTGTTATTCAAACACAGAATATGCAGCTTCACAGGGCACATACTGTGCCCACAGCGAGCTCGAACAATTCCAGACCTTACACATTTACTCTCGAACAAACGTGTAGCAGAGTCCATTATGTAACACGGAGCTCTCCAAATTAACTTCCATAAGGAATACAGCCTTTATTAAGGGATAAGAAATAAAACTAGGCTAATGTAAAATGACATGTATTATTAAATCTCAACAGTAATTTTAATAATCGTTTGAAATATAGACCAACAAAAAGACTTTTTCTGATAAGAATATTTTATCACTGACATGGCTTAAATTGCCTTCCTATGGTGATAATAAAAAATAAATCAAATTTTAATTGGTTTTATTGTTTTTTAATTCTCTACAGACATTGCCTACACCCAGGACAGACCACTCCCACCCACATACCCCTGCATCTGGGCCCCTCACCACCTGTCAATCCAGCTGCCATGTTTTCCAACTCCCAACCTTAGCACATCTAAAGTAGAGATTCATAGTAGTCAAAAAAGGCACCTGTTGGGCGGGCCGAGTGGCGCAATGGTTAAGAACTGGCTTGGGATGCCAGAGAGCTCTGGTTCGGATCCCACATATGAGGGCCAGAGACACTGCCCTCTACAGCTAAGATGCTGAACAACAGCTCGTCTGTTC
>NW_017732196.1:231364-234406 GCF_001890085.2 Hipposideros armiger
GAACCATGAAATGATGAAACAAGACTGAAAACCAATCCTCCAAGTAAACTACAGACTACAGATGTCCCGGGATGAGAATCTGGTCCCTCCACTTAGAAATTTCATTTTATCTGAACTAACCTTTTCTTCAAAGGGTCAATCCAATTACTTGGGACAAATACCAGTGGCTCTCATATGCACATCAATCCTCAGAGGATATGTCCGAAGCGGGGGAGCGGACAGGGGAGCTGAAAAGAGAAGCAGAGTCTCAGTTTCCTGAGAGGTCCAAATGGCTGTTTCTCATGGATTGCGGTTTAGAATTACAGTTCAATGGGCCTTGGATGAGATTAGTTCATGAAGACCACAGGGAGATCCTCGGTCTTGCCACTTCTCTGTATTCAGGAGGCCTGGGAAGGGCTATTAGGCTTCTGCTACCAATGTGTCCTTAAAGCCATTTTCATATTCTAAATGCCAAGTAAATATAAATTTGGCCAATGACCAACAGGCTTAGGCTTTTGTTTCTGTTTTTTAACTCTAGCTTGTTCCTTTTCAGAGTTCCCTGAGAAAGAGAATAAATGTTTACAAACTCTCTCCTGGGAGCCAGTGTCCACAGATATGGGTCCACAATTCCTCATCCAAAATGATGAAATCCAAATGCTCTGAAAATCAAAAATTTCATAAGATAGGTACAAAATCACTTGGCAAACAAAAAATGAGGCTATTTGCACTTTTTATTTATGCTATTTAGTTTTCATGTTGCTATGTTCCACTGCTAAAATATTAATGGGCTTGATTACAGGGGGCTGCTTCAGACCACACTGGGAGTATTAAGTAGTGCATGGGATCTGTATCATATCCTCATTCTGTACCCTACTGAATTTCAAAACACATCTGGCTCCAAACCTTTTGGATAGGCAATCAGGGACTTGTTTAATAGGGGGGGAGAATGAGACTTTTGGCTCAGACAGACAGACAGACCTGAATTTGAATCCCCTCTCTAGTTGTGTGGCAAATGACTTAACTCCTCTGAACATCAGTTTCCTCCTCTTGTAGAGTGGACGTAACAATCATAACTACCTCATAGCAGGTACTTGGGATTAAAAGAGACAAGTTACATAAGGAGTTGGACACCCTCCCTGGCACTAGTCCATGTACAGCAAAAGGTCCTTTTCTTCCCCTCCCTTTCCATAGAACTCAAACTTGGTACTATGAAAATCAAAACACAGAAAACAGAGAAAAGGAAAAACTCACGTCTGAAAAAAGGCCACGAAAGCAGAGACTGACAGGATAATTTATCAAAAATGTCATCCTGCTGTCAACGAGTAAGGTGCTCAAACGTAGCTGCAATGAAGACCAACAATAACAAAGATCTACTCTCATGTATATCTCTTTATGCTTCTCTTGGATTGATTTTTTTTTATGGTCTATTAACCAATTCTAGCAATTGGTGCAATTATGTGGGCGGGTAGGTAATTTCCTTTCTCTGTTGGTCCTGTCATCCTGGTAAGTGATTGGCTGTAAACAATGCCAGCATTTATTGACCACATCCTTCCAGAATCCCACGCTTTGTTTTATTATTTGCTCCCTTTTTGAGACAGATTCTTTTCTTAAAATCTTCACCACACTCTAGTCAACTGCAAATGCCATAAGGCTTCGGGATGCGCTTTCTTAATGAGAAATCTATGCACATGGAAAGTACAGAAACATGTATGTGGGTTTAATGAACTTTGCTTACATTTTAGGAGAAAGTCAGAAAGCAGTTGCATACAGAATTTTGACTTCTATTTTAACAATATTTTTAATAAATTGAAGTTTCAAAAAAGAATATTTGTGCTTTAAGTCCTTTCGAGTACAAAATATAGGTGATTGCTAGATTCTNTTTTTCCTATCCTCAATTTAGACACAAATTGACTTGAAATTCAAACTCTTAAAATTGTAAGCTAGCAGACCGAGGAACCTTGTAGAAGACTGTGATGAAAATCAGTTGGCATCATCATAGAAGCATGCTGTAGCCAAAATATGTCCATGGGCATTATCTGGTCCAGTGTTATCCAAACTTCAGTTATTCACCTACCACATCAGTATTTTTGTCATATTGTGCACTGTCTGTATTATTTTTTGCTTTTTCTTTTACAATATCTTTCTTTATGCAACACACTTTTTATAGTTATGCAAACTGGACTTTCTTTGCCTTAACATTGATATCTATGAAATCAAAAACTTGATATGTGTGGTAAAGACTAATTAGACTCAACAATTTAATTTCCTCTTCTCGGTGACAGAGGAAGACTACCCTTCTCAACCTCCCTGCATTAGGTTGGCCCCATGTGACTAGATTCTGGCCAGTACAATCTGGGCAGAAGTGATACACTTAATAGTCTCATCCCTAAAATATCCTGCGTGTTTTCTCTTGCTCTCATTCTGTTGTCTATGTAACTAGAAACAATGGACTCTGGGCAGTGCTCAGTTCCCCTGCTGTTCAATGGAATGTTGACCAGAAGAGAGTCCAGCTCTGCATCAGACTTTACATAAATAGCAGAAGATTTTTATTGTGTTAAGCTGTCAAGACTTTGTAATTATGTTTAGGGGTCGCCAAGATCACCCTCAGATTCAATGATTCACTAGAAGGATTCACAAAACTTAAAAAGCTGTTATAGTCACAATTATAGTTTATTACAGTGGAAGGATAAAGATTAAAATCAGCAAAGGAAAAGGCACACAGGACAGGATCCAGGAAAGACTGGGTATAAGCATCCAGTTGTCCTCTCCCAGCTGAGTCCTGTATGCAGTGCTGAATTCTCCCAGTAACGATGTGTGGCAACATGGATGAAATATTGCCAACCAGGGAAATTCACCCAAATCTTGGTATCCAGAGTTTTTATTGGGGGTCAATCACATAGGCATGGCTGATTGCCCATGTGGCTGACTTTAGTTCCATCCTCTCCAGAGGTCAAGCTGACAGTACATGGTCCAAGACTACCACCATAAATCACACTGTTAACATAAACTACCTGACATTGCCCAAGGCCTCAGGGAAACAAAGACACTCTTAACAGGCAGTGG
>NW_017732196.1:239601-240848 GCF_001890085.2 Hipposideros armiger
TTTTTAGGAGTATCAGCCCAGAAGGCACTTTATGAGTCAGGAGACATGCTATGTAGACCTCTTCTTAACAGCCCTCAATTTCAATAAAGAGGTGGATGTTTGTCACTGAAAAACTAACCTGCATTTTACAGGTTCAACCTGGGAGAGAAATAAAGCTACAAACCCAGTTTGTGGGAGTCCCTGTGTTAATGAACATGAGGCTCACTACATTGTGAGAGACTGGTCTTTAAAGGGTCACATTCTGACCTTTATCTGGGGACTCTGCCTGTCCCTTGTCCTATTCTGCTCTAAGGACACAGCTAAAATAAAAAATCATCCACAAGTCAACGTTTTTACAATTGTGATCAAACCACATGGCCCCACAAGAAGATACTTAGCAATTCTTTTTAATTAGAACTCATTATATATACTATGTGTGTCTGGGTGTGTGTGTTTATATTCATTTACATGTTATGGCTAATATCCTGAAACAAATCCATCATGGCACATTGTTTTTTTATTGCTAAAGACAGGCATTACTAGCTTAAGTAGGATTCTATAACTTAATTTCATATATCAATACAAAAAAGCTCTCACCTGAAAGGCCAAATGTGAAAAATCAAATGTACCTGCAGAATTTATTCTATTTATACTCACAGGTACAAACTATTTTATTCCAGGTTGATATCAAAAAGATAGCCTCGTCAACCATTGCCCTAATGAAATTGCTCATCATTCTTTCTTGGTACAGAGTATAAGGCTCTGTCTTTCACCTGTGACCATCACACTGCTCTTCAAGGATGCTAAGAGATTTCTGAATCTATGGAGTTAGGTGCTGCCTGATGACTCCACTTCTACTCCAGAAATACAGGGGAGAAAACACTAACATTATTTAGCACTTCTCCAGATGTTTTATTCATATCAAATCATATACTCTTCAAAACATCCTTAGGAGGCAGAAATTTCCTCCCCATTTTAGAGACAAGGAAACTGAGGTTCTGAGAGGTGAAGTAAGTTGCCCAAGGTCACATGACTGGCCCATGAATGGTAGAGCCAGGAAATAAAACCCAGAGATTGACCTGCCTCTAGAGTTCATGCATTTCAGTCTCATCTAACCCAGCCTCTTAAGAGTTTGTATGACACAGCACTGTAGTTTTCAGGCACTGGAGGGGGCTTTTCCTCAGAGACTCTGCTATCCATTTCCTCCTGCAAACTTTTGACCCCTACATCTCTACCCCAACATCAGGAAGAATTATTATGAAGAGACA
>NW_017732196.1:242648-327255 GCF_001890085.2 Hipposideros armiger
AGAGAGCCATACAGTATAACCTAATTCAGGGAGCCTGTCCTGGCTTCCGGCACAATGAATCAAGTAAATGGTAGCTTCGCAAGCATTCCTGCTAAAGCAAAGTTTGATCATCTGGGAGGCTACGGTGGCAAGTTGAGGATTCTTCCCACACCCTATGCTGACAGTTTCTTGACCTCCTTAATTTAATTTCTGCTCCACATGAGCTACCCGTAGGCAATGCACCTCCCTTTCACTTGTATGATGTAACTATTCTTTCCTTTGACCCTAGAGCAAGGCAGGGGAAACTAAGTAATTGAGAAGGGATGATTGGACATGGCACCTCCCAAGGCTTGGTCAACAAAAGAGGGCTTTAAAGTGAACCTCACATTCCAGAAGGAGAATTCCTAATGGACTTCTTGTATCATATAGAGCCAAGGTTTTTCTTGTACAGGCCATGAGTCTCTCAGGCTCAGATCTGCTACATGGTGAGATAGTTGATTACTTTTAGAAAGTTAAGCATGATCAAAGGAAAAAATTTAAAACAAACAGAAAGATGAAAACAAAGAAATCTTCAAATGAGAAGCATAACCCATGCTAGGGGTCAAGGGGACTCAAAATCACAGGAGGAGCCTGCCACTGAGAACGTGCCTGTCTTTACTCAGACCTTTCCTCTCCGTGGATGTCCCCCTCCTCCACCCCATTCTTTAAGTTCAAACCCTCCCCGTTCTTCAAGGCTCAGTTAGAAACCATTTTGTATAATAAGCGTTCCTACCCATAGGTGATAAATTCTCTCTCCCTCCTCAGTGCAGCCACAGCCCTGTAACTATATCTCTCTTACAAGAGTAATGCCTATAATTTCCTACTTTGTGTTGTAAATTTTAAGACATGAACACTATGTCTCTTACCATTTTGAAGAATCACCAAAGCAGATCCATGTTTCATTCATTTTTCTATACAATTGATAGTCAACAATTACTTCCTGGATAGAAAAATGAATGAATGAATGAATGAATGAATGAATGAATATAAAATGGCATATATTCACTTTAGACTTCCTGCAATTTCACAGAGGCTTATCTGCCACCCAGAATCAAATAATTCAACAAAACATCAAAGAGTAGAAAAGCAGTCTCTAGACACAGTGTGAAATTCAACCATAATTTCCAGTGTTTTTAATTCTATCCTTTTTTGTATTTCCTTATGCATCTGACTGGGAAGACAAACACAAGCCTCTAAGTTGTTGATGATGCTGGTAAGTGATTGTTACAGGAATTCCACCTTTGCTTCCTATAGCCGCTTCTAGGTTTTCCAACAGTTTTCAAAAAAAAATCATGCCATTTGATTCTCATAACTACCCTGCTGTGGGAGAACTAGAACAACACAGGAGTATTCTCCCCATGGAGGGATTAAAAAAAAAAAAACTGAGATTCTAAGAGCTACATAACTCATCCAAAATTGTACAGATGGCAGGTAGCAAAGCAAATTTCAAATATGGCTTAGTCCTTTGGCTGAGAAAACACACCAAGAGACTCTTCCGTGGGGTCCAGGATAGGGGTGGGGTCCACAAGGTGAAGGAAGCAATTTTGAAAAATGGACTTTGAGGGCTGGCCAAGTGGCACAATGGTTAAGAACTGGCTTGAGACGCCAGAAGGTGTCGGTTTGGATCCCACATATGAGGGCCAGTGACACTGCCCTCTACAGCTAAGATGCTGAACAACAGCTCAACCTGGAGCTGGGCCGCTGTGAGTCACTGGCGACGGCATAGGCTGCAGCCCCTGTGGCAGTGGGTTGCCATGGGCTACCGTGTGTGGCCAGCAGCCAGAGTGAGCAGCCAGCAGCTGCAGTGAGCAGCCATCCAGAAGCCAGCAACTGATGTGCCTCGCCCGGGAAGAGCGCAATGATGGTGGCAACTTGGGCCAGTGAAGCAACATCCTCCACAACTAGACTGAAGGACAAAACGACAGCAACATGTCTGTTCCCCTTCCCCCAATTCCCCAGCACTGATCCCATCCCCCCCCAATTCTCCAATAAAAATCTTTTAAAAAAATAAATGGACTTTGAGAGAGGAAGATGGAGCCACATGAAATAAACAAGGACTGACTGTGTACATTCTCCCAAAGAAACATCAAACCTTGCTGACATATCCATCTTGGTAAGGAACACAGGCAGTGCCTTGAAGACCTTGGCAAGTCTACGGAAGTGTTGATCCCTGGGCCCCAAAGCAATTGAAATAGGAGAGATCCAACTTCAGTGTTGTGGTTCATTCATTTATTCAACAAGCATTATTTGGGGGCTTGTTCTACAAGGAAGGGGCTGATTTCAAGGCCTGCAAACTCTAGTAGAGAGACCTTAACAATTTATAAGTGAAGGAAACAGGTTTCAAGATTAAACTTTTCTCAACACTACATAGTGGAGCCAGGGTTGGAATGTGTGTTTCTGACTCTCCAATCCTTGGCTGGCTCTCTGCTTCTACAGGAAGGGGTAACCGAGGCAGTGTGAGGTTGACTTAAGCTCCACATTGGGACATTGGCAAAGAAGGTCTAGGATTTATGAGAGCTAAATCCCACATTTGTGTTTTAGCCATTAGACAAGTCTCCCTTCTATGACAGCAATGACATTACTTTCCTTCCCTTTACTTTCCTTCCCTTTACACCAAAAAGGTATAAAGTTCAAAGTCTAATCCAGCTGGAACCCCTTGGAATGGTGCAGCGCCTCTCACTATGTTC
Source organism: Hipposideros armiger (assembly GCF_001890085.2). NCBI lineage: Eukaryota > Metazoa > Chordata > Mammalia > Chiroptera > Hipposideridae > Hipposideros > Hipposideros armiger. Next base: position 245,354 of record NW_017732196.1, read on the forward strand.
TCCTGAGGCTCGCCTACACATTTGCATAGCAGATCCTTCCAAACCAGAATCATTTAAGTTCTTGCCACTACAAGGTCAGACAATTAAGTTTGTGAACTCATTCTAGAAAAAAGTGTTATATACCTCATTGCTGAACATCACTATGGTCACCTTCAAAATACTCCCCTCAGGAAGCTATGCACCAACACCAGTGCCTAGCCTACCCTTCAAAGCAATTTTGGAACTCTTTTTCTGGAATGGCCATCAGAGCTGTCATCGTATTACCCTTGATGTCCTACATGTCATCAAAATGTCTTCCTTTCAATATTTCCTTTATTTTTGGGTAAAGAAAGAAGCCGCTGAGGGCCAGATCAGGTGAGTAGGGAGGGTGTTCCAGTACAGTTATTTGTTAACTGGCTAAGAACTCCCTCACAGACAGTGCCGTGTAAGCTGGTGCATCGTTGTGATGCAAGAGCCATGAATTGTTGGCCAAAAGTTCAGATCATCTAACTTTTTCATGCAGCCTTTTCAGCACTTCCAAATAGCAAACTTGGCTAACTGTTTGTCCAGTTGGTACAAATTCATAATTAATAATCCCTCTGATATAAAAAAAGGGTTAGCAACATCATTGCAACAAGTTCATGAACTTAATTATCATACCTTGTGGACAGTTGCTCATTTGCCTCAAATCCAAATTACTAATTGATCGCATGCTATGTGGTGGGAAAATAAATTTTGAAAAAGGTATGCTGTATTAGCAAATAGCAAAACAAAAGTTGACCAATTACAAATAATAACCTATTTTCATGCTGTATCAGAAAGCTCTCTGTGTTTCCCTGTGTCTTGCTCACCATTGTATCCCTCACATCTAGCACAGTGATTGGTATGTAGCAGAGGCCCAATAAATATTTGTTGGATATTTATGTGCACAGATGTGCATGAATAAAAGACTGCTGTGTAAACTGCCACCCTTGTAATACTTACGAGGTGTGATCAAACAATATGGCGAATGTTTAAATTTAAAAAAAAAATTATTACAGTAAAAGACACATGGCCATTAATCCCCCTCAAAATACTCCCTCTCACTTCAAACACACTTATCCCATCATTCTTGCCACTTTCTGAAGCAGTGCTGGAAGTCCTCTTTCATGAGTGTCTTTAATTGCGCTGTCGTGGCTGCCTCAATGTCCTGAATCAATTCAAAATGTTTACCTTTCATGATCATTTTTGATCACTTTGGGAAAGAGCCAGAAGTCATGAATACCAGCTCAGGAGAACGAGGCGGATGAGGACACACCATAATGTTTTTATTTGACAGAAACTGCCACACCAGAAATGAGGTGTGACACGGAGCCTTCCTGTTGTGATCAACAAATATGGTGAAAGCTGCTGCCCAGTGCCATCCAATGGAAAGGCAGTGATCTTCAATACAGGAAGCGGTGCATTGAACAGTGTGTGACAAGTTTCAACTTGCTTGGTGCAGTCAGTCAGGCGTGAGCTACGCTTGAGTAAAGGTACATTTTAAAGTGTGCCATAAATCATGGATCACGAAAAATGCATTAACATAAAATGGGCAAAAATTTTATCCTCCATCATGAAAATGCTTGTGTCACACATCACTTCTGGTACGGCAATTTCTGTCAAAAAAAAAAAACAACAACATTATGTTGTGTCCTCATACACTTTATTCACCAGGTATGGCATCGTGTGACTTCTGGCTCTTCCCCAAAGTCAAAATGACCGTGAAAGGTAAATGTTTTGAATCGATTCAGGACATCGAGGCAGACATGACAGCGCAACTAAAGACACTCACGAAAGAGGACTTCCAGAACTGCTTCAGAAAGTGGGAAGAATGATGGGATAAGTGTGTTCAAAGCAAGTGGGAGGATTTTGAGGGGTGTTAATGGCATGTGTATTTTACTGTAATAATTTTTTTAATTTAAATATACACCATATTGTTTGATCAAACCTTGTACTCCTCATGGAAAGACTCACCTGATCTCCAGAGTGATTCCCTGGGTTTAGGAGGGTAGAGTGCAGATGATGAGAGTTGCCTGCTTCTCTGTGCTCCCAGCAGTTCTGATGACAATGCACCTGAATGTTGGATACCTATGAAAACCTAAACATGCCATCTCACACTGATGAGCACATTTGTAGTCCACCGCATCTTGTAAGAGACATTTAGGCAATTGAGCCAATTGTAGCAGCCACACACAGGCTAACCTTGGGACACCCGACACTGTGCAGCTTGCAGAAATTACTGCTTCAAAGCATCATCCAGGAAAAGCAGCAAATGGTTCTACAAAGCCACCAAGACTGTTCTGCCCTGGTGTTGTGACAGAATTATGACAAGGAAGCAAAGGCACAGTCACCTGTTTTATTTCAAGCAAGTCACTGGGTGCTTTACATACATCATCTCATTAGAAATTGGAGTTGTTACACCCATATTAGAAATGAGAAAACTGAGGCTTTGAACATTCAGGTAGCTTGCCCAAAGTTCCTCAGCCCAAAAGGAGTGGAGCTGAGAAGCAAACATGGCATTCCGTGTCCTCGCCACTCTGTTTGCTGAAAGGGCCACTAGATTCCACATACAATTCTGTTTTTACTTTTGGAGAGCAGCTCTTTGTCTGTAGTTGAGCATATGGTGCTCCTGTTCCAATGACACCCTATTGGTCAATTGAGTATCTAGTAAAATAGGTCCCATGGAAGGCACCAGAAGACACGGTTGTGGCATTCCCTTCAAAGTGCTCTTTTCCTCCATCCCTTTCCCCCTTCCTTAATCTCTTTATTTTTCCTCTGACTTCCTGTCCCTTTCTGTCTATATCTTGGTCTTGCAATGACAGCACTGTTACCCTCAAAGCTAAAACATGTGCCAAGCCCTGGCACTAACCAGCTTAATTTAATTAAGTCCTGGAACAGCCAAGTTCACTGCTGACATCATTTCTCAGAATCCGCAGGGCCTACCTAGCCTTATTGGTTGTGATACCTCAGGACATGGTGTGAAGGTCCAGGTGTACAGAGGCTGGCAGCTGGGCAAGTTAAGAAAACCTGGACTTGGACTTAGGTAAGAGTTTCAGGTATCAGAAGTAGAGCTCAGGGTGGAGATCACATCTAGAGATAGAGGCTGTTAGGATTTTCCTCACTTCAATCAATTCTCCAATTCTCTAACACCAACTGAGTGTCCTGCAATTCAATTTAATTCTGACACTACCTGGAGTCAGCGTCAGACTCCACAAGTTAAGGGCTCAGTCCCACAAGACTGCCCTCACTTCAGAAGCCAGTAGCAAGTATCAGGTCCCCTGGCTACCTACACTTCTGTCTAACCTGGTTGCAAAATCAAGGGCTCCTACGAAACCCCTCCCCTCAGTTTTTATAAGTTCCTAGCATGAGATACGCAATGCTCAGGAAAATGCTGTACTCACTATTACAGTTGGAAAGAAAGAGAGAGAGAAAGAGAGAGAGAGAGAGAGAGAGAGAGAGAGAGAGAGAGAGAGAGAGAGAGAGAAAGGAAAGGAGAAAGGGGAAAAAAGGCCAAAATGGAGTCAATTTCACCAAGCCACCTCACCAAACCAAAAGTTAATAACTAACCTAATTGCAGCTTCAGCCTCTCCCAAGAATGGAATTTTAAACTCATTTGTCTGGAATTTCCTTATCAATACAAGCAAGATAATCTGCATGACAAAAACCCCTGCCATTCCCGTCCCCAAAAAGATGAACTTGTCTAAAAATAATCCTTTCTTTTCTTTTACTTAATTCCTCCTCTGACACATCTTCTGCCTATAAAAACCTTTATAGGTTCTTCCATTTTGAACAACCCCTAGGATTGCTGGTTTCTAGATAGGATGCTGCATGATTCATGAATCATTTAATAAAGCCAATTAGATCTTCAAATTTACTCGGTAGAATTTTGGTTTTTAACACAACTTATTATAAAAGATACAAATAAAGCCAAATGAAGAGATGCAGAGGGTGACACCCAGAAGAGTTCAGAGGACAGGAGCTACTGTCAGCTGTGGAACTGGAGTGCACCATCCTCCCAGCACGTTAATGTGTTTGCCAACTCAGAAGCTCCCTGAACCCCATCATTTACAGGTTATTTTGCAGGTGTCCTCACATAGGCATGGTGTGACCATAGGTGAGAAACTCAATCTCCAGCCTCTCTTTTTTTCCAGAGGTCGGGAGGTGGGGCTAAAAATTCCAAGCTCTAATCATGGCTGACTTCTCTAGCAACTAGCCCCAATCCTGAACCTAGCAGCCCCTTGGCCAAGAGTCACATCATTAGCACACCAAAGACACTTATCACTGAGGAGATTCCAAGGATTTTAGGAGCTGTGTGTCAGAAATAGGACCAAATATGTTTTTTATTCTACCACAGAGGCAAGTGTCCAGCCATCAGAATACAGGTCAGAACCACACTGGTGGCAAGGGTGACTTACAGCCATATCCTCCACATGGGGCAGAGCCTCAGAAATCCCTCTAGTCAAGAGTCAGAACCAGCTCTAGAGAAAAGGGCAGAGGTGAGCTTCTAAATGGGACACACAGAGGATGTGGGAAAGGAAGATGCAGGTGCTTGACCAGTGATGAGAACCAAGAAGAGGTACCTGGGAATGATGCCCTCTGCTGCTCATGTTGCTCCTGAGCTCCTGCAAAGTTTTCATGGTTTCCGTGGTTTTTCTGCTTTCTCAGATACTTTTTAGAAATCAATGTTAAAAAAGTTTAATTCACAGAAGCAGAGAGTAGAGTGATGGTTGCCAGGGCCTGAGGGTTGGGGGAAATGAGAGGTTGGTAAAAGGGTACAAACTTGCATCTATAAGATGAATAAGGTCTGACGATCTAATGTATCACATGGTGACTATAGTGGATAACACTGGATTGTATAATTGAAATTTGCTAAGAGAGTAGAACTTAAATGTTTCCACAGACACACACACAAAAAAAAGGTACATATGTGAGGTGATGGATGTGTTCATTAACTGGGCAGGGGAATCCTTTCACAATGTATATGTTATCAAATCATCACTGTACACTTTAAATATCTTACAATTGTATTGGTCAATTATACTTCGATAAAGCTGAAAAAACGAACAATAATCATTAAGCTCCTTTAATTATGTGCTGGAATTATGGAGGATTAACTCTTAGAAATTGTCTTTGCTTTCAAAGCTTTTTTATCCTATGAAACTAACAAACATGAAATAGAGAATCGTAATACTTTAGTTCTAGTAGGAATCTTAGATTTATACCAGTTTCCTATTGCTGCTGTAATAAATCACCACAAACTTCATGGCTTAAAACAACGCAAATTCATCATCTCACAGTTCTGGAGGTCTGCAGTCCGAAACGGGTCTTCCAGGCTAAAATCAAGGTGTCGGCACAGCTGCCTTGCTTCTGGAGGCTCCAGGGGAGAAGCATTTTCTCTCCAGCTCCAAGAGGCCACCTGCATTCCTTGGCTCGAAGCCCCTTTTTCCATCTTCAAAGGGCATCACTTCAACTTCTGCTTCCATCCTCACATCTCCTTCTGGTTCTGAGCCTCCTGCCTGCCTCCAGGAAGACCTCTTGTGATTACACCGGGCCCACCCACATAATTCAGGATAACCTCCACCTCTCAGGATTCCTAATTTATTCACATCTGCAAAGTCCCTTTAGTCTGTACAGTAACATAGTCACAGGTTTTAGGGATTAGGACTTTGAACATCTTTGGGGGGAGTAGGGGGGTGGGCATCATTTTGTCTATCACAGAGCTCTTCTAACTAGCCACCCTCCTTTTTTAGATGAGGACATTTAAGCACAGAGAGATAAATGACTTGCCTAGGGCCATGAGTTTAGACTAGAATCCAGGATGTTTGATTCTGATCGAAGTTCCTAGGCAAATGTCCTTTCTGCTACTTTAAGCTGCCACAAAAATGAACAACACAAATCAGTATAATGCTAAGTGCAAAATACATTACGTATGTATAAATACACAGAATTACAGGATCAGAGAGTTGGTACTCAGAGGACCTTAGAAGTCTTCATGTCCAACCAGTCGGATCCTGGCTACATCCATGTATTTCATAGCTCTAGCTACAAGAAACCCCACACCTGCAAAGCAACCCACAGCCCATTTCTGAAAGTGCTAATTGTTAGCCAAGTGTTCCTTGAATTACTGCATCGCCCAGTTTCTGAGTTTGGACTATCCACACTGTATTCCTGCCTCCCAAGAATGACAACACTGGAAATCCCACAAGCCCAGATGGGACAGAAATCCAGGCCATTTCCCTGGGAACTCTACCCTCTGATCCAAGCAAGAACACTGCTGGGACTTATCCCACCTCAAGGGCCTGTCCATATCTTCCGTCTCCCTGCTGGAACCAGAACCCAGGCAGCACCTGTGGCAAACATGGCTAGACATGTGCTCAAACACATGCTCTCCTTCCTTATTGACAGGATTGTAACAGATGCATGACCGGACTACATTTCTCAGACTCCCATGCAGTTACTAATTTTCACCAATGGAATATGAGTAGAAGTAATGTGTACCACTTCAAGGCCAGGCTTTATAAAGTGTTTCTCTTTTGTTCTTTCTTTCCCTTCTTCTACCTGAATATCAATGTCTCCGAGGGTCTAGATGCAACACATTTTGATTTCAGAATCACTGCTTGAAAGAGACACACCCACTGACCAGGTGTGGTCACTTTAGACTGCTATGTGAGCAAGAAATGAACTTCTACAGCATTTGAGCCATTATATGATTTGGAGTCTAATTTGTTACAGCAGCTTAGCTTATTATAACTGAGATAGTACCTCTTAAAACAGGAGTATTATACTCCTGCTACCTGACAAGTGTCATTGCCACTGGTGATAACCAAAGGCAGGTTCTGATTTTTCCTGCCAGCCAGGAAACTATGGTTCCAGTATTGGAAGACTTGGGAGGCAGGATGGGAAACACTGAGTGACCCAATAATCCCCATCCAAATCCCCATGCTTTGATAGACTACAGACATTCTCTTAATATCCTATAAGGCTCTACACAATCCCACACACACTATACCTTTCAACGATATGGCTGCCCCAAACCACTTCCACGTGGAAATTCTGGACCCAGCACTGGTCACAACTGATACTCAGGAAGTCTGTAAAGGAATTTGACTCACCATCACTATCACTTGCATCATGTTGCCAGCTCTGGTCACCTCTGAACCATGTGGTGGTCATCACTCCCACACTGGTGTAGATCTCGGCTCAGTTTTCAGAGGTTCTGCAAGCTAGGAACGCCAAGGTGCACCCCACCAAGTCATGCTGCAGCCCTTCTCCACCCGCAGGTATGAGCCTGGGAAGAGAATGGCAGATACAGCACAGGTCCAACTGGCCGCCCCTCATGAACTCAGAGGCACTGCCCCCTTGTGAACACCTGATGCTATGCAAGGGTCCACCCTCTGACTTCATCTCTTTTGATCGTCATAGTGAATTTATTTTAGACAACTTACTGATGACCTTCCTGCCACTGGGTCTATCTCAAGGCCACCTTTTCCGCCTGACAGATTTCTATTTGAAAAGTTCCCCAGGTCAAGTTTCTCTATCAAAAAAAAAAAAAAAAGTCCCACCTCGCTGGATATCCCACTACACTCACTTGCACTTTCTGCCTGTTGGTAACTTAACCCACTGAATCCTGGTTTCACACAGGACTCGGGTTCTGGAAATAACCAGAACAAGAATGTCTCCATATGATAGTCTTCAGAAAAATGAAGAATAACTTTCATGACCTGAGACAAAGTAATGTTTAGTTTGGGCCAAACATTCCTTTAACCAGAGAAATTAAGAACAAAAATTAAATAAGAAAAATCTGAGAAACTAAATATGAAAAAAATAAAATGTAAGAGGAGCCACTTTGTGATCCCTTGAGCTCCCAGCAAATGCCAGTCAATGCTGAGGCAGCTGTATGTAACCTCAATTCCCCTCACTGCCCTTCTCTTCCCTCTGAACCTCCCACAGGAAGGGAGAACGCTGAGGGATGGAGTAGGGAGCAAAGGGCCTCCTGTAGGAAGAGGGCTCTGAGCTGCATTTCGAGGATGTGTCATTTGGTTGCATGTGAGGGAGAGAATATGAGTAAAGTCAGAACCAGAGAAGGTTCTGGTGGATGGTTAAGATGGTTCTGCACCCAATTCCACAGTTGGTACAGAGAGGGGTTCCCCACACACACTAACAAGCAATACTCTGACACCAGCTGGGTGCCTTACAATTCAACTTAATTCTTACACTAGCTGACGCTATCTACCTGAAGTTAGCATCAGATCCCACAGGTTAAGGGTTCAGTCCTACAAGATGGTCTCTCTCCCAGCTTCAGACACCAATCTCACATCCAGATCATCACCTGTGCTTCTGACCAACACCCTCTCCTTTGGTTCAATTAATTTGCTAGAGTGGCTCACAGAACTCAGAGAAACATTTTACTTAGTAGATCACAGGTTTATTATAAAAGAATATAATTCAGGAACAGCCAGGTAGAAGAACTGTATAGGACAACCTCCATTTTCCTTATTTTTCTCAAGCATTTGATTTTAGCCAATGGTTTTTAATTTCTTAAAAAAAAATAGAATTACCTTTAAAGAAAAGTCTTTTCAGAGGAGTATACATTTAGAAGTTTAAAGTAATTGTAGATACGCATATTCCAGCTCTCACATGTCTCCTGTGTGTGTGTGTGTGTGTGTGTGTGTGTGTGTGTGTGTGTGTGTGTGAGGGACTCCCACTGAGCAATTTTGTGCAGGGAGTCGAGGAGCAGGAAGCCATTCCCTGCTGGGGGTGGGGGCAGACAAGTCAGAAAATTGTGAGAACTTGGCCTTTGGCCTTTGAGTGGAGGGGAAAAAACAGAAGAAGAAGAAAAGAAAAAAACCCAGCATTCAGTCTCCATTAAGTTTTATTTTTTTATTAACATTCCTCTTTGTCTCATAATATAAGAGAGGCTAACACAAACTACATAGACATGAGCAGGGAGGATCGTTTTCACCTTGGTGGTGTTTCTGCTACAGAAAAGGTTGTTTTTTTTTTCCTCCTCAAGTTTGGATTCCAGTTTAGCGAGCGGTCAGCATTTTGCACAGTCAGCTCTTTTGAGTCCTTCATGCTCTTTTCATTTGCTACAGAAAAACAGGACTTGTTGGATCACTGCTGTGATGATAACACCCCTGAGAAATTCCTGGCAATAGCATTAGCACTCATATATAAAGAGATCCATATTTTGATTCACATTTTTCAAAAAGTCAATTAAAAAACGCTTTTAAAAACAGAAAGACGAGTCTTTGAGTTTTTCTCTTCTCACAAAAGAGTTCCCGGGATTTTTCAAGAGGCAATTATTACTATATTCTCAGTGAAGTCCACAGCAATCTACAGTATACTTCAGTTAAGGTAATGTGTTCTTCCATGACCAATCACAATTCTGAGTTTGTTTAAAGATATAAGAGGCTTCAATAATCATCGTCATGAATATCTTTTTGGCCAAGGTGATTTTTTCATTGGAATAATTTTTATGGATGAATTGCCTAGGAAAGAGTTCATTTAAACTGAAAACAAAATTTGTTCTTTATTCAGTGTTGCTTTTGCCCATTCAAACAAAGGTACTCTTTCATCAAAATAGTGTCTTTCTACTAGAATGAAGACAGAACATGATTAGGAGGAATTATTGAATCTTAGGTCCTACAACAATGCTAGAAAATGTCTACCCACAATTTATAACTGGGCTGTTACAATAAATTTAAGAAGAGAGCCTAAATACTTTTATTACAATTTGACATTGACACAACATCCCAACACGTGATCAGCAACTTGTCTCGTTGAACAAGGCAGAGGCCAGCTTGAATGTCATCTCTCTGGTGTGAGGAGTCACATATGGTGTGAGCCACACAGTGGCACTGGTCTGGGATGGATTGGAAATTTAAACAATAATTATAATAAAAGAAATAAAGGAAAAACAACAAAAAAGAACTGGTCCTTCTCCATAGGGAGTTTGAGAAGCGCTGGCTTACAAAGATGTTGGTTAGATGTTCCTACTCTGATAGAGTTTGGGGCTTCCAGAATCTCAAAATACCTGAGTGAAAATTTCACAGAAGTTCAAAACCAAAAAAATAATTTGATATAATATTTATTTCCTGGAAAACTGAGAAGCTGAACGTTTTTTAAATCAAAAGAGTGACAATCGTTGCTCCAGTGTTTTATTTGTGGAAATTTTTAGGGAATATAGACACACTGTATATATTTTTGTATTACGCTGCATGTAAAATAAGGTGAAATAAGTTAAGTGCAGGACAAAACAATGTATTTCCAAAGGAACTCTTGGCAGCCTTGGTTAAACAACATAAGACTGGAAATAACCTAAATGTCATCAATAAGGGACTGGTTAAATCAACTATGACAACATTATGCAACAAAATCTTTTGTGGTTGTTAGAAAGATTGAGACATCTCTACATGTAGAGAAGTGACAAGATTTCTAAGGCATGTTATTAAATTAAAATAAAAAAAAAGAAAGAAAGAAAAAACCAGACAGAAGAACATTATATGTGATATGATACCTTTGTATAAAAGTCAGAACACACACACTTGCATGTTTAAATGCATGTATTACATTGAGAGGGTAGTTGGCTCCAGGGAGGTGAACTGGGTACCTGGTGAATAAGGAGAGGAAAGTTGTCTTACTTTCCACCTTTACCTTTGTATCTTTAGATTTTTGCACTTTGTGCAAGCAATATCTAGTCCCAACAACATATTAAAAATATCAAAAACAAAAATGAGAAATAAATTATTCATGTTCAACCATACCCATAAACTGAAATGACATCTGCCCTTAAATCTCCATTGCAGGGTCTGGCACAGTGCCCTCCATTCAATATTTGTTAAATTGTTGAACTAAAAGTAATAGCTCATACAGAATTTAACAACATACCAGAAAAAAATAAAAAGCATTCAATATTTATCATTTAAACTTGATATGTTTTCAAAAAACTAAATCATTTTAGCCAAAATGAACAAACAGCATTATGGAAATAGTTTGAACCTCCAAAGCTGCTGAGAAATTCTAAACTCAACTCTAGAATCAAAAGCTTCCTACAATGAAATAATTTACCCAATAGATTTAATCAATAAATTGAGAAAATCATGCATTTAAAATGACATTGTAATTTGACTAGGGAATATAGGAATTAGATGTCATCCATGGACTGCTGTTCAATCTTTCATTAATTTGACATAATTCCACAGATGCAGCAAGGCTATGCCCTGTTTGTTTAGATTGAATCCAAAAAATAACAACACTGTTTTGGATGAAAATGAAAAGAACAGTAAGAAATAAAGGAAATAGTAGGAAATTAGTATTAGGAGCTTCCTGCGGGAAGTACAGGACTATGGTATTCAGAATCTAAAACATAACAAAGTAACATTGAAACTGTTACAAGGTAACAAGATAAATATTAGCCTGAACTTATTTTTCTATTTTTTTCCCCTCTAGGTACATAGCTTGGCATATTTAGTTACACAATAATCAGTCGTGATCTTAGTATATTTGTGTTTGTTCTTTGTTAATTCTATTCAATCTTATCACATCCCACAAACAAGTTTGCATCCTCATTAGGTATTTTCAAGATTCTCCTGATAAGCTCAACTTTTCTCCCAGCAAAATTGCTTATTTATCCAGTCCTTCCATTTTGGGAAACAGTAAAAGTGTTCAGCAAAAGTCTTCATGCAATTCCCCATCCCTACTCCCAAATCCACATGTGTTGCTATGGGTCATTCAATTCCCTTAATGAGGATATAACATTAGGTCACTCTCAAAAGAATGACGTGAGGGGTTATTTTAATTTAAAAATTACTACCCTTCACATAAAGATGAGGTTTTAAAACAGATTAAATAACCCTAAGCATGTGATGTCAACCCCAGCACAAATACTTTAAGAGAAGTTCAAGATTTTAATGGAGAAAATTCTCTCTTTATTCATGGAAACTCACTGTGTTCTTTTTCTAATCCAGAAAGCCCTTCCAACATAGTAGAACCTTCTTCCAGGATCTCACAGATTATACTATCTGATAGAGAAATATATACTAATCTGTCCAAGTCCCCCAATTCCCAGGAACCCAGGAAAGTAACAGAAAAAAAGAACAATGCACTCATTTCAAACAATAAAAAAAAAATTCTGAGGTTTATATGCATCCAATCCATTCACAATATTAAAACCCTCAAGAGAAAATCAGTGCCAGCCTCATGGGAAGGGTTTTGCACCCCCTCCACTTCTCATATGTCCCTCCCATAGCTCAGCCTTTTGGGTGCTCTTAATGAATGATCATTTTAACTTGATTTCACTCACATAAAAATACCTGGTGTATCATTTAGCTTTGGCTGTGTAACAAACCACCAAAAAATTAGTGGCTTTAAACTACTCCAAAAAGTTCAATAGCTTAAAATAACACCACTTATGTATCTTTTCTTCGTAATCTACTAGTCAGCTGCTCTTGGCTCACACACATGTGGTCAGTTGGGGGTTGGAGGGACTGGCTGGTTTAGGGTGGTCTTGGCGGGATGACTTGGCTGTCCTCCATGTGTCACTCATATCCCCCCAACAGGCTAGGCCAGGCTGTTTTTCATGACAGCAGTCTGAAAAAGGAGAAAGAAATATATAAGTGCCTCTTCAAGCCTCTACTTGTTTGTTTTGTTCCATTGGCTAATGTCACCTCACCAGGCCCAGAGTCAGAGTAGAAGTCTACTATAATATGAAAGGGCTTGGATACATAGAGATGCAAAAAAATTGGGTCCTTTTATGCAATCAATATACTATGCTTGGAGATAAGCAACACAGGGTATGATGCTTAGAAAGCCCTCAAAATGACCCGAGCCTTAAACTTTCTACTCCAATCACTTACCACTACAGTGTGGGGTAAGTTGCTGAGCTGGCCACCAAGTGAGAACATGTGCCAGCCTTGTTTAGCTACAGCATGATTGGCTAGGGGTATAGGAGAGACAACTTCCTGCTACACCAAGGCTGGTAACTGGAGCCCAGGGACAAGACCCTTCCTCTCAGCAGATGGGGAGAGATGCCCACTACTCAGTCTAGGAAATAATGAGCCAAATGGAGAGGAAAGATACTCCCCAAAGGAGGAGAGCCAGGGTGGTCAAGCTGGGAAGAGAGCTAGGAAGATAGCTTTGAGTTCTGTATAATGTGGTGAAATGCAAAGTCCTTCTGATCCAGAGCCGAGGAATCCTGTCAAGTTTCCAAAGTTGAGGGTGGCTGCAATGAATTGAGTAAAAGCTTTACCTCGAGAAGCTGTATCATGGAAGCGACAGAGAAGTTACACTTAAGGAACAAGTCACAGAGTCCCAAGGGTGGGATAGCTTATCCCTGGCGAATGATCAGAACAGGGAAGAGGAACTCCTACAGCAGACAAAAGAGGAGCTCGAGGGACAATGACAGACACATCCTGGCCAGGAGAAGTGACAACAGCACAGTGGAGGGGAGGAATGGGGCGAGGTAGCCAGGAGGATAGTGTGAGCACACATGAGATGCCCCTGGAGGTTTTTGAAATGATGATACAGGAGGCATTAGGGGGCTAGATTGTAGTAATTTAGCTTGTGGGGAATGGGCTAGACCAGGGGTCAGCAGATTGCGGCTCGCGAGCCACATGCGGCTCTTTGGGTACGTACATGTGACTCTGAAGTAAAATTGACAATGAAAATGAAACTCTCATAGTTTCATTTATAAAATTTTTAAAGGATATTATTCACATAATGGTGATTTCATTTGTTTTATGGCTCTCAAATAATTTTTAAATTGTTGTGAGGGACAGGATTGGCTCTTCTGTCTCAAAAGTTTGCCGATCCCTGAGCCAGACCTCTGCTTCTCAAACAATCTGTGCAAAAGAATGAGTTTCTTAAATTTCCAAACTTGTGGACTCAGACTTTTATGAATACTATAAAAATTACCCAAAAAATAAAACTTGAAAAATGCACACATATAAACAAGACCAACCATTTTATCACTAGATTCAACAGACACTAAATTGCTCTGTCAAATTATCAAAGTTTCTAAACACTCTATTTCAATGCTTATGTCATCAGGGACTAGTAATAAGCACCGAGCCAGCTGGCACAGCTCTGTGGGCTACACTTAGGGTAGCACTGAGCAAGACAGCTGTCAGCTTTTATTTGACGATGTAAAAACAATAGCTACCAAGTTTAGAACATCTATTGTGTTCCAAGCTCTGTCCTCAGTACTTCACATTTGTTATCCTTATTCTTTCAAAGTTATTATTCTCATTTTAAAGAAAGAGGAACCAAAGCCAGTGAGGCTAGGGTCTTGTTCTAGACTCTAGAACCAGTGTCGGTGACTAAAGTGAGCTTCTCTTTTGTTGATGGCCTGGTCCATAGGGCCTGAATAAAGATGGGTACTGATAGAAGCACACACAGTACTCTGCACTCTCTAAGGCTCAAGGAAGTGTAGGAGGTGCCCAGGAAAACCTTCAGGGACCTGACTATAAATTGCTTTTGACATTGGCTCATTTTTACAGCTGCCATTTTTTCCTCCCCAAATGCAGAGCCTTGAAGTTTTGCTGGATGCATTACAGCCATCACCTCAGCTCAGAGCCCATTCTGCTTACTCCTCACTGTAGTTTTGCTCCACGAATGCAGACAAATGCATCTGGCGCGTATGAGTTTCAGGTCTTCTGGCTGGAATTGGCTTTGTGACCTTTGAAGTATAGGATTAAACACAAAACCATCATATTAGGCTTTCCTCGCAGCTGTGACAGCCTCCTGACACTGTTGTTTTAAGTTTAGTGAAGGTATTCTTGTTATGTTCTATTGTGTTTGTTTTCATTTATCTATTCAGCTGAATTGGGCTTGATCAATTTAGCTCATCCTGTCTACAAACTCAAGTCCTAGGATGCAGGGGAGAGTTGGGCGGAGGGAGTCTGGGCCTTGGACTTCCCCAAAGCAGAACCATGGTAGCAGAGCCCTTCCCCTCATCTGACCACTGGGGTTACATAGCAGAAGGGGTTCTCAACACCAAGCCAGGGGAGAGTTAGTTCCGAGGGCTAGAGCCCTCCATGAGATGAGGAAGTGGAGGCTGGAACCATAGTTGGTGATTATATGGGTTGAGATAGACAAGAGAGGAGATGGCGTCGTATGTTCTACGAGGCCTCTTATGACCCCCTCTGCTAAGTGGACCCTCCCCTGCTGTGTTACCACCACCGCCTCAGTGTACCACCATGTAGTTTTTCTCAACATGTAGGGCAATTGTGTATTTATATATTCAACTTTCACATGAGTCTTTTATGGCCAGGGACTTTTCACTCATTCGTGTATCCAGTTCCATGCCTAACAAACTATAGGCATGAAATAAGTGAGCTAAAATGAATCCCCGCCCGCCAAGTCTTAGGAACACTAACCAAGGAGGTCCTCTCTTAGGCAAAACAAATTAAGAGTGCTGTGGAAATCTAAATTCCACTTTAAGACCTAAAAGTAGAAATCAAGAGTTTAGAAAGCCTCTAAACTCTACATGTCAAAGCAATCTTGTCTCAGGAATTCTTTTATGAGCTCAACAAAATAAAACCTCCATGGCTGGGATCCTCAGTAAATCCCTTTTTCTGCTGAAGTTAACTTGAAGTGAGTCTCTGTTACTTTCAACCATAGGGAACAGGAACAAGTCAGAAGCCCACCAATAAACCCGTGGCTGTGTTCAAGGAGCAGAAATTAGACAGGCTCTTGGTTCGTGGGAGCGTGTTCGTTCAGATGTTTTGGAGAAGGAAGTGATCCTCACATCTGGAATTTTCACCTAAGACTTGTTTCTGCATTATTAAAAAAGGGCTGAATTCATAGCAAAGACAACTTCCTCCAACAAGAGTCTTATGAGCAATACCAGTAATTAGTCTAGAAAATTATGTATACATTTAAACACAAGTTTTACCCAAATATATCTGAAGCACCTAAAATAGGTACCAGACTTTTTTTTCTTAACCTAATACTAAAGTCATGTGAGCAATCATTAATTGGACTTACTAAAATGTGTTGTTTGGAGTTTTTTTCATCATTATTATTTCTGGAAGGTCTCTTTTATTGTGATGGAGGAAACTTCACACCTACCTATAATTCTAGTTTATCTCATATCAAATGAGAAAAGGCCACTATAACTTGAGCATCATCTAGCATGTATTAATATTTCATTATAGGTTGGCTTTAGTTTTACACACCTGAGCAATAGGTAGTTCTTTTTTTTTAATTAAGGTATAGTTGGCATATAATATTAGTTTCAGGTGTACAACATAATGATTTGATATTAGATATGCTGTGAAATGATCACCATAGTAAGCCTCGTTAACATTGGTCACCATACAGCTACAAATTTTTTTACTTGTGATGAGAAAACTTTTAAGTTCTACTCTTAGCAACTTTCAAATACGCAATACAGTATTATCAACTATAGATAGGTCTTGATGGCATGCATTTAGCTTGTTGATAATATAACCGGAAATATATATCTTAGCACTTAAAAATGCTAAGTGTCTTTTCAGATCTCAATCTGCTTTTGGTTTTTGTTGTTGCTTTCCCGGACATTGGTGTTTTGGCTGGAATAGATTTGATTAGATGCTTCCTCCCATCGTTTGCTCATGTGCTTTCCTTCAAGTGATGGCCAACCTGACCTCTTTAAGAGTCAAGATGAGCTCAATCCTTCCAAGGGGCCTAAGCTAATAAAAGTACGGATCTCTTAGGTCAGCAAAAGCTCTTTCTCCCCCAAACTCCATATGGCTCTGCCCCATTAAGCTATTACTAGGCCATCCAGAGGTTGTATTCTTTAACATCCTTAAGTAGAATGTACACATGAAAAGTAAGGAGAGAGAATTGATATTGATTCTTCCTATTCTAATTTATAAAACATTCCTGAGTTTGCAAAGACCCAGGCAGAGATTGACTTCTATTCTGAAGATCTTCAAATACATTATTAGTTCTAAAAATTAATATTACACCCTAAGTATTATCTTTGTGTAGAGCTGCTACTGATTTATACTGTTAAGTGCAAATTACAAAAAGTGTATTTGTGCAAATTTGAAAAAGTGCCACTGTAGGCAGACAATGCCCTCAGGTGCTGAGTTTGGCAAGTGGCCCAGGGGCTGGATTCAATCTCCACTCACCCTCTCAGCCACTTTATAGAGCAGACAAATAGCATAACCATAGGCAGTGAGTGACCTGCCTTTGTGGTTTAGGAATTATCTCTACCTATTTTTTCAACTATGCACTTAAGAGAGATGGTGTGATACAAGTGTATAATTGTTGCTAACCCGTGAACTTTGGAAAATAAAAATGTTATGGACTTTTGAGATCATCGACTTTCAAGTTCTTTTCCAATGGACGCCTGGGAATAAGCACAGAAGACAAATAAGCAAAGAGCTGTGTTATTAGCAGTTCTCTTTTGGGGGGCAGGTTTACATATACAGTAAAATGCAAAAGTGTACTAATTCTAAGTGACACCTGGGCATTTTTTTACATGTGCATGCACTCAATAACAACAACTCAGTTCAAGATACAGAACATATCTTGCACCCTGCAAAGTTTCCTCTTGTCGCTTCCCGGGAAATCGCCCCTGCCCCACAACAATCACTTTCTGACTTTCATCACCTTTGATTTGTCTTATCTGTTCTTAGACTTGATATAAATGGATCATACAGTATGTACTCTGTTGTGTCTGGCTTCTTCTACTCAGCATAATGTCTGTGGGGTCCTTCCATGTTGTAGCATGTATCAGCAATTTGATCTGTTTTGTTGCATATGATGATAGAATTTTACACATCTATCACAACTTATTGGCTCTCCTCTTTAGCCTGTTTCTAATTTGGAGCTATTATGAATAAAAATTCAGTAGTTCTTTGAATCCAAGGTGTAGAAATTCATATTTTCACTCAATGCTATTCCACACACACAAAAAAAGTTTACACAATAAAATAATGGTAAATAGAGAAACACAAAAAGATTACAATAAGGATCAAATAACAATGCCTGGGCAGATAAGAACAGAATGCAATCTGTCAGATTTTTATAGCTGCAATAACTGAGTTTCAAGTTCACTCTGAGCTTCCTGGAAGCCAAAACAAAAGTGACATATGGTGAGGTATACAATTTTTATAACAGGAAAAAATCAGTTATTTAGGAAAAGCAAAACTCCTTTAGCCCCTAAATTCCAAATAAAGTACTTCACATGGAGCTTCACGGTAGGAACTATTGAGATGTAATGAAAAACGTCCTCAAAGCAGCCCTTACAAGAAATACATGAACAGATTTTTAGATCACTGTTTCTTACAGTGCCCATAAGATGTGACCCCAACCCAGCATGTTATAAAATACAATCACATGTTATGTGGATTGTACGTGGGTGTGTATTTTTTTTAAGGGAAGAGTATATTAGAATAGCATATATCCTAAGTCAGTAGTTGACAAACCACCAGTTTTTGTAAATAGCTTTATTGGAACAGCCACACCCTCTTGTTTACACATTATCTGTGGCACCTTTCCTGTGACAACAGCAGAGTTGAATAATTGTGACAAAGATTATCTGGCCCACAAAGCCTAAAATATATATTATCTGGCCCTTTACAAAAAAAGTTTGTCAGTTCCCACTGTGAATCAGCAATAGGATAGTCGCTCCTTTATATACTCTCTACCCCTTTAGTACAGGTGGGACCTGTGACTTGCTTCTAGCCAATAGAATATGGCAAGAGTGAAGGGATTTTTGCAGATGAGATTAAAGTGCCAAATCAGTTGATTTTTATTTAATCAAAAGAGATGATCCTGATGGGCCTGACTTAATCAGGTGAAAGTCCTTAAAAAAGGAAAGGAGCCCTTGCCACCATCAGAGACAAGAGAGCCCTTTGCTGGCTTGAAAAAGCAGTCTGCATATTGTGAGAGGCCCTCTGGAGAGGGCCATGTGGCATGGAGCTGTAGGCGGCTTCTAGGAGCTGAGAACCTCAATTCTGCAACCCACAAGGAACTGAATTCTGCCACAACCAAGTCAGCTTAAACGAGGACCCTGAGCATGGGGTAAGATCAGAGCTGCAGCCAACACCTTGATTACAGCTCGGTGAGACCCTAAAGCAAAGAATCCATGTAAGTCCTGCCTAGACTCCTAACCCATAGAAATAGTGAGATAAAAAACAAAACGCATGTTGTTTAAATCCACTAAAGTGGTAAGTTGCTGCACAGCAACTTACAAAGCTAGTACAAATAGTCTCCCCAATTCCATCTATAATACACATATGGTTCAAACATGAAAGACAGCCACAATTTTTATAAAGAATTCTTAGCTTTTAGAAGCACACACTGAATTATCTAAGGATAAAATGATATGCTGTCTGGGATTTGCTTCAAAAATATGGGGATGGGACAATGGGCTGGCCACGTGTTGACAGTTGTTAAAGCTGATTGATGGAGTCACAATTCCTTCCACTTTTGTACATGTTTGAAATTTTCCATAATAAAAAAAGTTTTTAAAAATTAGACTTGTGCGTACAGATTTAGCTAAAAGGACACAGGAAAACTAAACAATTTAAATGTCTACACAGGGAACTGGTTCAATTAATCTCTGTGGATACGCAGTATTACACAGTATGTTTATATGTATCTGTAAAATTGATTGCATAGAATAATGATTTTGTTAACATTTTTCTGTGGTCTTATAATTTGATGTAAAATAAAAACATTTGTAAGCAACAAAACAAAAAAAAAACACAAAGCTTGTGGAATTTTTAAAGAGTTCATCTGAGTAAATTCTATTCTGTCAGACAGTGACTGGATGCAGTCAAAGTGCTCTGGTGGCTCCCCTTGGTGGAAGGAGCATAGTGGGGGTACCTGAAGGAGGGGGAGTCAGTGGACCCAACCAGTGACTCCCCTATCACTTATTCCTCAGTCTCTGCTGGATAGCATTCTGGTGGCCACGTTGTGTTAGGGTCTTCAACCCTGTTATGAACACCCAGAGGTGAAAGGCAAGGAAGAGGGTGAAGTCGCACGAGGAATTCAGAGTCTTAGTGCATCTTGAATAAATATAATCATGATTTGCAAGAAGGATTTGGGCTACAACTACCGTTAAGGACTCCCAGGTCTTCAGCCCATATGGCCTCAAATTCATATGACCACTGAGAGAGTTCTTCATTTTCCTAAAAAAAAATAAGTTCATCAGTACTGCCAACTCCTATTTCTCCCGGGTCCCTTTGTCAGTAAGATTAAGGGACAAGCTATACCGATGCCAAAACGACTCTTGGACCCATTTTTTACAGTCACTATTCCAGATCACTATAGGGTGGAATGTTAAAAGTCAGTAAAAATATGGTAAATATTCTGCCAAAATATGTACAATCATAAAATGCCAGAGATGAAAGTGCCCTTATAAACCATTTAAAAATTGTTTGGGGCCAGCCGAGTGGCGTGTTGGTTAAGAGTTGGCTTGGGACGCCAGCTCTAAGCAGCAGGGCCCCGGTTCAGATCCCACGTGAGGGCCAGTGACACTGAGCCCTCTACAGCTAAAATGGTGAACAACAGCTCGACCTGGAGCTGGGCTGCCGAGAGTCCCCGGCGACGGCATAGGCTGCAGCCTCTGCTGCAGTGGGCTGCCATAAGCTGCCGTGTGTGTCTGGCAGCCAGTGTGAGCAGCCGGCAGCCGGCGTCAGCTGCCAAGAGCTGCCCGTGAGCGGCCATCCAGAGGCCGGCGACCAATCCGCCTTACCCGGGAAGAGCACAATGATGATACCAACATGGGCCAGTGAAGCAACGTCTTCCACAACTAGACTGAAGAAGTAAAGGACAGCAACTGGTCTGTTCCCCTTCCCCCCGATTCCCCAGCCCTGTTCCCCTCCCAAAATTCCCCAATAAAATCTTTTAAAAATAAATAAATAAATAAAATAAAATTTGGTTTTGTTTTTTTTTTAAGATTCTATTGGGCAATTGGGGGAGGGGAACAGCCAAGTTCTAGTCCTTCAATCTTAGTTGTGGAGGGCGCAGCTAGCTCAGCTCCAAGTCCAGTCACCATCCGGCAGCCCATCGGCAACTTGCAGCTGCTCAGCTCAAGGTGCTATGTTCAATCTTAGTGGTGGTGGGGGCGGGAGTGGGGGGCCAGGCGTGGGCAGCCCACCATCCCATGTTGGAGTCGAAACAGCAACCTTGTTGTTAGGAGCACATGCTCTCACCAGCTGAGCCATCCTGCCGCCTGTTGGCAGCTCAGTGGCAGCTCAGCTTGGGCACAGCTCACTGACCCATGTGGGAATCGAACCGGTGACCCTGTTGCTCAGAGCTTGAGCTCTTAACCAACTGAGCCACTTGGCCAGCCCTAAAGTTTCTTTATTTTACCAACCAGAGAGACAGAGAGAGAGAGAGGCCCAGAGACATAATGCAACCATGACCAAGGTCATAAGGACAGGCAGAGTATCTGGGAGTAGAACCCAGATATGCCAACTCTCAGGCCAGTGCTTTCCCACCAGTGCTGGGTTGTTCTCTCTGACTTAGTTCTTTTCAATCTTAATAAACAGCCTAAGTTCAGACTAATACGTAGACTTACAGAGCAGTAGCATGAAACCTGAAAGATGAGTGTCCAATGAACATAGGAAGGAAATAGGGAGAAACAAAGAGAAGAAGGAAAAAGAAAAATAGAAAATTCAAATGGTCAATAAGCAAATTAAAAGGTGTTCAAGCTCGGGCCGGCCGAGTGGTTTGAGTCCTGGCCCAAGCTGAGCAGCCGCTGAGCTGCCAACAGGTGGCAGGATGGCTCAGCTAAAAAAATAAATAAATAAATAATTAAAAAATTAAAAAACAAAAGGTGTTCAAGCTCATTAGTCATCAGGAAACCACAAATCAAAATCACAAGAAGACATCACTCCCCACCCATCAGGGCCGCTGAAATTAAAAAGACTAACTGTTCCAAGTGTGCCACACATACAGTGCAACAGGAGCTCTCATACATCACATGTAGGGGTACAAGTATGGCACACTGCATGCTGCAACCATTGGAAAACTATTTAGCAGTCTTCATGAAAATTAAAATTGTGTGCATGCCTACCTGGTAAGTTAGCAATTCCACTCCACGATCTAGTCTCAACAGAAATGTATGTATATGTTCACCAAAAGACACATATTAAAATGTTCATAGCAGCACTATTTTTAATAGGCAAAACTAGAAACTACCAAAATATCCATCAACAGTAGATGGATAAATAATGGTGGTATATTCATATAATGGAATACAATGCAGAAATACAAATGAAGCACTGCTATAAGCAACAGCATGGATGAATCTCAAAAAAATGTGGAGTGAAAGAAGCCAGTCACAAAATAATATACAGTAAAACCTTGGATTGCGAATGACTTGGTTTGCGAGTATTCCACAAGATGAGCAAACATTTCTAATACATTTTAATTTGGTAAACGAGCGATGTCTTGCAATTCGAGTAGTTTGTTTTCGGAATAAATTATGCTTTCAAACCTAGGTATAACTGTATTCCAATTTATATAAGGTTCAAAAGCAGGCAAAATTAATCAATGGCGTCAGAAGTCAGGATCATTACTCTTTGGGGGAGAGAAAAGTGGGGATGATTAGGGTTAATCACGAGGCGGGTCTTTGAGGTGCTGGTGGAGATACGTATCTTTGTCTGAGTGGTAATCACACAGAAGTATTCACATTCTGATCAGTTACTGGGCTGTACACTTAAAATTTGTGCACTTTCCTAAGCATATACTATCTTTCAATAAAATGGTTTGTTTATAAATACATATTTAAAAAGAAAGTCAGAGGAGCAGTTTTGGTAGAATTCTAAGGATCTTAAGATTCTTGATCAACGCAACCTTTTAAGCTTCCTAACACCACTGAAGGATGTTTGTTCACTGTGATCTCAAACGCCAGTTCCATTTCATAGCTATAAAAAGAGACGTCTGCTAGATGATGATACCAAGCAAACACCATAGATATCATATTAGGTCACCAATAATCTCAAAATAAGAGAAGGGGAAAAGGAACTAATATTAAACAGCAGACAAGTTACCAGAGAGGTGCTCTGTACCCTGCATATGTTATCTCCAGTGATTCAGCAACCCCTCACGAGAGTATTATTATTATTCCCATTTTACAAAAGGAGGAACGAAGACTCAGTGAGCGTAAGCAATTTTCCCAAGGTTGCTTTGCTCCAAAATAATTCCATTATACCCCACATGCCCTGAGTTATTAGTTATTGACTCTTAACAATAAAGCAGCTTCATAAAACTTGTGCCCTCAATAAATGTCTCATATAAACAAAGTAGCCTAAGGTGATTTCCTAGGAATATGATTACATTATGCTCTGTTGCCATTTACAACCCAGAAAATGCCCCACAGCCTTTACTCCTTAATAAGGAAAAAAAATGGGGGTACAGGTGCCCTGGTTCCCAAACATTTAACTGCCCAGGACATAGCCAGAGTACAACCACACCCTCCACCCCACCCCCACCTAGAAGCCCTTCTGCAAAGGGGGAGCTACCTAGGCCAAGGTATTCTTTGAAAGCTTTGTTTACTGTAGCTGTTTTATTATTCATATACTTTTAATAGCATCTCCATGATTGTTTTATAGGCCTGCTATAGCTTAAGTTAATGCTAAAGACATTACAAGTAGCTCCCTTTTAAATTTTTAACCAGAATTAAAGTTTACAAAAAGCATATATGCTCCTGAAACAGTAAGAGCTTGTATCCAAACAGAAATTGAGACAGTTTTACAAGGCGGCTTACAGATTTTATGGGACCCCACTGGTATTTGATGCCCATTAGAACTACAAAACTAAAGTCTCGGTGACTATCTACAGCTGAGTATGGGATGCTTTCTGACTTAAAGGCCATTTCAGGAAGTCTTACAGAAGAAAATGAAGAAAGAAAACATTCTATTTTTCTCCTTTTCATTAGGCAAGAAAACCAAATGTTTCCACAGCTGGGGTGGGGAGGCACTAAACAGGAGGACACCAGAAGTATCAACATTACCACAACTATTGAACCAAACTACTTAAATTCCCAAAGTTGATGGGTTTAGTTTAGACGCAGTTAATGGTTGTCTTTTATTGAAGGGGAATGAGTTTTGTTAAATGTATCGATAGCACTAACCTATTAATAATTGAAGCATAAATCTTTCCCGCCGACCCATTAGACATATTCTATCATATACACGATGATGAATTTAATGCCTCTGCTTTTATATAGAGAAGCCAATAGTAGAATCCCTCCCAAACCCAGATGATTGGGTTCCTGAAGAATTTTCCTGGTAGGAGAATTCCCAGCTGTAGAACAGTAACTTTATGAGAAAAGCAGGGTTGATGGAATAAAGTGCTGAATGAATATTTGACAAATATTTTTATGTTTATTAATATCCTACGATAAAGCCAGCATGCTGTAGTCAATAATGACATTCTTATACATCTTAAATTAGTAATAATGGCCTCTATACAATTAATCTTCATTGCCTAGCTCTTGACTCCATGGACATTAATTAAGATCTCCTTCCCTCAGGTTTCAAAGGGATGCTAGTAAATTCATTTTATCTTTACAGATAAGCTACAGGCTAAGAGGCAGCTTTTTCTGTCTTTAGTTCTCCAGGCAAATGGCTTCCTACCATTCAAGATTTTATAACTCAGCTGTGGCCAACCCCCCACCTTCCAAGCTACCCACTCCACCCAACCCAAATGAATTAACAGCCTTGGTCTCAACAACACACAAATGTGTGTTCAATAGAAAACATCTTATGACACCTGAATTGACTTATGCATCCCAGCTGAGGAAACTGTTCTTCATTCCTCCCCAATACCAGGATGATGGCGCACTGTTCTTCATTCCTCCCCAATACCAGGATGATGGCGCTGATGTCAATAGACTCATTTCCCCTCCTGCATCTTCACCAAATACAGTAGTCCACCTCCAGATCCAGCTTTCCTTTCCCTCGGTTTCCTTTCTGCCTGGCTGCAAAGATTCCAGCCTTACTTACTGTGATGGTTAGGTTTATGTTTCAACTTGGCCAGGCTATAAAGCCCAGCTAGTCATTCAAACACTAGTCTAGATGTTGCAGTGAAGGAGTTTTGTACATGTGGTTAACATCTATTGGGTTGTCAGAAAAGTCATGATGTATGTTTTCTATGTTTTTTGTTGCAAAAATGCATCATGACTTTTCCGACAGCCCAATACCACCACTTGGCTTAAGTAGATTAGCCATGATATTGTGGGTGGGCCTCGTCTAATCAGTTGAAGGCATTAAGAGTGAAAACTAAAGTTTTCCAGAGAAGAAAAACTTCTGCTTCAAGACTACAGCATCAGTTCCTGCCTGCATTTCCAGTCTGCCAGGCTGGATTGCAGATTTCAGATTTCACTCACACTAGTCCCCACCCCACAATGTGTGAACCAATTCCTTAAAATCAATCTGACCAAGAGATGAGAGAGAGAAAGAGAGAGAGAGAGAGAGAGAGAGAGAGAGAGAGAGAGAGAGAGAGAGAGAGAGAGAGAAATAGATCATTGGTTCTATTTCTCTGGAAAGCCCTGACTGATACACCTGCCTTCCTACCTTCTCTATTCCTGCTACTGCTAACTATCTCAAAACAAGGGGCTTATGAGTCACTCATCTTAGAAGTGGAATCTCACAATTATTTCATAGTAAATTTTATATACTAGTATTTCATGGAAGAGGAACTTTAAGTTGTGTAGAGATTGCTATAATTGTCAAGCTGGCCTCTGACTAAGATTTTTTGCTTAACCAAACTTTAGCAGACTCCTGAAACTTCTCCTAGGCCTATCTGTACGCTTCCTTGTAAAATCTGGTTTTGTCCAAAACCCTGCTAAGTCAATTTAACCAGAACCCCTTACCCTCAACATCTGATCACCCTCCATATCTGATCGGGTTCCTCACCCTCTGGGGATGTCTGACCACCCAGCCTGCTTTCAGCAAAGAATCTGTTAGGTCAATTTAGCCAGAATCCCCCTTACCCCTAACGTCTCCTCATAGTAAGTTTCCACCCATTGACCCCCACCTGCTCCTTAGCTGTGAAGGTCCGCTTGACCATACTGTATTTGGAGTTGAGCCCAATATCTCTCCCCTACTGCAAAGTCCCATTCTAGTGTTCCCTATCTCTATTGCTATGGTCCTGAATAAAGCCTTCCTTTCTATCTTTACCAAGTGTCACTGAATATTTTTTTTCTTAGACTCTTCCAATTAGAACAAATTGCCTCATTACTTTATTGTAACTCAACACTGAGGAGACTTGTGTTACTCAGTTTAGGAAGTGTGGCAATTCAGCCAGAAACCTGTTTTCTCCCTCCAAAGCTGAGCACATCTGCAGACCAGCTTCCTCAACACAACGAATAGTGGGAAGACCAGGCGCAGCGCCAGGGCAGCCTGGCACAGGCCTGACTACACCGGCAGTGAGGTGGTACCTCTGGACCTTTGCCCCACACTCCTACATTGCAAGAACTACCTCAGTGCTCCTAAAAATCTCCTTCATATGTTAGCCTAGGACCAGGTCACACATGTGGGGCTACTTCCCACGAGAATGACCAGTTGCCAAGCACATTTCCAAGTTGCTCTCAGAAATTTCCATAACATGTGGCTGAGCAAGTAGAGGTCATATTTTCTTAGCCTCTGAAGGGGGAAAAATTATATATCTTTGAAACCTAAATGCCCCAAAAAACCTAAACCCTTACTCAGAAGTTAAAGCATATCCTGTAGAGAAGAAAGAAAATAACCTGGAAATCTCATACTGCTTGAGACTGAAGCATTTATCAAACAGTTATTTTATTCCTAAGAAAGTCCTTTTCTTCAAAATGCTTATGGCTGCTAATTGGAAGAGAAAGGACAACATAAAACTTGCCTTATGGCCAACAGAATGATGTTTACAAATTATCACCATTACCATGTCATTTGGATGGGTGGTTATTGATTTCAAAACTTACCAAGAAAAAATATTACTAATGAGACCACTTCACCCACCACATGACTGTCAGGACTTGCAACCAGAAACTGTCATGAGTGTCTTTCATGGGAAGAACCGCTGGCCAATCCCAGCTGACTAAAGGATCCTTTGTGGAGCTGGCCCAATTGAATCCTGATGCCACTAATCAATGAATAATGAAGTGAACATTTTTAAAGTTCATCAGGTCATCAGTAAGAACAAAATATCACCAAGAAACAGGGCAGAGGTGAAGGTCCTATAAACTTTCAGTCCCCTGAGAAGAGAGCCATCCATACCACTCACCAGCCACCCCTTTACCACAGCCTCACCAGCACCGAAAACTCCACCACCATCCCACTTGAGATCACTCACCCTTACAGGTCCTTGACAAGTGGTATTTCTTGGGCCATTACTGATGCCCCTCCTGACGGGTGAGGAGGAGAGATCCTTACTCCAACTTATGATTATTCTGGATACTACAGGAAAAGGAAGCACAGGGCTCTAACAGATGCAGACCTGTGGAGTGCTAAGTCTCAGGTCTCGTGCTGCATTTACCTCCATCATTTATCACTGACTGGAAGAATCTCAATTAGGAACAGCTGAAGAATCAAACCGGCTTGTGTGGGGCTGAAGAAACCACCCAGCAGGGATTAAATGCAATCTCATGTTTGCAAAGCCCTGGGCTTTTTGCAGTGCATGTAGAATGATTTATTTGAATAATTACTTTGAGTGAAATATTATGCTTTATTATATAAACATGAATGAGTCAAGGTCCCCAACCTCAGGGAGCTTATAGCTGGTGGGGAAAACTGGCAGGTTCAGTGCTAAAAGATGATGGGTGAAATTTGCTTAATTGAGGAAGACAAACCTATAGAAATCTACAGGTGGAAACAATTAATTTTAACTAGGAAAATTGATATAGGCTGTCTAATAAATTAGTAGGAATTTGGGTGGTTTCCCCCAGAAGCTCAAAAGGAAGGAAATTTAGGGGATACTTGGAACTGAGGGAAGAAATAGACTGAAGTGACATAGAAAGAATGAACCCCAACAACATGGCAGCAGGAAGAGCCCCCAGGAAAAAGAAAATACTTTTTCTGAGCTTATAGATTGACCTGTATTCCCCTTCTGTTTTTCATAAGTGTTGAGTAGAAGTCTATAACACACAATAATCTTTTACAGAGTGCTTGGGGACAAAGAAAAAGAATGCTTGGGGTCAGCAAGACAAACAGAGCCCTTTCTCCTTCAGGATATGTAAATCTTAGAAACTGCATTTGGAAGATTGTGCTTGAATATTAAAGAAACAGAGACCAGAGGACTTGGCAACATTTGGGTTTCACACATAAAAAATGGTAAAGTAATACATTTTAAAATGACAGTGGGAGAGCAAAGGAAGGAAATGATTTCACATTCTATAGTACTGAGCTAGTCAAATAGCCCAATATTCATGCTTTCGCTCACCATCCTGTGGTTACCTCATGCTATTGTATATCCTCTGACCGAAACACCTTAACACGCACCCAAATACTGCCTCCTTCTGAAAAAAATGTCTGACTCTTTTGGGCAGACTTGGGCACTTCTCCTAGGCTCTCACGCACTCACTTCTATTAATTCCATTATCCAACTGTCTAAGACATCCTTATTCATTGGACAGTCTCGCCACTAAATGGTAAACTAGACTCATGAATAAGAGCTGTGAAGTTTTTATCTGTGGATTTTTCAGTGCCCAACACACTAGCCAGCCCATAGTTGGTGCTTAAAGTTTCTGTAAATAAAGGGAGAAAAAAAGGAGATTTCAAGTAGACCGTAAAGGATAGTTACAATATGATTAAATATAGAAGAGGAACAAAGACATTCTAAGCAAGGGGATCACAAAAAGGAGAGACAAAAAAGGGATGGCCTGGTTAAACATGGTGGCCTGAGTAAATGCATTTACCTCTACTCTCTTCTTAAATGCCCCTGAAATGCAAGAAATTTACGGAATTTTTTAAAGGTAAAAAAAATTTAAACTATGAAGTCACAGGGCAAATAGCATTACAACGTGAGCACATTTGCGGGAAATAGGAACTAGGTGGGGAGTTACGTAGCTGAAAAGGATGGAGACCAAGTGTCCAGAGAGGGAGAAGTAAAGAGCAGCAGAAATGCACGCCTGAGAAATGCATGCCTGAGAAATGCACGTCTGGAAGAAGCATGATTGGAAGAGCCTGGATCCGAGGCCTGAAAACAAGGAAGTGAGTCAAGTCTGAATACGAAGATTCCAGAGCCTAGACCCTTCCTCCATCCAGTTCCATCAGGGTACCACCGTGGCAGACAACTACAGGGTTGTTCTGTGGAGATTTTGAACCAGATTCTCCAGGCCCTCAATGGACATGCTGTATCTTTCTTTGATGTACTACATCTCAAATATACATGTACCACATACTTCCAGCCCTCTCATCCCGGGCCCTTCAACAATTCTGACCCCAGATCCCAAGGTTCCCCCAATGGAAAAGTCCGGTCTGGGGCCTGGTCATCAGTAGAACCCACTCATTGGCAAGTCCATTCTGCACATAGAACTTCTAAATTACCTTTTTAGTGACTCATTATTAAATAAAAATTTTTGAAAGCCAATACTCTCACTTTATTTTCCCTTTTATTACAATCAAATTTATGTATACCCTGCAGATGCCTAGTGTTAGTTTAAAAAAATAATTTAAAGACTGTAGCCAAACAGAGAAGATGCCTAGAGGAAACAGAGAAGCCAAATCCAAAACAATTTACTGTGGGTCAAGCATCCCCAGAGAGAAACATAGGACTAGAGTCCCCGTTAGAGCAGGAGAGAAGTGGGTTTGTAATAGAAAATTATTGTAATTATAAACCAGAGTTTACTTTCTAAATAAGCTGAGATAATCTCTACAGAGACTACAAAGTGACTTCTGGGTAAAGATGTCAGACTGAGGCTGGATCAAAGGTCTGTCCTTCTCTCATTCTTTTTTTTTTTTAAGATTTTATTGGGGAATCGGGGAAGGGGAACAGACAAGTTGCTGTCCTTTTGCTCTTCAGTCTAGTTGTGGAGGATGTCGCTTCACTGGCCCATGTTGATATTATCATTGCGCTCTTCCCAGGTGAGGCAGTAGCTCACTGGCCATTGGACCACTGCTCACAGCGGCTCACGCCAGCTCATGCCAGCTGCCGGCCAGCCCCACTGCAGCCTACACCATTGCCGGGGACTCACAGCAGCTCAGCTCCAGGTCGAGCTGTTATTCACCATCTTAGCTGTAGAGGGCACAGCGTCACTGGCCCTCATGTGGTATCCAAACCAGAGCCCTGATGCTCAGAGCTGGCATCCCAAGCCAACTCTTAACCAACGCACCACTTGGCTGGCCCTTCTCTCATTCTAATAAAATAAAATAGAAAATAGAAAAACAAAATAATTTTTAAAATAAAAGCAAAGTGTTACCTAAATTCGAATCGAGGAACAGTGATACGACTCTCTGCCCTAAATTTCAAAAGTGGAAGCAAATGAAAAAAATGAAGATTCTCAAAAGACAGGGAGTCTCTAAGATCAATTGAAAAAAGATTTCCAGTTTTTTGCTTCCTCCCATTTATAGACTTTTACAAGCTTGTCCTTCACCGTGTGATGTTGCTGGAATTAGATTTGGCCACGTGACTGGTTTGGGTTTATAGGATGTGCTAGCGGTCATAATGCAAATAGAGGTTTGAAACGTGCTTGTGTGACTCAACTTGGTTTCTGAGGCCGTTGGAGCATCCCTGAAACAGGCTGGAAGCTTGGAATCCAGCCAAGCACAGCCAAACCCACCCTAGATTAGACAAACCAGGGTTTCCTTGCAGATTCCTGAGCATAAAAATAAATATTTGTCATAAGCCACTGAGATTTTGGGGTTATTTGTTGCACAGGAAAAAAAAACTATTATGAGCTCTTAACTTAATCTCCATCTCTTAGAAGAAGATAAATAGACAAAATCCTCAAATGTGCATTTATACACTCACTCATTTGGAGAGAAGCAAATTGAGTAGATGTGAGTAGGTGGCCTGCGGAAAATGAAGGGAGGAAACCCTCAAGGGGAGAAGCCACTACAATAGATCAGGACATCAAAAGATGGGGGGTAAAAGTGCCAGGGCTAAATCAGAGAGCTCTAAAGCCTGGGTCTCCCAAGCCCTTTGGGAGCAGAACAGGCCTGGGCCGAGTGTAGAGTAAGCCAAGGGCTCTAAGAGAGGCTTCACACAGCCAAGCAGAACATCCCTGCACTGCCCCAGCCACACAGCTCCAACTCCACAGGTTCTGGTTATGTAAAAGGAACAAGAGCGCGCAGAAAGCAGGATTCAGTTTTCAGATGGCAAGTCACAGAGAAAGACAAATGGTCTTAGATACAGCAGAGTTTGGGAGAATTTATTATACATTATGTTGGCTAGAGAGTAGGCAGAGCAGTTCATGCCAAGCTGGATCAAGATGAAAAGAAATGGCATGGCAGCTAAGCAAACAGTAAAGCACAAGAAAAAAATAAAAAGAGAGAGAGGGACAAGGGGAAAGGGGAAGAAAGGGAGAAGGAGAGGTCGATAAAGGGCACAATCGGAAAGAAGGAAAGAGAATATAACCCAAGGGAGAGGAGACAAGTCCCTGGTGAGTTCTTTGTGCTACAAAAGAATATAAGAAAAACATGAATTTAATAAAGCAATAATTCAAAGCCCAAATGAATAAGTAATGGAGTGAAGTGAAAGGGAGAGTGAAATAAAGAAACAAAATAGGGATCAAAAGAACATCATTATAGAAATAATAAGTAGAAATGGTGAGAAGAGAACAACGTGTCAGATGGTTGCTAGACATAGGGTGATCACTTCTTTAGGTGTATAAATGTTGAGTAACTATGCTGTACACCTGAAACTAATATAATCTTGTACATTAGCTATATTTTTAATAAAAACCTTAAAATTTTTTTTGAAAACTGAAGTTTCAAAAGCAAAAGGATCCCCAACTTTTTCATCATCTTTCTTCCCCTTAATTTCAGAGGAACTATTTTAGAAACTTTCATCATCTGTGGTAAAGGACTGTTTATCTAGAGTCCAACAACTGCAGTCTCCTTTCAATTCATATCTTCTGTTAAATTGGATTGAATTTTTTTTATAAACATAGCTTTCATTTTTGTAAAGGTGTTTTCATCTATATAACATTAGTTCTCTCTTTTTTTCTCTGTGGATATATTCACAAAGACACGTGCAAGAAGAAGTAAAAATGGTTCGGGAAATGAAGTGTACCTAATATAAATGAGAATCACTCTAGATGAGAGGTTAGCAAACTAACAACCTACAGGCCAGATCTGGCCCTAAATAAAGTTTTATTGGAATACAGTCACATCTGATCATTTACATGTTTTCTGTGGCTGTTTCCCTGCCACAATGGCAGAATTCAGCTGTAGTGACAGAAACCACTGGGCCTCCAAAGGTGAAAATATTTACTGTCTAGACATTTTCAGAAAGTTTGGTGACCTCTGTACATAGATGGTGGAATTTGGGGGTATTTGGGTTTTGCTTTTACTTTCTTTTTTGTTATTTGTGGTATTGCACAGAATTTTTAATGAGCATTATAATGTTTAATAAAGCAATGAAACCACTTGGTGTTTTAAAAAGACCACCCTTCACTTATGGGATTTAGGCTAAGTGACCTTCTGGCTCAGCTAGTGCTCCATCCACCCTTTCTAAGCAACGCCCTTCCATTTGAGAGGCTGGCGTTTCTATGGAGAAGACTCAACACAAAGCTGGTTGGCGGCTGTGGAAATCTGGGCCAGTTTGTCAGGTGCCTGTCTGAAGAAGGCAGTTATGTCACTGGTTTTGGCAAACAATTTGAGAACACTGTCCAAGTAAGAAGAAGACGGGTAGGAGAAGGCAGAGGAGGAGAATTTTTTTTTCCTATTTAGCGTTTGCCAAAATCACAACCTTCAGCAAATATCACATAACGCATTAAAAAATTCCTCATTTACTGGAAGTGGCCCAAGAATAAAAGAAAAGCTGATCAGTCCTGCTCATGTGTTTAAAATCTCCTTCTCCACTGCAGGCTAATTTTCCTATGCCCAAATAAAGGCCTTTTCTCAAGGATTCGAATTAGAAAATGTTTCCGAGTCCACACAAGCCAAAGAAGGGTGATTGGAGTCTGCAAAATGCCATCTGATCCACTGGTGAGAGACGTTGTCATACCAACAGCTGGGAGAAGAAGGAAGATGCTGTCCTTGACCTTCAGTCTCTGGGCCGCTTCTCTACAAAGCTTTTCCACCAGGAAACCCTCCCGGATGATTTAAGCAGCTAAAGCAATCCCAGCATGGGATGAACAACCGTTCCTTCTCTGCATATCACTTCTCCCAGCATAAATTATTAATTAATCACAGAGTCTTCCAAGGGCACAGAGGCATAATTCTGCAGGATGAGCCATCAGCCATTAGAAACAAGGAGAAAGATTAAGACCCATGAATTAGAGGTTTCGTGATTCAAAATGTTGTCTCTCAAAATAATTAATAATGTTGATTTTATTCCCTCATTGAATAAATGTGCTTATTCTAAGAACAGTAAATCTCCCCAAGTTCAACAGCAACCAGGAAGAAAAAAAAAGTCTCCAACAGAAACCTTCTGCCTCTTTCCTGATTAGAATGCAACTTTATTTTCTTAGGGAAAGGAAAAATCTATATTAAAGGCTGTTTTTACTAAAAATGCTAACGGGTCAAGTAATTCTATCTAAAAACAGAAACTGCAGAAATTGTTTTTCATACTTCTTCAGGTTTCATGCACAATCAAAAGGTTTAAACATCAGTTTTTATAGGTGAAAATTTAATTAGTTGGGCATGCCACACAAGTTTTAGTTAGTTGTCTAAGAAACATACTTATAAATTCTTGTTGTGAATCAAAAAGCTAGAAGACAGTTTAGTTTTCTTCTGGAGATTTTATAACTTTTGCTCAGATTTTACAGTTCCTCCCTATTTTATTATCAGTCATCCAGATGCTCAGTAAAATCTAGGATACTCCCCCAATTACACATAAAATTCGCTGCCCTGTGTTGCCTCCACTACCCATCCCAATCCCCCCAAATCCCTCCTAGAAAATAAAAACATAAAAACAACCCAGACCAACATGACCATTCTTTTGAAAGAAGAAAGAAAGGAAACTCTCAGATATGTTTCAAAATCCCTCAACTGAGCCACAAAACACTGAGGTTCAGTTAGGGAGGCCAGTCTACCCCGGAGGCACACGTCTCCACAATTGGGCAGGCATTAACCCAGACACTAAGAGCAATTCAAATACAAACAAATTTGTGATTCTAGATCAGAAATCCAATCACATGGGAAAGTCCAGACATTGTATGTTCCATTAATCATTTAAGTTAAACTGAAATACCCCAAAGAGAGTCTTTGGGGTTTCAAATTATAAGGAAGGTCTACATATTTAACTTTGCATATCTAGACATCTTTCATTATATGCTGAACATTTTGAATGATATGTTATATCTTCTAAGAAGTGTGACATTTTGTCCTGACAAGCATTTAAATTACTAACATTTCATCTTGATCCTGTTGAGTCTTGGTCTGGCGTTGTTAAGGCAGGTCTATTTTACCTTTGCTCTCAATCCTATAGCATGTCTCTTATTCCTAGGAAATAGTCCTTCCTCCTGAGGTGAGCCTTCCTGGAGTCTCAAATAAGTGTCCAGCTCCACTTGGGCTGTATCAAATAAGCTCTGGGCTGGGAGTGAGGACACCAGTTACTCCAGCAGTTCCTTCACTACCTAGTTGTCCTTTAAGCTCCCTGAACCTGGGTTTTCAATTCTGTAAAACAAGCTAAGCTACATGATCACTGATGTCTCTTTCAGCTCGAGGACAGAACTTCAACATCTCATTAATATGCACAACTTCTAAGATCACATTCAGGGCCAGCCAAGTTGCTCAGTTGGTTAAGAGTTGGCTTAAGAGCGCGAGCTCTGAGCAACAGGGCTGCTGGTTCGATTCCTACATGGGTTAGTGAGTTGCGCCCAAGCTGAGCTGCCATTGAACTGCCAACAGGGGAAGGATGGCTCAACTGGTGAGAGTACGTGCGCCTAACAACAAGGTTGCCAGTTAGACTTCCGCATGGGATGGTGGGCAACGCCCACCCGCAACTAAGATTGAACATGGCACCTTGAGCTGAGCAGCCGCGAGCTGCCGACCAGTGGCCGGATGGCGACTGGACTTGGGAGCTGAGCTAGCTGCACCCTATACAACCAAGATTGAAGGACAAAATCTTGGCTATTCCCCTTCCTTTTTTCCCAACACTGTCCTCCTTCCCCAATTCCCCAATAAAATCTTTGAAAAATAATAATAAAATAAAATAAAATCACATCCACCTCTCCCAGTCCTCTAGAAGCTGTTCTCAGCTGACTTTGCAAAGTCTCATTCAGTGAATACGCAGCTGAAGATTTGGCAAAGAACTTGAAAGAAACAGATTTCTGAGGCTATTTCTCTTCAGCTGTCTCTGGTACCCACACCTGGCAACCCCAACCTTCTATTTTCATTTCCTTTACCCAGGCAGATGGCCGCTCCATTTCCCTATAGTTTGAAGAATCCGCAGGTGAAAAGTCAGCATGAACGTGGCCCTCACTCTGTGTGATTCCCTTCTTTCCAGCATCACAGCCCTGTGACTCCCAATGCCCGATGCCTGGGAACAGTTTTTCATGTATTTTGCTCAGTTTTATGGCTATTAATGGTAGAAAAATAAGTCTGTTACTCTGTTTTGCCAAGATCTGAAACGTTTATGTATTTTAACACGTCCATAATTTTCATTATTCAAAGAATAGCAAAGACCTCTAAGCTAAAGCCACTGACAACCAGTTTAAAAATAAGCCCTGGGAGTGAGGAGACCAGGTTACTCCAGCAGTTCCTTCACTGCCTAGTAGTTGTCCTTTAAGCTCCCTAAACCTCAGTTTTCTACTCTGTAAAGCAAGCTAAGCTACATGAGCACTGATGTCTCTGTCAGCTGGAGCACATTATAACCCTTCTACTCTTATTATCCACATTAGATTAATGAGATGTACTACTTCAGGAACCAAATGAACAGTTCTTTGTGAATGGAAAGTCCTCTCTGAAGCTCTTGGCCCGTAAGCAACTCGCTGGGCCTCCAAGCCCTCCGGCATGCCCTCTATGGGAGGTCCAGGTCAACACAGAGCGCAGGAGCCTGTAAGCACAGCGCAGTGGACCAAGTCACACTTCAGAGCCCAATGACCCAACTTCCAGACTCCCTTACAGTGAGGCCCTGTCATTTCACGTCTCTGAATCTATTTCCTCCTCTGCAAAATGACTAAAATGATGCTACCTTGCAGAGCTATTCTGGGAATCAAACCAGATAATGTAAATTTTACGAGGCAACCTGCAGAAGAATTTTTCACTGATAGATTCCCAGTGGCCTCTGAGAAATGGCAAATGGCAACTCATACATTAAGTTTTGAAATTTCTTCCCCACCACCGTATCTCCATCATCCCCTTTCCAGTACTGCCATTAACACCGCTGGCCCTGTGCTGCATGCACGGGGAGCAATCAGTGGTTAGCAGCAGCCCCCGACAGAATGGCACCTTATCACCTATCTTCCTGAGGCAGTAATCAGGTTGTTTTTTTCACTTTAGGTGAAAAAGAATTGGGAAGGCTTTAATTAATTAACATTATTTTAAGAAGGGAATGGAATACATTTTTTAGATTCTGAGGACTGCAAAGGAAAAGCATTTCAACCCTGGTCTCCTTTCAGATCCTGAGGGTGGTCCCCTGAGCCACTCATGGAGCATGGGCCCCAGAGAATGACTCAGAACTAAGAACTGCCCCCCCCCTTCCCCAAGAACCCAAGGAGCACTGTAAACTGAGTGAGGCCTAAGAGGAGGAAAATCACCTTCCTTTGAAAGGCACCCACTTCTTGAACTGGGAAATGGGGTAGGCACCACAGGGTCAAATGGATGGGACACAATATGTGTTCTGCAGCGCCCCCACGTGGCAAGAAATAGCCACTACAAATGACTGGCCAACATTAGGAATTAACCCCACTTGAAAATGGACGTTTGGAGAAATTTCTTTTGGACTGCAAATGTTTCCAAAGGTTCATGGATGATCTAGAAAGAAGAGGGGACCGCAGGACTGTGATAATTAGCTTTTTGGCAATCTAGTGAGTGGACATCTGAGTGTTTGTTCTATATCGGCTCACACCTGTTAAATGCACAAAGACCAGAACACATAACTACTCAATAAATTATTATTATGAATAAGTGTGAGCTGAATTAAATAAGGACAAAAGCATATATATGATGGGGGAAGGACTTATTAGCCAAAGTGACGGTCACTAAAATGTAAGCTTCACAAAGATGGAATTTTTGTTTGTTTTGTCCACTGCTGTATCCCTAGTATTTAGACCAATGCCTAGTGCGTACAGCTTGGTAAATATTTGTTAAACTGTATGTTAAATGAATCGGGGAGAGAATGAGACCTCTTGTAACATGTCAC
Organism: Hipposideros armiger; assembly: GCF_001890085.2. Classification (NCBI taxonomy): domain Eukaryota; kingdom Metazoa; phylum Chordata; class Mammalia; order Chiroptera; family Hipposideridae; genus Hipposideros; species Hipposideros armiger. The sequence goes on from NW_017732196.1 coordinate 282,749, forward strand.
ATGGCTGTGTCCCACTTCCTTTACTGTCCATTATATTTACCAGCAGCTTGAGGAAAGGTCTAGACGACCTGCTTACCAATCTAGTCGACAACACCAAGCTGGGGGAAATGGTGATATGCTGATGACTTGCATCATATTACCATGTCATAATACCAAAAAACTCAAAAAGGACTCAAGCTAGAAAACTGGGCTGAAACCAACAAGATGAAATCTAATTCATACGAATTCCCACATACAGGCTGAAAAAATCAAATGTACAATTTCAGGGTGGAGAAGGTTTTGCTTCACAGCAATCTCTCAGGAAAAGACTTGACAGTTTTAGTTGGCAGCAAGGCCTGTATTAACAACATTTGACACTGTCAAAACACTCATGCAGTGACAGATGGCCTCATTGGAAGGGAGTATCCAGAATAAGGGTAGAGTAGTTCAATGGTGCCATGTATAGAATGTCACATTCATCTGGGGTATAATATGGGTCATGTGGAGTGGGCCCACAGAGGATAAATGGGTAAAACAGTGAGTGAGGAAGCTTGAAGATGTATCATGTGAAGGACAACTAGAGACAAAAGAATGAGGGCTGGTTATAGAGAAGAAAAATCCCCTAGAGGAACAAGACAAGTTGTGTTGAAATACGTGGAGGACTGCCCTTGGTTCTGTGTACACCCAAAGGACAGAACTAGGGCTAAGGGATAGAAATTATAAAGAGGTTTCAGAAGAGCTGCTCATAATCGAGAGCTGTTTGGAAATGGAATCTTCTCCCTTGGGAAGTTTGTGACTCCTTATCCTCGGAAGGGAGGAGAGGAGAAAGAGAATTTGTATTTATTGAGCACCTGCTATGTACCAGACACTGGACTAGAAGATTTGTGTGATCTCATTTCTTCCCGCCCTCTGGGGTAAGCATTTATTATTAATACAAAATCCTTATATCCAGCACTGTCTGCACTTGTAGATCGGTGATTAATTGGAAAAAAAATAAAGGTTAAAGCAGGGAATCTTAAAGATGATACCTACATACCTTAAATATCTAATTTTAACTTAATATGTATGAATGTTCTTTCATTCCCTAACCATGGTATTGACCCAAGGCCTTCCCCTGAGGATAGATCTGCTGACTGGATTCACATGGATTTTCTTTCACAAACTCCACCTCTGTGTGTTGATCATGATTTCTAGTTTTCATTTCTTTAAAGTAGAGTAGGAACTTATACTCTCTTGAGATGCAATCTGCATTGAAGACTTTTTCCATGTTTTTATAATTTTCCCCAGGCCTTTACACCTGTCTCCTCTACACCTAATTCAAATGCCAGTTTTACCACTGGAATCTAGAAATTCTACTCCTGTGTATATGCCCAAAGGAAATGAAATCACTTCTTGAAGAGAATTTGCACCCCCATGTTCATTACATTATTACAATAGCCAAGACATGGACACAATCTGTTTTATTGAGAGATAAATGGATAAAGAAAATGGAATATTATCATTCAGCCATAAAAAGGGTAAATTCTATTACTTGCAACAACATGGATAAGACTTAAGGGCATTATGCAAGGTGAAATAAGTCAGACAGAGACAGACAAATACTGTATAATCTCATGTATATGTGGAGTCTAAAAAGCTGAACTCACAAAAGCAGAGGATATAATGGTGGCTATCAGGGGGCTGGGGAATGGAGGGTACAAAGGGTTCAAACTTCCAGTCATAAGATGAATAGGTTCTGCGGGGGTAATGTATACCATGATGGCGATAGTTAGCAATACTACATTGTATATTTGAAACCTGCTATGAGAATAGACCTTAAAAGTTCTCACTACCAAAAAAAAAAGTGACTGTGAGGTGATGTATGTTAACTAAATTTATTGTGGTAATCACTTAAGACTATATACATAAATCATCATGTTGCACATCTTAAATGTAAATAGTGTTGTATGTCAGTAATATCTCAATAAAGCTGGGGGGAGGGGCAGAAAGCCAGCTTTTTATCAAGTAGCCTGTTCCAAGTTTTTACATTGCATTCAATGGTTTCAGAGTGGGCTCAACTCTGTTTCTTTTTGATATCCCTACTTCATCAATTTATATAATGTTTGATTAAATTATGTGAGTACAATATTGAGGAGAGCTGGCATGGACAGATTTGGGGGAAGGCCTGCCCCTCACTGCCAAAGGTGTCTGTGGGTAGTCCCATGAGCATCTCCAGTCAAGCCATGGACACCTGTCAGCTCACAGAGTGAAGAGTGGGCCAAGCTGGAGAGATGGTTAAGTGGAGATCTGTTAGGCAAGCTTCTACTCTACCTTTTAATGTTAGAGAGTCCTGGCCACTGAGAAGGTAAATAATTCATTCAAGGCCAAATATCTAATGGGTCTCTCTAGTCCAAATCTACACTCTCTCCACGGAGGACCCTGGAAAAGTTTAAGAAATTGCTGAAAGTACGGCAGTCCTTTTCCTGTTGAAGGATTCAGTGTTGGGGAGGGGAGAACTGAATGATCTCCAAAGCATTCCAACTCTGAACTTATGAGGATCTCTACTTCGCCAGGACTTTGTGTTTGTCTGGGCCTAAAAACTTGTGCTGTATTTGACATGCCCATCCGTGTATCTGCAACTGCACGTGTGAAGAGATATTAGGAAATAACACCAGAAGTCTAGACCTCAACCCAAATGTAAAAAGACATTTTTGAGACAATTGTGGAGAAATTTGGGTATGGACCAGGAATTAAATAATACCTAGAAGTCATTATTAACATATGATAATAGCATAGAAATTATGGGGGGGGGGAGAACCTATACAGGGGAGAAATGACTAGATGCTTGGATTTTGCTTGAAAATATTTTATCAGAGACAAAGACAAAAAAAATATATGAGTATGTGAAACAACTATAGCAAAATTGTAATCATTGTTGAATCTAGGTAATGGATATATAAGGACTCAAAGTATTCTCTTTACTTTTATACATGGTTACATTTTTTTCATAATAAAAAGCATTTAAATTCTAAACCTGAGATCCACATGGTTAAGAGGTAAGAACCCAAAGGGCCTCCTGGGGCCATCATCCTGCGTACTTGTGAGAAAGCCTGGACTGAAGGGCGGACGAGCTTCACCAGACAGTGAATCTGCTTCCTGCCCGGAGAAGGTCCTACGTCTTGAGGAAATGAGTGCAGACAAACCTCAGTAGTTTAAAGGAGTGGATTCCAGGGCTGTGTGTTTCACACAGTTATCACTTCCAGTGGAAGGAACCAAAAAAAGCACTGCCAGACATTGGGCTCTGGGCCTCCATGGGTTCCCCTGGGAGCTGAGTAAACACGCAGACTCCTGAGCTCCAGCCAGACCCACAGAACAGACTGAGGAGCGGCAGGGCCCCAGTATCTGTTTCGTTCACTTACTCAGTGATCCTGGGGCAGCCCTGAATTGGGGGCCCTGAAACCTCCAGAGTGGATCAGCGCCCAATCTCACCAAAGAGGAGCTTGACCTAAAAAGGTCCTGTCACCTACCCAAGGTCATCACCCCTGAGGCTTCCCCTCCCTTTTCACAACCTTGACCTCTGTATTCTTCTGTGGAAGAAGCCCTCCCTCCGCATCAACGACCCTTCAAAGAGAAATGGACTCTGGGGCTCCAGCTAGTAGGTGAAAGAAAAAAAGAGCACTCTGTATCAAAGCCAGTCACAATCTTAGGTGCTCGAGGGTTTGCACTGTCCCCGGCACCCTTGCCTGGTTAATGCAAACTCATTCTTTGCCTCCCCACCCTCACATCCCCTTAGGTCCAAATCAGCGCAGCTTCGCCTTCAGATTCTGTCTCTGTAATATTGACCCCCTGCCTGCGGCTAAAGGGGCTGTTAGCCTGGAGACGTTCTAATAGAAAAGAAGACAGGGAGGAGCCAGAGGATATCTGTTACAGCCATTCTTTTTCACTGAGGATCCTATTTTTCATCTTAACTTGAGACCTAGAAGTTGAATGTAAAGGGAGGGGCCCCGAAATCCGCAGTGGGGAGTGTATTTGAACGGAGACGGGCTGCCTTGGGCGGATCAAAGTGAAACACTGCCACCACGTGGCTGCTCTGGGTCATCACAGGCTGCCCCCTTCCCTAGGCCGCTTCCACTGGGTTAAACACACAAGGAATGATGGAGCAAGTGGGTGCACACAGCCCTTCCCCTCTTCTCCTTAACACTATGCTATTTGTGTTAATAAAAACACATTCACGTGGTACAAAACTCATAAGGTCCACAGGGTCTACAGTGAAACCTAAATCTCCCCATCCTTGGCCCCAGAGGCATAACTGAGGATTTCTTGTGTAGCCTGCCGGACGTGCTCTAAGCACACACACACACACACACACACACACACACACACACACACACACACACACATTCTCGCCTCTATACCAAAGGGGAAATTCTTGCCTGTGTGTTCACTGCTGTATCCCTGGCTCAGTGGAGACTCTCTGACTAAATACAGGCCCTGTCTGTGCCTTGAATTTTTTCACCTTCTATATCTCACGCACAGACCTTTCTCCTGCAATTGACAAAATCCCATCTCTCACAGACACAGTGGGAGAAACTAGCAGATAACAGATAAGAGACATGATTTTAGCCAAATGGCCATTCCTGCTCACACGAAAATCAACTCAGACCACCCATAGTGGAATAACTCTAGTCCAACCTTGTCATTCTACATATGAGAAATCGGAGAGAAGGAATGGGACTTTCTGAGGTCACACAGCAGTTACCTCCTGGGCTTCTATAAGATTCAGCTGAATGCTTAGCTGGGCGCGGTACCTCATCACTAACCCCATGCTTGCCTTCTCACCAGCATGCCCGCCGCTCCCTGTCCTCAGGGCCCCTGTTCCCAAGTGCTCTGTGTTGACTTTCTTCCCATGGTTTAACCAGAAACCTGGGCTGATTCCGCAGCATCAAAGGCCCGCTGCTAAATATTGCAACTCTAGGGACCCTGCCTGGTCCTCAACAGCCCCGAGCACCAGCCCATGGTGGGAGCCAGACTGAATTAGCCTCTGAGAGCCCAGACGGCCCTGCAGCATGAGAAATTTAGGCTGGGTGGACACAAAGACCTTCTAATGGGCAAAATTGTTACAGCCCTGAAATGGGTGGCCAAGGAAACTAATAGAATCTCTTCTGAAGATCTTTACAATTGAATTAAGTTACAGAAGAATGTTGTGTAATACTGGACCTATAATGCCATAAAACACGAGAGAAAACACAAGAGAACCCAAGGACTGCCTTGCATGTGAAACTCTCTTTCCAACATACATTTTGCTGTGAATATTTTATTAATTCATACAAGGTACGTATATTACACACTAGTTTGGTGAACTGTATGTGTCACACTTTACAGTGCTTTTAACACAATCTTGACTCAAAGATTATCAGGCAATTTACATTTCTATCTCATGAAGAAAGGAACCCAATTATTAGCAGTTTTTTCTTTAATTGTTCCATAATTAATTGGGTGCATGGCAAGTTTTAATATTTTGGCTTGTCAGAAATCGCAGGACATCATCTACTCTCTCTAAGCCTCAGTTTCCTCATCAGTAAAATGAGGTTGGATGAGACGACATCTATGATGCAACAATTTTCCTCAAACTCCCTCCCATACTCATAAAACTAAACATTAAATACGCATGAATCAGCACACGCATATTTGCAGCCTCATCTGTAAAACAGAAACTAGCCACAGGCTCACAGCATTCGTTTTCAGCAGGGACCCTCTCATCCACCACGCTCTGTATTTCTCATCAATCGGGCTGCAGCTGGAATGCAATTTCCTTCACAGCTGTGCCTGACCTCACACCTCCTTCCCACCAGCAGGTCCAGGTTAGTGGTAAGGGGCACAGCTCTCTGAGCCACCCTTCCCAAATAATTTGCTTCTGGAGATATTTTGGAAATACATTCTGAAGCACCTGCAGTCAAATAGAGAGAATAACCCGTCGTGTGGATTACAGCTGCCTATATCAAAGGAGACGAGAGTCAGAGCAGGGCCCATGCTGCCTTCCCACGGCCCACAAATGAACTCAAAGGTGAAGGCACGCCACTGGGCAGGTCCTGGTTCCCACTAGGTCAATGTCGTCTTTTCTACAGTGACGACAGCCAGGGATATTTGGGGCAAGTTTAACCTCTTCCTAAGCCAGTCTGGCTGTGATGTGGATACCTGGTAGGCTCCCAAGAAAAGAACAGTGGGCGTTTTGCCAGCTTCCCGACCTGCTACATATAAGCAAACACCCCTAAGTAACTCTGAGAGAGCCTGTTGCTTCTCACTCTCAGCATTTGAAGTGACCTTCCTCCCAACTCCCACCACCTCCCCCTGCCACCTTCCTTCCAGGTCCCTACACACACACACACACACACACACACACACACACACACACACACACACACCTTTCTCCCAGGTTTGACCACCTGTCACCTGGTATTCTTGCTTGAGTTGCCAATGAATAGTTGAGAGCCTTAAATGCCAGCTCCTGCCAGCCAGTGACTGAATAACATGGGACTGAATTTATGGATGCAACTGGCAAAGATGAAACACAGGATGCCTTGGGAGGAGCCCACTTTCTGTCACCAGAGGCAGGGGTATCGAAGGCCTGCAGTTTCTCTAGGGGAACAGACACATCAAGGTACTGAGTCTTCCTCAGGTTCTGAACAAGCCCAAAATGACATCTGAGTGCACCTGTGACCCCTCCCCAAACAGGAAGCAGGTCCCAGCTTCTGGCAGACTTTTGCCATAAGTGGGGTGGGCAGCCTGGAGGTAGAACACGGGAGAAAAGCATACCACCAAGCCTGGGTGTGCAGAGTGTGAGGTGTGCAACCAGCGGCCACGCAGTTCCAACCCCTAGGACCCGGACAGGAGAGTGAGCCTCTCAGGGAGGCGGCAGCTTCGCTCTGTGCCAAGGTGACTTCTGCTCCAAAACTGTATATCCCAGGGCTGCAGTCACCCTTTTAAAATGTATCTGTCAGGAAAGCACATTTTCTCCCAAAACTTTAACACAGAGGCCAGCAGGGGCCCTCGCTCCCTGGAGCCCTCTTTCCCCAAAACCCCAGCCGTGTCCCACTCCGTCCTCCCTGGAGCCCCCACCAGAGCACTTTTCATACTGAGCACCTGATTTCTCTTGCACAGCCATGCAGAGGGAGGGCCGCTCCCCACGCTTCTTGCAGACCAGGGACACAGAAATGGAGGGAAAGTCCACTGACGTGACAGCCTTACTTTGAAGACTAGTTGGGGTTTCTGTATAGAACCACTGGGAAAAGGAAGTCCCAGAGAGGAAAGATTGGAAGCAGGAAAGGAAAAGAGAGGCAAGGCAATGGCTTTGACTCCGCAGGACACGGGGGTAAGTGGGGATTGAGACGGGGAGAAGGGAAAAGGCCGAGAGCAGAAGCTCAGCCAAAAAGTGCAGGGTCTGCAGTGCCAGGCTCAGACAGGCGGCTCGTCAGTGGGTAGAACTCAAATGGTGATGAGGGGATAGAGGGAATAAAGGGTGGGTGGTAAGAGACACTTTGAAAGAGAGGTTTGGAGACTAATGCAATCTGAGAAAGGAGAGAGGCCCAAAGCCTCAAAGAAAACTGGGAGGATTTTAGCACATTGGAGAATTGTAGTGTCACATTAGAGGGCCAACACTGGAGTGGTTAAGAGCACCAGCCTACTGGCTGTGTGAACTTGGGCTTGTTGCTTGCCTACTCTGAGCCTCTGTTTTCTCCTCAGAAAAATGGAAATCACAACAATCTGTACTGTGATGGTTAATTTTATGTGTTAACTTGACTGGGCCATAGGGTACTCAAATGTTTGGTCTGACATTATTCTGGGGGTTTCTGCTACAGTGTTTTTGGATGACTTCACATTTTAATTGGAACAATAAAGCAGATTTCCCTCCTTAATGTGGTGGGCCTCATCTAACCAGTTGAAGGCCTGAGCAGAACTAAAAGACCAACACTCCCCTGAGTAAGAAACAAATTCTCCAGGAGACTGGCTCTGGACTTCATCAGCACCATTAGCTCTCCTGGGTCTCAAGCCTGCTGGTACACACTGCAAATCTGGACTTTTCTCCATAACTTCTTGAGCCAGTTCCATACACACACACACACACACACACACACACACACACACACACACACACACTCACACACATCCTATTGGGCCTGTTTCTCTGGAGAACCCTGACTAACATACATAACTCATGGTATAGTTGCCTAGCACATACTCATACTAAGTATCAGTCTAAGAGGGATATAAATATGTGTAAATTAAAATTATTTTTCATCTAAGAAGGTTGGTCATCATTTGAAGATCCCTCATGAGGAATCCACACTCCAGAGGTTTTCAATTAGCAATAATCAGAAGACAGCCATCATAAATCTATACTTCTGTTAAAGAAAAACCATACACCCAGCTCCTGAATGGTACATGGGTAATTGTTCATGTTTTATGTCATGCTGAGCACTTCTCAATCAGCCTGCCTGACCCTCACCTGACACTCTCATGGTCTTTCACAGCATATTTGACTAAAACTCCACAGTACATTTGCAGGTACGTAGTTTAGCCGTATAAGGTTAGAAGTTAACTTGCAGACATCGATAAGTTGTTTTGACTGCATGACCTGGGAGGCAGGCGAGCCCCAAAGCTATTGCAATTTCCCTGCACTATAGAAAGTTAAAGTCATATATCTGACCTGGCCATCTGAGTGGGTGGGCACCCACTTCCCCTAAGGACTCCACAAATCCCTCTGTTTCAAATGCTCTGAACCAGCACTTTGGTCTCTCTGCTAGTTCCTTCATTAAAGAATTAAATCAAACCTTGACTCCTAGTTGTTATCTGTTTGAAGGAGAATTTTGTTTTGTTTTTGTTTGTTTGTTTGTTTGTTTGTTTAATTAAAGTTTATTGGGGTGACAATTGCTAGAAAAATTACATAGATTTCAGGTGTACAATTCTTTAATACATTATCTATATATCACATTGTGTGTTCGCCACCCAGAGTCAGTTCTCCTTCCATCACCATATATTTGACCCCCTTTACCCTCATCGATGACCCCCCTCCCCCCTTACCCTCTGGTAACCACTAAACTATTGTCTGTGTCTATGAGTTTTGTTCCTTCATTCATTTTTCTTGTTCTTTTGTTGTTTTCAGTTTTATATGCCACATATCAGTGAAATCATATGGTTCTCGACTTTTTCTGTCTGACTTATTTTGCTTAGCATTATAATCTCAAGATCCATCCATGTTGTTGCAAATGGCATTATTTCATCTTTTCTTATTGACAAAATAAAGAATTTTGTTTTTAACACTGCAGAGGGAGCCACATCTGCACAATTTCACATAAGAGATGTCCGAAAGAATGTCTTCATGGGTGAAAAGTGCTGTCGAAAACTGTGACTGGCACAGTGTTTCTCAAACTTTTTGTATTACTGTACTGCTTAAGGAGAATTTTTAGACATTTTTTTCCCTCATCACCCCCATCTCATGAAACTTTAGTACACCAGGTATATCTGTTGTATATCTGTTTCTATACTGTGGCCCCTTGGAGGGCCCCAATCCACTGTAATAGCTAATATTTTTTCACACGCCCCTCTAAGAACCCATGTGTTCTCAATGGGATGATGTGGCCCCCAAGAAGAATTTAAAGCTAGCTCTACACCAACACTCATTTCATCTTGAGGAATTGACTTCCTCTGTCCTAGGGAAGTTGTGGGGTGCAGGGGCCAGGATGGGGGGAGAATCACACTTCCAAGATGTATCCTTCAGGGCTTAGTAACTAGATTCTAACCCCCTTTCATCCATCACCACTTCATTCTCCTACACATAGACACACCCATCCCACCCTGCTTCAGGGTTTGGGGGTTTTTGATTTAGGAGGTTTGTGGTGGGGTTTTGGGACATAGTTATTTTTTTCTGGCCCTTCAAGTCACAATGCATTGAAGCTCTCCTTTTTTTCTCTGTTAAAAATATTGCCAACTAGAAATTGTTTGTTGTTTATTTCAATTTCATTCTGCTCCTTACAAACGTAAGGATAGAGGCCCCCCAGCTGGCCTGTTTGGTTACCCAGCTTCTGTGTATGATCCTTGAACCCACTCTGTGAGTAATAACTTCCGTGCGAGACACCATTTCTGTCCCTCAAGAGAATGTGATAGAAAGGCAAGAAGACCTACTAAAATAATACTTCTACTCCATACTGCTACTAAAATGATAATGGTAATGATGGAAGTCACAGTTTTAAAGATAATCCTCATAGAATTTAGTCAAAGTTATTTAAAAGTCATGTGATTTCAGACAACAGGTTAGTGGTTACCAGAGAGTAAGGGGGTGGAGGGGCGGTAGAAGAGGAAAAAGGAGGTCAAATGTCTGCTGATGGAAGGAGAACTAACTCTAGGTGGTGAACACACAATGCATTATGTAGTTGATGTTTTATACAAATGTATACTTGAAACCTATATAATTTTACTAACCACCATCACCCCCAATAAATTTAATAATTAACAAATAAATAAATAAATAAATAAATATTGTGACATTATCTATCCTTGACATGTAAAACTTTTTCTCACTCCAGATTCAGAACCCCTGGCTTCACATGGCTGGAAGAACCAGATCCCTGCTAGATCCAGGCCTGTCACTCTGGGAGACCCTGCTAGGACAAGACTGAAAGGTGATACCATCTCAGAAATGGCAACTTGCCCGGAAATGGAAGAGCAAGGTGAAAATGAGCCCAGGGTGGCAGCTGCAGAACAAAGGAAGGATGCAGGAGAGAGCTCCTTTCTTATCCCCAAGTCATCCAAGAGATGCTGCCTTCTTAAATCTCAAAAGTCTCGTCTTATTAGGGAGACCACTTCATGGATGGTATAGATGCCTGACCACTGCACTGTACATCTGAAGCTGAAGCTGAATAATACTGAATGTTAATGATAATTGTGTATATATATATATATATATATGTGTATGTGTGTGTGTGTGTGTGTGTGTGTGTGTATGTATAGGCACATGGTGTGGAACACAGCATAAGGAATAGAGTCAGTGGAACTGTAAGAGCTATATATGATGTCAGAAGGGTTGTAGATTGGGGGAGAGGGTTATCGCTTCATGAGGGGTATAAATGTCTAATTATCACATTGTTTTATACACTTGAAACTAAAAAAAAAAGAATGAATCAGAAGAAAAAAAAGTTTGGTCAAGAAAAGCCAGGCAAAGTTTCAAATAGGCCATGAGTCAATCAATTATTCAGCCAGAAAGAAGCAAGTGTGGGATTCGTATAGCCAGCAGGGAGGTTTATATGACACTGAAAGGAAAAAAGCGGGGAAAATGGCTTCTCTTGAAGTTTCAATCTAAACCAAGACATAAAGGACAAAGAAGTTAATCCTCAGTTCCTCAGACCACCCTATTCGGTTTCCTTCCCATTTCTGTAGTCCTTCACACCCAGGTGTCTTCTAAATGCTTTAGTCACGTCCTCTACATGATTGAACTTCAATCAGGTCCACTTTAATACAGGGAATTTTTTTGAGCACCTAAGTCCACCAGTAATCTACATGCATTTCCAGCACGAATTGGAAACTGAAACTAAATTTCTACAACCAGTAGAATTCTCCTCCTTAGTACGAGCAAAAGAAAATACAAAATGAGTGGAAAATTACAACTACTAACTGGGGTCCAATGAAATAAAACCTTCCTGATGCCCCAGAAAGAAACATTTTCTAAGGCATCTAGTGTAACGAAGTTATTCCTGCATATTTATTACACTCACAAAGATGCGCTAAATGCGTCAGCACACCTTCCCCAAGGTACAGCACGTTGTGTGAGCCTCCTCCCACTGCCACCAAAAATGTGCATTTTTCAGCTTAAGGCTAAATATAGTCCATTCTTGTTATTTGTGGTAGATATGTTCCATACATTCACCACAAACACTGAATTAGTGAATATTAAGCCATTGCTTCTACGGGAAATACAGTTTTCTGTTCCTCTGAACCTCTAGTCAGAACATTTTGGTCAACCGATCAATACATAACTTTGTTTTATATGTGTTTATGTTTAAAGATCCCTCATTCAATATACCAGGGGTGCCAAAAAAAAATGCATACAAGTGGACACTTTGGTCAGTGTTGCTCAAGCAGTAGTTCGCCGTAATCAGAAGTGTCTAGAGCCAGTGCTTCTCAACCTGTGGGCCGCGACCCCTTTGGGGGTTGAACGACCCTTTCACAGGAGTTGCCTAAGACCATCAGAAAACAAAAAGATATTTACATTAAGATTCATAACAGTAGCAAAATGACAGTCATAGAGTAGCAACGAAAATAATTTTATGGTTGGGGGTCACCACAATATGAGGAACTGTATTAAGGGGTCACGGCATTAGGAAGGTTGAGAACCGCTGGTCTAGATGTTGATGGTAACCACTTTGAGCTCCTCTTATATTAATAATTGCAGAAGTCAAACATGACTTGTATTCATCCTTTGTCATCAGTATATATTGACTATTACAATTATAATACAGTTTTCCTTTCTTAAAATGTGTATACATTTTCTTGGCACCTCTGTATATTATTGATTCATTAACATTGAACATATAGCCAACAGCACTAAAACTCATACCTGAAAGCAACTTATCTAACACATACTTTCTCTGTAAAATGCCTCATAGCCTTCTCACCCTTGGCAACACTATGCTTGAGGGCAATTTTAAATAGTGAAATCACCAACAACAACAACAAAAAAAAATACAAAAATGCAAAATGTGGCCCTAAATAGACCAGGAAAGGGACACCAGTTGACAGTTTGAGAGCTGAAACAACGAGGCAGAGTGTCACCTTATTTGACCTCAGCTGGGAACATTGGACTCAAATTTTTCTCCAATCCTCTCATGTCCACAAATGACCAGAAAAGCACCGTGAGTACTGAGATTTGTGGATTACAAATAAACTATAGTGAGTAGATGAATTTTCAAACACAGAATCTGTGAATGAGGAGGATCTACCATATTTCTGTCTTCAGCTTGTACAGCATAGATTATCAGAGCTGAGTTTGGGGAGTCTTCCAAATACATACAAATGGACTTTATACCCAGTACAAGAACCGCTTCAATTCCATTCTGACTTTCTGCTTGCAAGAGTTCAGTCCTCTTGGCAGTGAAGGGGAGCAAAGTACGCTGCCCCCGACATGCCTCTTTGGCATGTTGATTATTTTGAATTAAAGGTACTCGAGAAACAGCCAGTGGAAGAAGGATTCTGACCCTCCTTTGACCTTCTGGAAATGGGAAATAAATCTCCCATGTGAAATGTACTCTCCCTATACCAGGAGGATATTTAGAAGGCATCCTATCATCAGAGACAAGGAATTTCTAAACAAACCTAGTTACTTCTTCACCAATTTACTGCCCCAAGCCCAAACCCCTTTGTCTTATCAATTCTTCACAAATTTATTGTTTCTTTGTCTATAAAGTATAAGAGCTTCCTACTGTGGTCATTTCTTTGAGTCTCATATTTTTATGGGGCTCCCATCATACAAAATTAAATTTATTTTTCTTCTGTTAATCTGTCTGGTATCAGTTTAATTATTAGACCAGCCAAAGAACCTAGAAGGGAAGAAGAGAAAATGTTTCCACTCCTGCAGCAGTGAGTTTTACCTGTTAGAAAATTCCTCCCCTGGCAGGCCCCTGAACCTAGTGAGTGGTTAAGAGTGGCCACTGGAGCCTGACATCTGGATTTGTGCCCTCATCATCATTTACAAGGCTTGGCCTTTGGCAACTCAACCTCACTAAGCCCCAGGTTCCCTATCTTTAAAATGGGAATGTTAAGAGTACTTATCTCATTGGGTTGTTGCACCACTGAAATGATACAATTGAGTTTCAAGCACTTAGCTCCATGCGGCATGTTCATCAGTCTTCAGTCTGTGACTATCATATTGCGTTGAACACAACACACTTCCCACCGTAGTCACTCAGAAAGCGATGCGTGAAACACCACTTTCCTTGTGTTTTCCAGAGCTGTGAGCTACAATACCAACACTGTGAGAGAGAACATAAAATAATGTCCTTAAAAGGTTTATTTTAACAGGATTTCCTCCTTTAACTCTTCAAGTGGATTTAATCTCAGAAAACGGGAAAAAAAAACAACCTGGATGCAAGGAACCAGGTCCTAGACAAAAGACATTCCATGAGAGTTCTCCCGTGTTTTCCAGATCACACGCTCTGCCTTGGCGAATGGTCTGCCTCTCTATAAAGTGAAGTTTCCTCAGTTTCCCTTTGTACAAAGTGATCATTTAATCAATGATCTCCAAGGACCAGAACAGAAATGTTGCAGCCCAGCCTGACGTAGAACCACTTTTGCCCTCCTATTACCCTGGTCTCTCCAAAATGCTCCAGCGAAAACGGTCTTCCCAGTAACAAAACTCAAAGCAAATATTCCATAAGATGCTATTGTATCTTGAGTCTTTGTTACTGCAGTTGTTCTCAACCAGGGGCCATTTTGCCTCTCACGGGATATTTGGCAACATCTGGAGACATTTCTGATTGTCACAAGGTGGGACAGGGAAGGTATTACTGGCATCTACTGGGGAGAGGCCACAGATGTAAGATGTTAGATCTTACAATACACAGGGCAGCCCCACAACACAGAACTATCCAGCCTAAAATGTCACTGGTGCCAAAGCTGAAAAAGCCTGGGTTCTCTTGAATACACAATGCATGATGATTTCACTGGGTTTGGAGATCCAAGAATGCAGGAGTAAAGGGGCTGCATGCTTTGCATGTTGTTCTGGTCACAACCTGTGACTTCTCGCCAGCTCTTAGAGGGTAGTATTATTAGCTCCTTGAACCCCCCACAAAGCTTAATCCTGCCCTAAACCTATGTTCCAGTAGTCTGAATTTTTCCTACAGTATGATCCGATTAGACTATTTTTAAAACCTACAACTAAAATCTAGAAACACTTTGTGAATTTGGTTAAGGAACAGACCTTCAATCTCCGTGGAAATAATTCCACGGGACTACTTTATCCTGATAAAGAAGTAGCAGGTGGGAATGCTGGCAGCTAGTGTGGCTTTAATATGAGCAACAGCTTCTTGCTCCATCACACTTACTCTTTCACGCTTCTGACATGGGGAGAGGGACAGGAACCATTTTTAAATACAACAAAGCACTGTGTTCTTCTTAACAAGGCCTGCCCTCAGGAGAAACGATTTTACCAGAGCCTAACCTGCTAGGGTTTTTATCAGAGCCTAACTGACTTAGGAAAAGAAAATACCAAACTCCAGCCCCCTCTAGTATTCCACCGGGAGGAAATGAAACACATGACTCCAGCTCATTCGAACCATCCTGTCCCACCTTAAAGGGAAGATAACAGAGAAGCGTTTGTGAAGTTCACAGTCCAGGGGCACAGGATCACTAAAAGACAGACCTAATCAGAAGACAATAGAATTCTTCCCCTCCCCCCACCTTCCTAACAAATTACTAAAAGTCATTTATAACAGTTGCTTGTACCCAGTGCATCATGCCTGGCTATCAAGAAAAAACACAGTTTGAAGAGACAGACCAAGTGTTGTTACCATAGACTCAAAGGATCTGCTTGCATGCACGCATCCAAGCCAAAAAGGTCACAAGCAGGAGTTTGCAGCAAAGAAAAGTAAAGGTTTATTTAAGGAGTTGGCGCCAAGCCCAGAGACACAGGTGAGCTAGTGCTCTCAAAAACTTAGCTTCCAAATGGCCTCTAGTAGCTAGGTTATATAAGGGAAAAATCATTAATCATGGTTACTATGGGAGTTGGGGTCATAGGTTCTCCTGATTGGTTGGGGCTAACGCAGGGAGCGCTTGGTCATGGTTCCAGGTCCTGGTGTCAGTCATGACATTGTTCTGTTCGGTTTCCAAGGGATGCAGTTCATGGGGCAGTTCTGCTTTCATGAGTCTGGAGCTGAAACATAACTAAGGCCAATGTGTTATCTTTGGCTAAACCCTTATTCTAGCTTGAGGTTTGATTATTTTATCTGCTCATGGTTGGTAGACCTCAAGCTTTATTCCTAGGTGAGTTTGATGCTGACCAGAACCTAATGTCCTAAGGTCTTAATGATTAAAAGGAGTGAACATATAGAATATGTACAGGTAGGAGGACCTAGGGGAAAAAATGCAAGTGAGTCATAGTTCTATCGGCTAAACAAGGCTAGCTTGGGTTAAAGCAGAATGCATGCTAAAGAAATGAAGGTCACGTGCGGTTACAGTATCAGAACAAGACTCTGATATGGCAGGGATGTTAGAATTATCAGACCAGGAACTTAAAACCACTACGATTAATATGCAAAGGACTCTAATGGATAAAGTAGACAGCGTGCAAGAATACGTGGACAATGTAAGCAGAGAGACTGAAATTCAAAGAAAAAATCAAAGAGAGAGGGTAGAAATAAAAAACATTGTAACAGGAATGAGGAATGCCTTTGGTGAGCTTATTTATAGACTGGACATGGCTGAGGAAAGGGTCTCTGAGCTTGAGGATATGTCAGTACATACCTCCAAAACTGAAAAGCAAAGAGGAAAAAAAAGACTGAAAAAAAAAAAAAGCAGGACCAAATACACAGGAACTATAGGAAAAATAGCAAAAGGTATAATATATACAAATGAAATGCCAGAAGGAGAAGAAAGGAGAAGGAACAGAAGAAATATTTGTAACAATAATAACTGAGACTTTCCACAAATTAATGTCAGACACCAAAAATCCCTCCAACTAAACACATCATATTCAAACTATAGAAAATCAAAGATAAAGAAAAAAACCCTGAAAAAGCCGGGGGTGGGGGGGAGAGGGGCAGGGAGAGAAAAAAACAATTTACCTATAGAGAAGCAATGATAAGAATTATATCTGACTTCTTCTCAACCCATGCAAGCAAGAAGAAAGCAGAATAAAATATTTAAAATCTTAAGAGAAAAAAAAATCACCAATCTGGAATTCTGTACCCCATGAAATTATCCTTCAAAAGTGAAGGAGAAATAAAGACTTTCTCAGACTAACAAAAATTGAGAGAATGTGTTGCCAATAAACCCATCTTGCAAGAAACGTTAGAAGTTTTTTACAGAGAAGGGAAATGATGTAAGTTATAAAACTCAGATCTACATAAAGAAAAAGAAAAGAGCATTAGAGAAGGAATAAGTGAAAGTAAAATAGAAACTTTTATTTTACTTACGCTTAATCTAACAGATAACAGTTTGGGAAGCATTTGAGATTTTACAAATTTCTTTTAAATTGTTCCTGGCAATTATTGTCAGTTTTGGCTCAAATAAACTATTACTAAAATTCAAAAAAAATAAAATAACAGATAAGTTTGTTCAAAATAATTATAGCAACAATGTATTGGATTATGCATGTTTATGTGTGTATATGTGTTTATATACAGAGGGTGCCAAAAAAACGTACACACATTTTACAAAAGGAAAAAACTGTATTAAAATTTTAATACAATGAATGACGTTAGCATTCATTTGATTAGCGCCATCTTTTGAGCAAACATCATACTACACATTGCTACTGTAATTCAATTCAACTTTGAAAGTAATACATAAATAACATCTCTTAAAATGTGTACTTTTTTGGCACCCCCAGCATATGTTTAACTATAAATGAAATAAATTACAGCAATGAAATAAGAGCTGATAGGAAGAAAAGAAAGACTTGATAAGCTAGACTTCATTAAAATTTAGTATTTCTGCTCTATGAAAGACAATGCCAAGAGAATGAAAAGATAATTCACAGACTGGGAGATAATACATGCAAAAGACACATATAATAAAAGACTATGATCCAAAATACTCAAAGAATTCTTAAAACTCAACAATAAAAAACAAACAGCCTGATTAAAAAGTGGGCCAAAGACCTTAACAGACATCTCACCCAAGAGGATATACAGATGGCAAATAAGCATATAAATAGATGCTCCAGGGCCGGCCGAGTGGCGCGATGGTTAAGAACTGGCTTGGGACGCCAGAGGGCCCTGGTTCGGATCCCACACATGAGGGCCAGTGACACTGCCCTCCACAGCTAAGATGCTGAACAACAGCTCAACCTGGAGCTGGGCTGCTGTGGGTCACCGGCGACCACGTAGACTGCAGCCCCTGTGGCAGTGGGTTGCCATAAGCTACCGTGTGTGGCCAGCAGCCAGCGTGAGCGGCCAGCAGCCGCAGTGAGCGGCTGTCCAGAAGCCGGCGACTGATCTGCCTTGTCCGGGAAGAGCGCAATGATGGTGCCAACTTGGGCCAGAGAAGCAACATCCTCCACAACTAGACTGAAGAACAAAACGACAGCAACTTGTCTGTTCCCCCTCCCCCGATTCCCCAGCGCTGTTCCCCTCCCCCAATTCCCCAATAAAAAAATCTAAAAAAAAAAAAAAGACGCTCCATACCACCTGTCATTAGAGAAATGCAAATTAAAACAATGAGATACTCTACACACCTATTAAAATGGCAAAAACCCAGAACACTGACAACATCAAGTGCTGGGGAGGATGTGAAGCAACAGGAACTGTCTTTCTGGCGGGAATGCCAAGTGGTACAGCCACTTTGGAAGACACTTTGGCAATTTCTTACAAAACTAAACATACTCTTACCATTTGATCCAGTAAACATACTCCTTGTCCTTTATTTACTCAAAGGCATTAAAAACTTATGTCCAGGGCCAGCCAAGCTGCTCAGTTGGTTAAGAATTGGCTTAAGAGCATGAGCTCTGAGCAACAGAGCTGCCAGTTTGATTCTCACATGGGCCAGTGATGCTGCACCCAAGCGGAGCTGTCGCTGAGCTGCCAACAGGTGGCAGGATGGCTCAGCTGGTGTAACAACAAGGTTGCTTGTTCAGTGGTGGGCTACGCCCACCTGCAACTAAAACTGAACTCAGCACCTTGAGCCGAGCTGCCACCCGGATGGCTCAGTGGATAGAGTGTGCACTCTTAACAACAAGGCTGCTGGTTCAACTCCCGCATGGGATGGTAGCTACACCCACTCACAACTAAGATTGAACACAGCACCTTGAGCTTAGAGGCCATGAGCTGACAACGGGAAGCCAGATGGTGACTGGTGCTCTCCACAACAAAGATTGAAGAACAACAACTTAGCTGGTGCCCTTCCCCAATTCCTCAACACTGTCCCCCTCCCCCAATTCCCCAATAAAATCTTAAAAAAAGCTTATGTCCACACAAAAACCTGCACACAGATGATTGTAACAGCTTTACTCATTAACTGCAAAAGCTTGGAAGCAACCAAGATGTCTTTGTAGATGAATAAATAAATAAACTCTGGTACATCCAGACAGTGGAATATTACTTAGCACTAAGAAGAAATAAGTTTTCAAACCAAGAAAAGACATGGAGGAAACTTAAATGCATATTACTAAGTAAAAAAGCCAATCTGAAAAGACTACATAATGCATGATTCCAGCTATATGGCTTTCTAGAAAAGGCAAAACTATGGAGACAGTAAAAAGATCATTAGTTGCCAAGGGTTAGGAGGGAAGAAAGAATGAATAGATAGAGCACAAAGGATTTTTAAGGCAGTGAAACTACTCTTTAGGATAGCTGCATGTCCATATATATTTATCCAAACTCATAAACTGTAAAACACCAAGAGCGAACACTAATGTCAACTATGGACTCTAGGTGATAATGTTGTATTATTGGAGGTTTCATCAAGGGTAACAAATGTCTCACTCTGGCAGGGGATATTGATAATGGGGGAGGCTGTGCATGTGTGGGGCAGCACATGGGAAATCTCTGAACATTCCACTCAGTTTTGCTATGAACCTAAAACTGCTCTAAAAATAGTCTATTTTTTAAAAAGAAAATTCAGCTCCTCCCCAGGATATTCAGGTATCATTACCCTGGGGGTCTCCCCCACTGCTCCAACAATGGCCCCTGTTACAACCATGTTTGGTTTATGTGCCATTTAATAGTGCTGTAACCCGGTGACCTTGGGCAAATTCTTTCACCTCTGGCTTCAGTTTATTACCCATTAAATGGGGATAATCACTTCCTCATGGAATTCTCCAAGGGTTAAATGAGGATTCAATGTTAAATGAGGAAAAGTACCTAACATTGTAATTATTTTTCTATCCCTAAAGAATTTGGGGTTTGGTCTTAGGGCATTTAGAAACTCAATAATTTTAAGGAGGGGAGTGATATGATTAGCTTTGTTTAGAACTAGCACTGATTTAAAAACAAAACAAAACAAAAAAAAACATTTAGTCAACAATGTGGAGATAAATGAAGGGAAGAGGAGAGGAAGGCTTGAGGCCCCAGGAAGAGTTGGTTGGCAGGTTCTTGCAGGGTTGAAGGCGAGAGATAATAAGGTCTGAGATAGTGGGGTGGTAAAAGAAGGGGTATGCACATTCAAGAAGTTAGGAGGTGGACTGGACAAGCTTTGGGGACCAGAGTCAGCCTTGACACTTGTCCTTCCTTCACAGCCCACATCTGCTCCAACAGCAGGTCTTACCTTCTCTACCACAAAGTAACCAGGTCCTCTATCCTCTCTAACGTATGCTGCTACTACTACCATCTACGCTGCTCAGTCCCTAGTCTTGGACTGTTATAAAAGGCTTCTAGCATTCTTCCTGCTTCTAACCCCAATCCATTCTCTATAGAAGAGGCAGAATGTTGTTTAGAAATGTAAATTCTCATCCAAGCCCCACCTTAAAATCCTCTAGTTGGTTCCCACTACATTGAATAAAATGAAATTCTTTAACTTGCCTTTAGAATCTCGCAGATTTCCTTTCCCACTTCACTGACTATTTTCCCTCCCTCACTATGCCCCATTCAGCCTTTCTGTTTTCCACCAGCGAAGCTCAAGCCTCCCTTAGAGTGTCTGCAACCAACTGTTTCCTCTGCCTAAACGTTCTCCCTGCCCTCCTAGGTACTCACCCCCACCTCATTCCTTTCCCCAACTCCCCACCTCTCTCCCTCCATATTTGCAGGCTGGCTCTTCATTCAAATCTGAGCTCCAATGTGACCTTTTCAGAGAGGCCTCCCCTTTGTATTTCTATTTTATTTCATTTTATTTTATTTTTTTAAAGATTTTATTGGAGAATTGGAGGAGGGGAACAGCGTTGGGGAATCAGGAAAGGGGAACAGACAAGTTGCTGTCCTTTTTGTTCTTCAGTCTAGTTGTGGAGGACATCGCTTCACTGGCCCATGTTGGTATCATCATTGTGCTCTTCCTGGCTAAGGCAATCGCTCGCTGATTACTGGATGGCCGCTCACGGCAGCTCATGCCAGCTCACGCCAGCTGCCAGCCACTCATGCTGGCTGCCAGCCACTCACGGTAGCTCATGCAGCCCACTGCAGCCTACGCCCTTGCTGGGTGACTCATGGCAGCCCAGCTCCAGGCCAAGCTGTTGTTCACCATCTTAGCTGTAAGAGGGTGTGGCATCACTGGCCTGTGTGGGATCCAAACTGGCTGCCCTGCTGCTCAGAGCTGGCACTCCAAAACCAGCTCTTAACCAACAAGCCACTGGGCCAGCCCCTGTATTTCTATTTTATACCTAGCACTTATTACCACCTGCTGCTTTCTCTTTTTTTCTTGGTTGATCATTGCATTGTCTAACGCTCCTGATTGAAATGTTACCTCTCCAAGAGCAGAAACTGCCTGTCTTGTTCCTTGCACTTGGCCTGTTAATAAACTTACAATAAAGATTGTTGAAAGGATGAGTCATGGTGAGTAGTCACGTCCCAGGCCTACAGCTTCTTTAGTGAAAGGTTTTAAGCCAGCCCTGTCCATTGTTCTTGTGCATCTACTATAATACACCATTGCAATACCAGACGTAATACCCGGAAGGGGGTGTTAACTCTCAAGAGAGCACATAATCTTGTTAACTATGCTGTAATCCAATTCCTGCCTTGCTTTCTCCCACCTCCATCTAACCTTTCTTATGTTCCCTCAAATGCATCAAAGAAGCTGCAACACTGTTATTCTTGGAAGCATTTGAGGTCTTGCTCCCCCACATATGTCATCACTTTGGTTCAAATAAACTCTTACAAGGGCCGGCTGAGTGGCTCAGTTGGTTAAGAGCTCACTCAAGAGTTTGAGCTCTGAGCAACAGCGGTTTGAGTCCAGCCCGAGCTGAGCAGCCGCTGAGCTGCCAACAGGTAGCAGGATGGCTCAGCTAAAAAAAAATTTAAAAAAATTTAAAAAAAAATAAACTCTTACAAAAATTCTCTACAGGTCTGGACGTTTCTTACATCAACAAATGAATGAATGAATACCTTTAAATTGAGGTTTTACTCCATGTTGAGCCACCTTTTATTTCTTACGTAGTAAGTAGCTTTCTGAATTCTTCCTCCTGACATTGCTTTAAACTTTATCTCTTCTCCGCATACTTTCAGTCAGATCCACTCACAGTCAACATTCCGCTGTCCTCATATATACCTGCTCCCTAAACTCCTCTCTCTTTCACTAAATAATTTTGCTGAATTCTCTCACTTGTCTCTCCTCCACTGTTGCCCATCTTTACCTCCCCAGTGCTCCCCCATGCACCCTCTGAGGCAATGTTTCAGATGGTCAGAATCAACTTCGTTGTTCAAAATGCATATTGCTGTGTCCCATCTCAGACCTCATGTATCAGACTTTCTAGAGTTGAGGTCAGGAAATAGACATTTTAAAACTTTCCAAATTATTCTGAAGAAAACCAGAATATATCACCCCAAAAAGTATGCCTCTTTGACATAAAAATTATGTTGAGCTAAAGGCAATTAAGAAGCAGTAAACACAGAAAAAGCTCCCCCTTTTCTGCCTAATAGCAGGAAATAAATCCTCCTTTGATTGGAGACAGAGTCTTTATCAGCCTAGAGCCAGCACCAGAGGAATTTGCAAATAAACCTTGTCAAGCTGACCCTTTCTAGCTAACGAAGAGAAAGACTATCTAGCTTTCAGTGAACTACCCCTCGTCCAAACTCCTTTGTCTTGTCAATTCTTCACAAATGTATTGTTTATCTAAAAGGTATAAAAGCGTCCTGTTCTGGTCACTTCTTCATGTCTTCATTCTCTTATGAAGGTTCCCATGTACATGTAAAAATTTGATAAATTTGTATGCTTTTCTCCTGTTAGTCTGTCTTGGTCAGTTTAATTTTTAGACCCAGCCAGGGACCCAGAGAGGATTAAGGAAAACTTTTTTTCTCCCCTGCAGTTCTCAAGCACACTAACATTTAAGATTCCTAGTAAGCTGTTTTTAATTTTTTTTAATAGTTAATACCCTTACAAGGCAAAATTTTAAAAATCCTAAAATTGCAATAGGATTTTGGCAACTTCCCACATGTAATGATAGAATTCCTACTAACTAATAAGATGACTAACAGCCCAATAGGAAAGAAGGCAAGAGAGCCCGCAGAGTTGCGTGTTGGTTAAGAGCTGGCTTGGGATGCCAACTCAGAGCAGCAGGGCCCCAGTTCGGATCCCACATGAGGGCCAGTGACGCTGCACTCACCACAGCTAAGATGATGAACAACAGCTCGACCTGGAGTTGAGCTGCTATGAGTCACCAGCCACAGCATAGGCTACAGTGAGGCTACAGTGGGCTGCCTTAAAGCTACCGTGAGTGGCCGGCAGCCAGCATGAGCTGCCAAGAGCTGCCGTGAGCGGCCATCCAGTGGTCAGTGACCGATCTGCCTCACCCGGGAAGAGCGCAATGATAATACCAACATGGGCCAGTGAAGCGACGTCCTCCACAACTAGACTGAAACAAAAAGGACAGCAACTTGTCTGTTCCCCTTCCCCAATTCCCCAATGCTGTTCCCCTCCCCCAATTCCCGAATAAGAGACATGAATAGGCATTTCACAGAATTCCCAACAAGCATGTAAAAAGATTCACTATCTTGACAAAATAAATATTCACATTAATTTCTCTCCTAAATATATATATATATATATATAACCTAAGAATTCTTGCACTAGTGAACCAAAACATATTCAAGAATGTTCTTAGCAGAATGTTCAAGAGTGTTCATGATATAAAAAACTGGAACAACTCAAATGTCCATCAATAGAGGACTAAATTAGTAAATGATGATATACTGATATAATGGAATTCTACATGGGAGAGCCAGTAGGACCAAAGCTCAGCAACCAGCCTGTGCTGAGTAGAGGGCAACCATTCTTTTTCTTTTTTTTTTTTTTTTTAGCTGAGCCATCCTGCCACCTGTTGGCAGCTCAATGGCTGCTCAGCTCGGGCCGGGACTCAAACTGCTATTTCTCAGAGCTTATACTCTTGAGCGAGCTCTTAACCAACTGAGCCACTTGGCCAGCCCCTAACCATTCTTTTTCTAACATAATCTTTCCCTCTGACACTTTATTCCTTGTATTTGAAATAGGAACATCTCCAGGGCTCTGCCAGTCACTACCCTACCTTCCCAGGCACATGATGGTAACCATGTTCTCATTAGGAGACCATTTACCATCTTTCCATTTTTTTCAATAAATACTAATATCCTCCTCCAGTTTGACACAATAAACAAATCACTCCCACCTTGTTCTTCCAGACACATAAATTCTATTTTGCTTCCTCTTTGAGTGACAGGGCTTAAGAACATACAATTAAAGTATGCCTTAATGATGCTGTCAGAATGCTCATTTTCTCATGTATTTATCAGGCCTATAGGGGTGGAAGAGAACAAACATGTGGGAAATCCATGTTTTCAAAGATTGAAAGGTGCACAAAGTTCATTTTTAATAAGAAACAGATGCACTGTAACTAATTAGAAGGAAAGTTTTCTGAAAACCACAGTTCTAACTGGAACACACTGGTAATGTCAAGTTTAAAGCTGAGAGCGACGTGGGCAAAAAAATAAAGGTAAATGGGGGCTACTACAGGAAAATAAGGATCTGACATCATCTATAACCAGGTAAGACAGGACCAGTATTTAGAATTCATTAGGTTTGCTTAACTTAATCAAAAGCAGAAGGTGGCCCCAGAAGCACATCTACTCAGAGGACATGGGTTCAGTTAGCCTACACTCTCAAAGGACAGCCAGTGATACTTTTAAAATGTAAATCAGATCATGTCATGCCTGATAGGACCTTCCCCAACTCCCTTTTCACCTTTCTGATCTCATCTTCAACCCCCTTTCCACAGTTCTACCACCCTGGGCAACCTGCTTTTCTCCTGACACAACTTCACACTCCTGCCTTAGGGCATTTTTTATAGCTTTTCTCAGTCCCCTGACCAAACTTCTGCCAGATCCCTGCTTACACCATTGTCAGTGAGGCCCAACACTGAACACACATATTCAGTGAGGCTGAATGGATACTGAAGCCAGCCCCCCTGTTCTATTACCCCAAAGCTCCTTAATCTGTTCAACTGTTTCTTTCTTTCCATAGCACTTATCACATTCTCACATAATATAATGAACATATTTCCTCTGTTTATTGTTTCTGTTCCATCTGTACCTCTTAGAATGTAAGAACAGAATGACAGGAATCGTTGCTATTTGTTGGTTTACAGAACAGTGCATAATAGCACATGGTTGGTGCTCAAGAAATATTGTGGGATCAATAGATGACTTAGATATTTAAATCAGTAAAAGTGTTGCTGTTTTTTTGTTTCTAAACAAGAAACAAATGAAAACGCTGGTACATTTTTATCACTTTGAGAACTATAGTTCAACTGTTTGAAAAGTCTTGTGTCCATATCTCCAAGTTTGGGGGGCTAAGGGGAGGAGATAAACGTTGTATATCTTATTTGTTAAAAGGAGAAGTCAAAAAGTTTGAGAACGGCCTTCTTTGAGGCTAATGGAGGGGCATTTTGCCCTGGCTTTTCATTCACAAGTGTCAATAGCTTTTGCAAAGAGGATGCTTCTTAGGACAGTGAAGAAATTTCTGAGTTTGAGGTTAGTAGGGGAAAAAAACAATCTCTTTGGACAATTACAGTGACATTTGGAATTAATTTCATTTTATTTTTTACTTTTGTAAAAGTTACCCTTCATAAAGTTTAGAAGAAAATTGCAATGCATACTTGTATACCCTTCACCTAGATTCACCAACTATTAGCATTTTACTACCTTTGCTTTTCTCTCTCTTGGAATTCTTCATTTGAGAATTTATTGTGGACATCAAGACTTCACCTCTAACCAGAGTGAAGTGGTATCTCACTGTGGTTTTTATTTGCATTTCTCTAACGATTAGTGAAGTTGAACATTTTTTTCATATGCCTGTTGGCCATCTGTATGTCCTCTTTAGAGAAATGTCTCTTCATATCCTCTGCCCACTTTTTAATTGGGTTCTTTGTTTTTTTGGTGTTGAATTGAATGAGTGTTTTATAAATTTTGGATATTAACCCCTTATCAGATATATCGTTGGCAAATATCTTCTCCCACTCAGCAGGCTGCCTTTTTGTTTTATTGATGAAGCTGATGTTGAATAATATTGTATGTCAATAGTCACGGGATGTGGAGTATAGTGTGGGGAGTGGAATCAATGGAATTGTAATAGATATGTATGATGTTGGGGCAGGGAGTGGGGTGGTGGATTCGGGGAGGGGGGGGTTGACACCTTGTGAGGGGTAAAAACTATAACTATTGCACTGTTTTGTACACCTGAAACTAATAAAAAAAATGAGAAAAAAAAATACTTCACCTCTGGATACTTCACCTCTAAATACTATCGCATGTATCAGAATCCATCGCAATGAGCTTAAGCAGACAGCAAAGTCAGTTGACCGTTGAGTGCAGTGTGTCAGGCAAACATGATAACCACTACCCTATGGAAATTGAGTGCAGTGTGAATGGAAAGTTGCTACTAGGTGAATAGCAGAGAGAGCTGCAGAAAGCTGCAATTAAAAGGGAACTAACTAAAGGATCATCAGGTTCATACTTTCGTTTCATAGGCAAAAGCAAGAAGGCCCCAAAGTCAAGGGTATCACATAACTCATTATGGAAGAGCCAGTAGGACCAAAGCCAGACCGCAGGTGGTGAGATATGTGGAAGCTCCAGAGGATGTGGAGAGAATGCAATTCAGGCATCATTAGCCTTTGATCTGGTTAAATAAGGTACAGAACTTATTGTAGAAAACAATCACACAAGCTGAGTGCTTTTATGTGCTTGAAGAATTGAGGCACTGGGTTTGGGGTCATAAAAGGATAAGAAGTACCAGAAAGGTAAAGACCACACATATTTGGGGCATGTGTGTGTGTGTGTGTGTGTGTGTGTGTGTGTGATATATACTAATGTTCGAATACTTTGCAAAATAATTATAATCTAAAGAGGCAGAGTTTGCAAAAGCTATGTTCTGGCTTGTTTTTTCCAAGATGAAAGTTAAGCATAGGAGATCAAAGTGAAGTCACTTAAAAACATTTTTACTTAAGCAGCCAAGACTGAGGCATGTTGGCAGAGATCAGCTGCAAGTGATCAGCCTTTTTACCCAAAAAGCCCCACTCCAGGGGTCTCCTCGCTATACAGAGCACATTCAATACCAGAAGGTTGGTGGATTAGCATAATGAGTGTCACAAATGGATTTTCATTGGTAAAATTAGTAGGCTTGCTAATCAGCATAAGAGTTGTGAAAAATAAGCTCTTATTTAAGGAAATTTATAGTACTCATGATTTGTAGGTTGGTTCAAATATTTCAGAGCATCTACCCAACCAACCATTGTACAAACAGAATGAAAGAATCCAGTAGGATCTGCTGCCTGCAGTATTAGGGACGATGGCACGGGCTCAATCCTAAGTGGCCCTGTGTGCCATCGTGATCTCAGAGTGTGCTGGTTGCCTGATACCAGTTTCACAGAATCCTACCTTTAGAACATGCTTTCTTAACTTAGCCACTATTAATATTTGACTCAGATAACTCTTTTTTGTGAGGGACTGTCCTATGCACTGTAGGATGTTTAGCAGCATCCATGGCCTCTACCCACTAAATGCCAACAGCACCCACCCCTTTCTTTTGACAACCAAAAACAACTCCAGATGTTATGAAATATTCCCCAGGGAGCAAAATTGCTCTTAAGTACTATTGGTCAATAGAACTTTCTGTGATGATGAAGATGTCCTATATCTGCACGTGTCCATCACAGTAGCCACTAGCCATATGTGCTTTATTGACCCTTGAAAGGTGGTTAATGTGCCTGAGGAAGCGAGTTTTACACTTTACTTTATTTTAATTAAAGTTTAAATCTAAATAACCACCTCTGGCTAATGGCCAATACATTGGACAATACACCTGGAGAATATTATCATATCTGCCTTGAGTAAACTCTTCATAGAAGGTGGTGATCAGATCACAAGAAAGGAGAGATCTGGGACTTCATCAAAGTGACAAAATAAGTTGTATGAACTGTGTTTATGGCAGCTTGCTAACAAAATGTTTGTTTTATAGATTGAGAGGAAGAAAAAAACTGCTCCAACCAGATCTGTCCAGAGCAGTTTTCTTCCCCTATTTTTAGAAATAGACTTATTATTTATATACCTGTTTCCATCTAGTCACACCCCACACATAATCAAAATCCTGCAGAGATTGTTCCTTACACACAGAAAAAAAAACATGGAGCAAAAGGAGATAAGCACAGACTTTTTGAGACTTGTCAAACCTTTTACTTAGAAATAAACCTAAATCTTACTTTTCTCTCATGTTCATACTTTTTTTTCATTTCACATTTCTCTATTCCTTATTATCTAGGCTTGAAAAAATCTGTGCCTCAAAGCAATAAAACTATGATTTAGCCTCTCATCATTCATCAAAATCATCTTTCAGTATACTCAAATAATTATGCCAGACAAGCATAGGCATCAAAACAGTGTCTTGGATAAAGATTCTGACTCCTCCAGAGATAGAAACTAATGGGTACATGTACAGTAGTCATTCTGGAACTTTCAAAAAAGTGGCTTTAAGGGGGAGGGTGGAAAAAGGCTGATAGAACAATAAATCATGTCTAGACAAGGATTATGACAATCCTCATATTGTGGATGAGACAAAACTGAGGTCTGAAAAGGTTAAATGACTTACTCAGGACTGGAAAATAACATCTGTACAATGGACTTAAACTTGAGTCTTCCAGCCCTAAGTTCAGTGTTGCTGTTGCTTCTATTTTTAGACATATGATGGAAACAAGGGAATTTATGATTAGTTTTTTGGAATGTGTACTTTCCTGCATCCTTGATAACTCAGCTGAAATCACAGAAACAATCTGATTTTAGAAATGAGATTACCATAACATTCAATTATGACATTTTAGAAATGAGATTATCATAACATCCAAAATCTGAAAGGAGCACTTTGTTGATTTTATTATAATTGATCTATGAAAAAGCAATTTTAAAAATCCTGGATAGTGCTAGGTCTCAAACTTTGGTCTGTGCCAAAATTGCTGGTGCCATTATTTAAAACATAGTGGGACATGGGTACCCCAAACTCACATTCTGATTCAGAATGTCTGGGGTGGGGCCCACTCATCTTTTTTTTTTCTTTTTTAACAAAGCACATAATTCTGATACAGCTCAAAGTTTGAGAATTATTATACATATAGGGTATAGGTGACTGAGAAAGAACAGTGAGGTAGGACAATGGTGGGTCATAGAAGCAAAACAAAGTGATTCAAAAAGTAGAGAGGAGGTTGAGACATAGAGAAGAGATACAGAGAAGTAGCCACTGGACTTGGCAACATGGGGCCATGAAGATTTTGACAAGAGCAGCTTCAGAAAAGTGAAGGTATAAGAACGTGTTTGGCAGAGGATGGCAGCAGAATGAGGGGAGTCAGAGGAGATGGAGTGACACTAGGCAAACATTTTTTTTTTGAGATGTTGAGTTGTGAAAAGAGCAGAGAAATAGGGTTGAAATAGAGAAATGTGGATATGGTGGGTCAAGGAAAAATTTTAATTTATTTTTATTTTTTTATTTTCCAATTATTTTCCAGTTGACATACAACATTATATTAGTTTCAGGTGTACAACATAGTGATTAGATATTTATATAACTTACAAAGTGATCACCCCAATAAGCCTAGTACCCATCTGACACCATATATAGTTATTACAATATTATTGACTATATTCCCTATGCTGTCCTTTACATCCCCGTGACTATATTTATAACTGGCAATTTGTATTTCTTAATCAGATCAGGGAGAATTTTAAATTTTTATTTTTATTTTTTATGGAAGTAAGGTACTAGAGGATTCATTGATATACTGACTCACTAACAATATAAACCACAAGAGAGCAGGGCCTTTATTATATTTAAGATCTAGGCCTCGGGAGAAATAAACCCATGCATATACCATCAGCTAATATTTGACAAAGGAGCCAAAAATACTCAATGGGGAAAGGACAGTCTCTTTAATAAATGGTGTTGGGAAAACTGGATATTCACATGCAAAAGGATGAAACTGGATTCCTGTCTTATACTTACTCACAAAAATTAATTCAACATGGATTGAAAGACTTAAATGTAAGACATGAAATTATAAAACTAGAAGAAAACAAAGGGAAAAAGATCCCAGACATTGGCCTTGGCAATGATTTTATGGATATGATACGAAAAGCATAAGCAACAAAATCAAAAGTAAACAAGTTGGACTACATTAAATTAAAATGTTTCTGTACAGCAAAAGAAACAATCAACAAAATGAAAAGGCAACCTAAGAATGAGGGAAAATATTTGCCAACCATGTTTCTGATAAGGGGTTAATGTTCGAAATACATAAGAAACTCATACATCTCAATAGCCCCTCAAAAAAATCCAATTAAAAAATAGGCAAAGGACTTGAACAGTTTTTTAATTTTTCCAAAGACATATAAATGACCAACAAGTACATAAAAAGGTGCTCCATATCACTAATCATCAAGGAAATGTAAATCAAAACCACAATGAGATATCATCTGCTAGGATGGCTATTATCAGAAAGACAACAAATAAGAAATGTTGGGGAGGATGTGGAGAAAAAAGAACCCTTGTGCACTGTTGGTAGAAATGTACACATAAATTAGTATAGCCATTATGGAAAACAGTATGGAATTTTTCCAAAAAAATTAAAAATAAGATAACCATATAATCCAGCAATCCTACTTCTGGGATATATATGCCCCTCCTCCCCTCCCAAAAAAAATGAAGTCTTGAAGAGGTATCTGCACTGCATGTTAATTGCAGCATTATTCACAATAACCAAGACATGGAAATAACCTAAGTGTTGTGGACAAAAGAATGGATAAAGAAAATGTGATATACTAAAAAAAAAAAAAAGTGATATACTATATACTCATATAAAATGAAATGTTTTCAGCTAAAAAAGAAAGAAATACTGCTTTTTGTGACAACATGGATAAACATTGAAGGCATTATGCTAACAAGCAGAGAGGCTGTAGGGTATCACTGTAGGAAAGACTGTAGGGAATCTAAAAAAGTTGAATTCATAGAAACAGAGTAGCCAGGGGACGGAGGATCAGGGAAATGGGGAGATTTTGGACAAAGGGTACAAACTTCCAATTATAAGATAAGTAAGTTCTAGAGAACTTATACAGCATGTTAACTATAGTTAACAATACCGTACTGTATACTTGAAATTTGCTAAAAGATTAGATCTTAAATGTTCTTACACAACACACACACACACACACACACACACACACACAAATTGTAACTATGTGAGGTGATGGATGTGTTCATTAACCTTATTATGGTAATCATTTCACAACATAGCATTTATTAAATCATTACATTGTACACCTTAAACTTACACAATGTTATATGTCAATTATATCTCAATAAAGCAGGAAACAAAATAATTAGAGAATTATGGACAACCTTTCAGACCTCAAAGAAAAAAGATCTAGGGCTCAGGATCCAGCTCTAAATCCAGGCTCCATCCCTTCCACTGGCTAAGCTATTTAACCTTTTCTGCCTTGATTTCATCTACAAGTGAGAGTTATAATAAAACAGTGTTGTGAAAAGTAAATTTGTGAATACCGAGTGGCTGACACAAAGTTAAGTGGCCATTATTTCTATAGTCCCAGACTTAGAACACTCTGCTTGATACTGTTAGAGAGGGGAAAAAAATGAATGAATACATGAATGAACAGTGGTAATGGCACAGTACAGAGAAACCTAAAATGGTGTAAATGGTAAGTCTCTGGAGAGATGATAAACAATGCAGATCCTTGGGTCCTCCCCTAGAGACATTTTCTTCCCTTGGTTTCTTGATTCTCCCCTCTCCTGGTTTCTCTTCTATCTCACCGTCTGTACCTTCTCAGTCAGCCTCTTTGAGCCCCCCTCCTCCTTTGCTCAACCTCCTAATGTCAGAACATGCCAGGCATTAGTCCTAGGAACCTTGTTCTTTTCCATATATACTCGTTGATTTCATTGTGTTCTGTGGCTTTAAATACCATTCAGGGGATCCATGAACTCGGATGGGAAGAGGCAACCTATTTTCACTAATCTGTAACTGAAATTTAATATTTCTTTCATTCATAAATAAAGGGATTTAAGTATATAGTATTGCAGTAGCTGTGGCTTTGTCACCAATAGAAATCACAAACATTTCCATCTAAAAATTGTTTTGATTACTTTGAATTCATGGTCATTAATTTCTCAGATCAAAGGTCATTTATTTAATAGATCTATGTACTAGATCAGTTATTTAATGTTATTAATCATGAGCATATTATATTACTGTATTATAATCTTTTAAGCTTAATTATACTTTAATATGGTTTTCTTTGTAATCTTACATATTTTATTTTAGGCATTTAAAAACATCATTCTGAGAAGGGGGTCTAGAGGCTTCACTAGACTGCCAAAGGGGTCCAGGGCTTAAAAAAAGTAACTCACTCTTGATTTAAATGACAAGTTCTAAATTTCTACCTTCAGCTCTGACTTCGCACTAGTTCCAGCTTCATAAATTCAGTGGCCTCTTTGACGCCCTCCACGTGGGCGTCCAGGAAGCATCTCAATACCAACAAACAGTTCTGGGGCTCCACACTTGCTCCTCTCCCTGTCTTCTCAACTCTCCCCTCACTTGGTAAAGCCCAAATTCTAGGACCAGGTTGGTGTCCCCCACTTCCACTCACCTTGCAAGAGAGCATCTGAAGTGCTCTAGTCAATAAGCTTCAGTACCACAAAAATACTAATAGGCCAGATGTTCCTCGGAAGGGGCAAACTGATTCTGATGTTGAGGTAAGAAACGTCCAAACCTGTGGAGAATTTTTAAAAGAGTTTATTTGAACCAAAGTGACGACATATGCTGAGGAGCAAGATCTCAAATGTTCCCCAGAATAACAGTCTTGCAGCTTCCTTTATGCACTGGAGATTAAGAAGAAGACTGGAAAATGCAAGGCTGGGACAGTTAACAAGATTACGTGCTCTCTTGAGGGTTAACACCACCTTCCCAGGGTATTACTTCTGGTATTGCAAAGGTGTGTTAAAGTAAATGCACAAAAACAATGGACAGGGCTGGTTTAAAACCTTTCACTAAAGAAGTTATAAGCCTGGGGCGTGACTACCCACCACAACCTGCTCAGTTAGGAATTTATGATCAGATCACCCTGTGAGGTTACTTTCCATAGAACTTTTTTTTGTCCATAAGGGGCATAATAGGATTGGAATAGTTAGAATATACCTCTTCATCAAATTTCCAAGCTAGAAATTCCCCTTAGTAGTTACTAGATCTTAATTTTTTTTCAGAGCTGAAAATTAATAAATTCATATTGTTTATCCTTTTGAGGTCTACCCTAGAGTAAGGCAGATCAGGATGGGACAGAAGGGGTGGGGGAGTGGAAACAAAAGATCCTTTAAAATGAGTTTATTCACGCCCAGACAGCAGGGGCTCATAAAGCATTCTCCTGGGTGGGTTGGGAAGCGAACCTGGTGCCTGGCCCTCCATCACACCCACCAGAGAAGAGAGATCAGTGAATGTAGAGACTATTTGCAGCTCCCACGTGAGTACAGAGAACAGAATTTCCTTCCTGAAATGCTTCTTTGTGTAACTCAACAAATGTGTGATGGCTTGTATTCTGAAATAGCCCTGTGATCTTATTTGTATGTTTATCTTTAAAGTTAAATCTGTTTGAGGGTTAAGTGTTGACAATCAGCTCATTTAACAAGTGTTTCTTGAGGAGGAGGGAACTAACATTTAAAATATGTGAACTTATTTAATCCTCATAAATAATGAGCCCTTAGGATTATCCTGGACCCTTTCCTAGCATCCACCCTACATGTAAATGTGCTGTCAACTCACATTTCTATCTACATACAGCCTGGCTTCTGAGGACCATATTCAAACTAACTCAAATTTCTCTCACCACTTCTCTGCTTCTCACCATGAAAACCTTTAGCATTTCCAGGAATCTCCAGGCCTTGCCAAACCCACTCTACCCTCCCAAACTGCTAATCTTACCTTTCTCTCAACTTAGTAAAAATCTTTACCTTATCTCAGTAAATACTAGCCAAATTATCTTTAAAGGCACCATATCTTTTCCGAATTTGCCAATACCTACAATTTCTCCTTTACTCAAATCCTCCCAGTGGCTTCTCATAGTTCTTAGAATGCAGGTGCTTTAAGGGGGGCACTCCCAAGATTTTTGCTTTGTTTTCTGCCACTTTAGCCACAAAGACCTTGCAGGTTCCAGGTTCTTTTTCACTTCAGGAACTTTATCTCCTCCACATCCTTAGAGATTGAACACGAGATTAGCCTTTAAATTGTTTATAATTTAATAATTTAAAATAAAACCCTGTCATTTTTTCTTAGACTCCGATATCTCTCAATAACTTTCAACTTAGTCCAAGAGACGTTTTTAATTTGGAAGCCCTGTTTTAAACCTTGATTTACATTTATATGCATGCGCCCTCTCAAACACACCCACAAATGGGATAACAGCACAAATTCTGTTCTGCAACTTACTTTTTCTTTCTTTTACAGACTTTACAGAATCCTTTTATATCAGTTCTTATATGCCTTATTCTTTCTAACTTCCTTATTCTCTCATGGAATGAATGTATCATAGTTCACCTTCACCATTTCCCCTATAAGTTGTTCTAATGTTTTTCATTTATTAAGCTACAATGAACATCTTTATACGTTTGTCCCTGAGGATTTGTATATTTCTGTAAGATAGATTCCTACAAGTGGAATGTGGAGTCATATGAAATGTGCATTGTTAAATGTTCATCTCTTTTGTCTGGCTGCCCTAAACCAAGGAAAGGATGGCAGAAGTGCAGGGTAACTGCAGCCAAGGAGGGCTGAGATTCAGCATAAGGACTGCCCAGGGTTTGTGGTTTTGCAAGGAAAAGAGTTGCTGGTGACCTCAGTGGGCAGGAATTTGTAGGGCGATCAAGCACAAGGAATGGGAAAGTGACCTGCAGATGATGAAGTAGATTTAGGAAGTATAGTCCCTTTTCTCAGTAAGGGTCTGATTAGGTCTGAGGTCATTATTCACAGATTGGCACTGAGTGCCTTGCACACTGTAACTGCTTCTACCAGAGACAAATAACCAGAAACTGATATTTCTTTTTTTTTTTTAAGATTTTATTGGGGAATTGGGAGAGGGGAACAGACAAGTTGCTGTCGTTTTGTTCTTCAGTCTAGTTGTGGAGGATGTCGCTTCACTGGCCCATGTTGGTATTATCACTGCACTCTTCCCAGGTGAGGCAGATCGGTTGCCAGCCTCTGG
The DNA here is from genome assembly GCF_001890085.2 of Hipposideros armiger. Taxonomy (NCBI): domain Eukaryota; kingdom Metazoa; phylum Chordata; class Mammalia; order Chiroptera; family Hipposideridae; genus Hipposideros; species Hipposideros armiger. The sequence goes on from NW_017732196.1 coordinate 318,316, forward strand.
ACGGCCGCTCACGGTGGCTCTTGGCAGCTCACACTGGCTGCCAGCTGCTCACGCTGGCTGCCAGCCACACACGGTAGCTTATGGCAGCTCACTGCAGCAGGGGCTGCAGCCTACGCCATCGCTGGTGACTCACCGCAGCCCAGCTCCAGGTCGAGCTGTTGTTCACCATCTTAGCTGTAGAGGGCAGTGTCCACTGGCCCCATGTGGGATCCAAACCGGGGCCCTGCTGCTCAGAGCTGGCATCCCAAGTCAGCTCTTAACCAACACGCTACTCGGCCGGCCTCCAGAAACTGATATTTCTTTAGACTGTTTAAATCTCTTTAGAAATGAAAGTCACATTTAAGAATAGAAGACTTTGAAGAAAGAGTGAGGAGATCTGAGAGGACAGTGAGTGGAGAAGAAAAGCAAAAGGTACAAACAGAGAGATCTGAGCTACACAGAATTATGACTTGGTCTATGTGGATTCATGAACTTTTTTTTTTTTTGCCTTTAAAGACTAAAATCTGAGTTGTTTTCCTATTTTACTATTTAGCTTCTGTAATCAGAAGCTAATAAACTGGTTGTGGGGGGAGAGTCATTTCTGTTAGAGGCAATATACAAATAAGATCATTTCCTCTCAGCAAAGATAGCAGACGTACATTTGGTTTATAAACCAATTAAAGTAGAAAATAACTATTCCTTTAAAAATATGCATGTGTTTAAATAATCCACATCTGCAGTGAGGCTAATCCAGTGCACATGAAGGTAGCAAGGGTAATAATTGAAAGCTGGATGATAAGGGCAGCAAGGAAATAATTTTTTAAAAAAAGAAAGAAAAGAAAAAGCCTTATTGTATGGAAAGATGTGAGAACAGCCTTGTGTCTTGCTTCTTGGAATTTATGTTTCCTGTATATAAATTACTAATTCTTCCTAGAACCGCACAATAAGGTCCTTTTTATTTCCTGGGATGGAATCAAGGAAATGGCTTCCCTTCACTTCCCGCTCATGGTCTGGGTCTCCATGGTGCACTCCACAGACCAAGCCCACTTCGGGGAAGTCTCAGGGCCATAGCAGAACTTCTTTGACCAAGTCTGCAAGAATTCTAAGCAGTTAGAAAATCCCATACATCCTTTCGGTTGGTTCATTTACAATGACTTATCACTACCTTCTTAGTCATAAGAACAGTAACAACTACTGCTTCAATAGTCTTACTATGTGCCAAGCATTAGTCTAAATGCTTTCTATATAAACTCACTCGATCTTCAAAACATGAGAAAAAGGAGGTTGGCTGATTCATTGCCCAGGGCCACACAAGTAATGAGTGACAGAGCTGGAACTGAACCCAACTAATCTGTTCTCACCCACTATCACCTCATTCCAATCTATATACTCACCACACAGAAAATCCAAGAATGAAATAATAAACAATCATGTCCCCGCCATTCAGAACTGACAATTAACATTCACTCCAATGTTCTTTATAACATTTCTGTTTTAAAGAATCATAATAGTACACACTCTGTCATCAAGGACCCCTTGGCCACCGACCCAGCCTTCCTTCTCTTGCTCTAAAGAGGCAATCACGGTCGCAAATGTAATATTCTTCCAATATGACCTGTAGTGATACCATAGGGACTTTCAGGTAAAATGGTCCCCTTTATTGTTACTTGATTGCTACCTGTGTCCTGCCTATTTAAGGAACACTAGACCTCCTTTCCCTCAAAAACCCCACACTTGTTTACTGTGCTTGAAACACCATTTTTGAACCAAGGATTGACATAAAACCTGTGCTGAGATACAAGGACTCATAGGGCTCTATCTGGAGAACAGGTTTTAATGCTGAGGCCAGGTAGTATGGAAGAATATTCAGGTGGGACAGGGGGAAAGCAAGAACTGCTTCTATAGAAGTTCAAAGAACTGGACTTCTGTCTCTGCCCTCCAAAATTGCCCACCATAGAGTCCCCATCTCAGGAGACAGCAACTCCATCCAGGAGCTCAGGGCAAAATTTTTTATTTTATCTTCAACTCTTTTCCAGGCCCTTAGATCATGTCAAGGATCTCTGTTTGTTCACTGATGACTTTCAGGTTATCTAGCATAGTGCCTGGCTCATAATAGGCTCTGAGTAACTATTTGTTTGGAGGCTGGAGATGCCAAAAGCAGATGGGAACAGCAGAGAAAACCCAAGCCTTCATGGCAGACAGCCTGGGTGGGGATGTCTGGCTCCAGTAGGTGTTTAACTTCTGAGGCTCATGGGCTATTTGATACCTGGACAGGGGAGGTGCTCAGTCATGGTTCACTGCGTGGCACAACATTTTTTACCAGGAAATTCTGCCTGGTGTGCACGCAACCCCATCTCTTACCATTGATAGGCTCTTTTGTGGTCAGCCAGGCCCATTGAGCAGAAACAGAGAGGCAGGGCTGGGAGTCGGAATTCCTACTTACTTTGTGACTAACATAGCAGAGGGAGGGTTTGGGAGAAACCCCAATGTGCTGTGTAGAGTGCCACATATTGCACATACTTGCTCCAGGCCTCTCACCCAAGCTCTTAAACAGCTTTGGCATTTCCCTGACTCCAAACAGTCTTGGATGGAGACAAGTGAATATGCCCATTTTATAGGCTGAAGAATTAAGCCCCATATTTTATAAGAGCAATCAGTATCAAAGCTGATAATTTTGGCTCCATACGATGTACAGCACCCCACCAACTGTCCACCCAATAATTTAAAAACAACTAATCATCTTTGCTCAAGGGATATCCAGATCATGCTTTTCATGCAATCCTGTCATCCTTTTTATATTTGTTGCTGGTATTATTATATAAAGTTTCTCATCAACTGGAGCTAGTATTTGGTTTCCTGGAAATACAATTCCTAGTGGATGATATATAAATGCTTACTTTTCCTCTTCATATTCACAGTAAGGAATTAAACCTCCTTAAGTGACAACAAATATTAGAGGATTTTTGTAGAGTTTTCTTTAAGAATCATGATGGACTTATGACTTTTCATAGATTTAATGTGTTTCAACCCACTGTAAACATTGTTCTATTTGATGTTAAAATTATCTTGACTGACTACTTTTGAAGCCTTCTTCAGATCACTCCTTTAGATAGAGCCTCAGGTTTAAAAGCTTCCTTGTTTCAGGTCGGCTCAGAGGCTCAGTTGGTTAAGAGCGTGAGCTCTGAGCAACAGGATCACCAGTTCGATTCCCACATGGGCCAGTGAGCTATACCCAAGCTGAGCTGCCACTGAGCTGCCAACAGGTGGCAGGATGGCTCAGCTGGTGAGAGCACATGCTCCTAACAACAAGGTTTCTGTTTGGACTGCCCACCCGCAACTAAGATTGAACACGGCACCTTGCGCTGAGCAGCCACGAGCTGCCGAGGGGCAACTGGATGGCGACTAGACTTGGAGCTGAGCTAGCTGCGCCCTCCACAACTAAGATTGAAGGAACACAACTTGGCTGTTCCCTTCCCCAATTCCCCAACACTGTTCCCCTTCCCCAATTCCCCAGTAAAATCTTTTTAAAAATTAAAAAATTTTAAAAAATTAAAATAAAAGCTTCCTTGTTTCTAGCACAAGAAGTCTTAGGTGCACCTGTCTGGTTCCTCTTAGTGGGATGGTATTTAGACACCAAGAACCAGGTCTTCAAAGTCCTATATAGCTATTCTTTGTGTGGCTTTCAGGATTCTATGGCACATAAGACAGTCCTCAACTAGAGATGGGCTAGCAAGAGAATTGGGTGGTCTGGGGACCAAGCAATGAAAAAGAACCAATCCAGGGGCCTGTCCTAATTCAAGTAAAAATGCTCCAAAGCCAGAACAGAGTCTGGAAGGTTTGAAAAAATATTTGTGAGCAAGGATGAGAGTAGAAGGAGATGAGGTGAGGGCCAAGCTTTCAGTCCTGTTCCTCTATTGGCAGAGAACAATGGTAAACAATATCTCAACACAGATAGTCCTCTGAAGAGGAAGCTGGAAACAGGAAGTTTTTTTCTTTTAGTGATTAAAATCTGGATTGAGTGAATGAATGGAAGTTACAGAGAATGATTAGTTTTGGTAAGTTTTGAATCACATTAATGAATGCTAACAAAGCAAATGATAAGTAACAAACTAAAGTTAACAGAAAACTCAGAAACTGAGGTCATCTTGCTTAATTTTACATAGTTTTGTGTATTATTTTATGGTGATTGTTACATTGCATATATAGGACATAATCCTTTTCTGCTCGTGAATTGTTTCTAGCGCAGTAGGTTGAATACAATTAAATATCAGCATTTCCCAATGTGCCTAAATAAAACTACAACTTCCAGATGTTCTAGAGCCCCGGCACTATCTCAAACTTCCACCAATATGTGAAATAACTGGGTAGAGATGGGTGAGGCTGAAAATGTAAGTGAGTTCAAGACGCAGTTTAAATACATACTTTCTTAAAGCAACTTTGAAGGACAACTTACAACATTTAGGGTACATTCTTAAGTTCTTTCAATTTAACGTCACTGATAATTACTTTTCATCTCTATAATTCTGAGCCTTAATAGTATGACCTACTAATGGCAAAGCTTCCTGTTTTATGGGTATGTGAGAGGAAACCCCTATCCCAAAAACCCTAACCCCCATCAATAGCAGAATTGTTTTTAATAAATCCACCCCAACTCTGAACTGAAATAATAAAATTTGCATGGAATCTTTATTTAACTACATGTGGGGGGAGGGGAGAATATGTAGGATAATATATAGTTTCAGAGACTTAAAAAATATAAAATAGAGCTTCTGGGGCAGTAAGTGGCCTGGCCAGGTTGGGCACCGGACATACAGGGTGGCCCCAGTTCTAAAAGTCTACTTCCTCAAAGGGAGATATGAGAGCTTCTGCTCAGAATATCCTGAGTGTTGCATGGATATAAAACCCATTTCACAAGAGAAGGTTGAAACCAAGAGAGCCCTCACTAGCCAGTGTGGGAAACCAGTGCTCAGCACCAGCTCTAGGCTGGCTTCTGATCAGGGAGGCCCAGTTGCAATCCATCCATTCCTCAGCCTTGGAAGAGCCTACCTTGCATCCAAGTGTGAGGTCCTCACCAACCTGCCCATCGCAGCCCTGCTGAACATCTCACTGTGGACATCTGAGGCCTACCAGGCCTACCTACACTACAAATGGATCCTCGCAGCTGACATTAGCTCCCACTTTCAAGAAACAATAGACTTCACTGACTGTATCAGGGAAAAAGAGGTCCACTGTGAGGCTGGGGTCTCCCATTCGCCCACCACCTGCATGAAGACCAAGCAGCTTACGTCATGAAGACCAAGCAGCGCTGCCAGAGCAGGCCTTCAATGACATCAAGCAGAGGAGGAGTGTGATCTCACCCAACGTTGGCTTCTTGGGCCAGCTCCCAAAATGTGAATCTGAGATCTTGCTTTCCATGCCCACCCCCAGACTCCTTCCTACCAAGGGGAGGCACCTGGATATTCATTTATGGCCCACTGGCAGACACTGAGTCCTGCTGTGCAGGGTTCCTACCGTGCATGCCCAGCCTCATGCTGACGCCAGTGCCCGCCCACTCCACATCAGCGCTCAACAGGAGCCCCATGGCCACAGCCACATCCTGCAAAAACTGGGATGGGAGGAACAGCCCAGCTCCAAGAGCAACAGCAATTATGTTTTATCAACTTGTGGACATTTCATACCTGTGCAATACTATCCCAGTGGGGTAGCAAGGGGTCACCAGGCTTACAGACAAACTTCAGACTGACCTTGGGAGTAGGTTCCCAGGATCAAAGGAAGGCAGGCCAAGCCTATGAGAGAGAGGACAGAGAGGACTGACTCCTGTATTTCCAGATGCCCTGCCCTCTCAGGACTGCCCAGTCCTGGCACCTCACTTTTCATTTCAAGTGTAAGGCAATAAATACCTGCAGGCACAGGGGAGAAAGCAGTGGCTAGACCGGGAGAAAGGCAGCTACAAAGCCAATTTATTTTGTAGGAAGCATAATTTCCACCTCATTTTTTATAACTTTGGCCATCTCCAGCTCTGTCTCTGTTGCTTCAGGGCATAAGCTGATCACTAGTTAGTCAGAAAAGTCACCTTGTGGGGTTTGTACGGACACCATATATATGCTGATTTGGCTCCTTAAATGTTTTTGATATTTCCTCTTGGGTCCAAGGGAGACAGTTGGTTGAAGTAACCATACTCATTTCCTGGCACTTCTGTGTTGCCTTTCACTGTGGGTTCTTTCTTGGACTTGGGCATGATTCTTATCCATATTTGAACCTTTCCTGTTGCACCTTTCCTCAAAGCAACTCTTGTGTCGTTTGAAAAGAGTTCTTCAGACCATACACCTAAAACCACCTTTGAGTGGTGCCAGTGGGGGGCCAGGAGAAAGATATCCCTGCGACGTACATGTTCAAGGGCATTGAAAACAAAAGCAACCTGTTTCCCCAGCTTGCAGTTCTTATATGTGCTTGTCTGTCTCTTGTAACACTTGTTTTCGTCCCCGCCCTGAGGGATTGAGTTCAAGCAGTTGACTTCCAGGATTTGCAGATTTCATAATGTCATACTCCTTTTTTGTCTGTAGGTTATTTCTCCAGGGGAAAAGGCAATAATTTCCTAAAATCCATACAAATATGAGAAAAGCATTGTTATTGGTGGTTGTTTTTTTTTGTAATACAAAATACAAATAGTAAAAGGGAAACATATCATATATATATATATATATATATATATATATATATATATATATATGCCATTTCACTGTCTACATACATAACTGACAAAGGTGCTAAATTTATATATTTGTATGTATGAATAATTCAGAAAACATCTCTTTTTTAACTTTTTGCTCTGATATAATTTCAAACATGGAAAAGTTACAAGAATAACAAAAACTCCCATAACGTAATCAGATTCACCATTAAAGTGTTGCCTCTTTTGCTTTTCTTATTCTCTCTCATACTCATATATTGACATGTTGTTGCTTTTCTTTCTGAGCCATGTGGGAATAAACTGCAGACCTCATACTCCTTCATTCCTAAATTCTCCAATGTCTAAAGACATCTCTTGCATAACTGAGAAAAGAAAAGATGCTTCAGCTTCTATGACTTAATCAAGAGCCAAGAGAAAACAATGAGCCTCCCTCACTTTTCCTACTAAGTCACAAACCTTGGGGATAGTCACGTATATATTTTATACTTTCAACACTAAAGAAAAATGACTATAAAATCAGTGCCTGTTCTTTCTTCATCTTGTTAAAAAAAATCACCTCCAAGAGTTTCAAAGCAGTTTATTTCTAGACCCTATCCCCAGACTCCCTAACTGAAACTTCTGATGCAACAGATGTACTTCTCACTTACTCCTCTGCCTATGTAAGTGCCCTCCACTTTTCTGAAATTGGAGCATTGTTTCAAGGAGCCTTGAAGCTCTGTCCTTGGGCTGTAGTCCTCAGCAAGAACTAAATAAAAATATTTCAAATACTTCCATATATTTTGGTTCTTTTCATTGACATAACCATAGTATAATTATCAAGATGAGGAAACTTGACGTTGAGATGTTACTATGGTCAAAATTCAAATTTGGTTCACTTGTCCCTACATTGTCCTTTATAACAATGGACCTACTCCAGGATGGTGTATTGCATTTATTTGTCACGTATCTTCAGTGTCCTGTAATCTGGAATGGCCTCTCTGCCTCCTTTGTCTTTCATGAACTTAATTTTGAAAACTACAAGCCAGTTATTTTGTAAAATACTCCTTGTTTGGGTCGAACGTCTTTATTGTTAGATTCAGCTTGTGCATTTTTGAGCAGAGAGACCACAAAAGTGATGTTGTGACCTTAGTGCATCATATCAGGAAGCACATGATGTCACTTTGTCCCATTCTTAGTGACCATTTGAACAAGGTGGCATCTTTCAGGTTTCCCTAGTATAAACTTTCTGTCATTCTTTTTCTTTGATTAATATATAATTTGTGGGGAGGCTATACAAGCGTCCTCACTTTTCTAGCCACTAGTTTCAGCATCCATTCATGACTATTGCCACGATGGTCACAAAACAATGAAGAAAACATATTTGAGTGTTCTCTTTTCGAGAGGTTGTAATATATTTTTTTCAATAGCGGCTTTACTTGGCTGACCATCCAAAACCACCCACCATTCCCTCATGAAGCCTGCTCCGTCTTATCATCCATGGAAAGGGACAAAGAGTGTTTCCCACAAGAGAATGACCAGCACTGTGGTGCTTAGGAAGCAACGCCTAAAGTGTTCAAACCTTGCGCTGGGTCCACGGACCTTTAAATCATGCAAGATTAACTCACCTGATCACACCAGAAGAACACAGCTACTGCTAACTCCTGTTATGGGTACAAACTGGGCGAAATGTATACACAGACCCAGCCCAGCATGAAACTTTCATGCAGTCTACTCACACAGCAGTCCTTTCTCTGACCGTTGAGGATAGATACTAAATTAAGGGGAAGATGTTTATCTTTGGAAATTTTATTGTCTCAGACTCAAGAACGGTCTTCCCGGAAAGTCCTTATTCATCCACAGGTATTATGTTGCCACTACCATAAACCAGGCTAAAATCAATGCTTTTCTTCGCTTTGTTTGCTAAAATTATTTGACTAGGTATAACAGTAACATACTTCTAGATACTTCCTGAGCCCTAGGAATCAACGCTGGGTTGCCTTTTGGGGCCGCTGCTGGCACATTTCCCCTGGAATCTTGAGCATATGGATTCTTATTACACAGTGCCAGACAACATTTCATGCAGTACCTCATGAAACCCTTACAGCAGACCCATAGTAAGATAGTCACAACTATTAACCTGGTTTTGCAGGTAACAACTGATGTTTGGAGAGATTACTGATAAGTACTTTGCCTGAGGTTCCAGCTTGTTAGTATTAGTAAGAAGCAAAGACTGGGTTGGAAGCTGGACTGAGTCCACAACCTGCACTCATAACTGCTACATTATACTCATC